>NW_024882309.1:0-334095 GCF_019059575.1 Amphibalanus amphitrite
AGAGGAGAGAGGAGAGAGAGAGGAGAGACAGTACAAAAGATGTTGCGAATTTCAATTCATACCGAAATAACGACGTTTGACACGTTTGCCTGACAAAGATGACAGATTGAGATGGAATTAACAGCCAGCCTATAATAAAATGTATAAAACAAACAATGAGAGAGGCCTGTTCAAAAGTTAATATGTAGCTGTCTACACTAAATAGTCGGTGATTTTCCGTTGGAAATTTTGCGCAAACACCACCTTCATGGGCCTTCGAACAGAACCCCACAATTGAACAAAAGCGCCAAAAAACTCGAATGTTTGTTTTTTTCGCTCGGGAAAGATATATACGCTTGCATATTTACGTCTGGACAACGAGTTGCGGGGAAAAGTGCTGATTGTGTTGCAGTTTTAGGAGCCGGTAATTAGGCTGGATTTTTGGGTTACTTTTCGTACCGATTCATGTATTTCATAGTGTTTGGCTTTTGAATATTTTAGTTCTTTCAGATAAATATTACTTGCCTTACAACTTTTGTAAAAACGTTTCATTTTTTTATAAGCCGACGTTCAGAGTCCTAAAAATACATCAGCACTACAATCATTGTAAACAAACAAATGGAGCACCACTTGGCTCTGTTCCAAGGCCATTTTTTAGTTTATCTGGTGGTTTTCTTGCTCTTGTACGTCGTTTTGTTGGATGTTTTGAATCTTAAGATTGACTTATATCATATTTAAGAAGCATGTTGACTGAAAACAATCTGAAGTATCCAGGAGGCTGACAGAGAGAGGTCCTGACTACTGAGCAATATAAATATCAAGTTGAACAAGTTATGAAATTTTGGTTGATAAACGCAAGTTGATCGGGCTCATATATCACTCAGCAAGAAAAGGTAAAATTAAAAGAGCTTATTGTCCAAAAACAAGCTATAATATTGCAGACCTTGGAGCAATACTGAAGAGCACGCTGAGCAGGATCATGCCAGAAATGTTGACTGATGAGCGCATATTGATGTATTGGTATGAATATTGAATAATAACTTACAACAGCAAGATAAATTAGTGCTAACTATCAAGTTAAAATCTAGAATGAATGGACTTGGGCAGTTTTACTATGCTTAGATGCTATGCAGATTGTAATGTGCATCAGGTACTCAGTGTCTGGCAAATGAAACATGTGATCATTCCATTGCTACTGGAGGAGAAAGCTTGGATCACTAAATCCACTTTATGTTGATTTTGATGTTAATCATCATCACTGTATTTCTTGAAAAAGGATTGTCGTAAAATTGTCAATGTGACAATCCATGCAGCGATGTGATCATATTATGTGTTCATAGTCATTCGTGATAGTCATTATTGGTCCAATATACAATGGCAAAGCTCTCAGTTTCAGCATTTCTTCCTGTGGATGGCCAGCAGTGACTCCGAGCTTAGAAGCATTAGTTTTCTTCACAGGGCTGGGATAAAAAGTACTGAGGGTAATCTTCCACCAAGGAACTCTACTTTGACATGGTATGAGATGTAGGCACAATTAGGTAGGTGCTCAGTTCCTATAGTCAGTAGTTGTGTATGTTTAGTCGGGTTAGCTTAGATCAGATTGTTAGTTTTTTAATTTGCCAAATGTCCATAAAAATGTGACCTGAGCAATGAGCATACCTGAACCTGACTAACCTGACAGCTGACCTAACCTCAATCATCACACATATTTGCAGCCTACCCAAGACCTGCATGGCAGTAGCACCCAGTTATAGGTAGGTACTCACCCTAACTCAATCTTACCTGCTAACCTTCACCTTGCCAAAAGTTAGCTCAAATTGCCAAGCTGTGTCCAGGGAAACAGTCAACTGAGGAACTGGCTCATTGGGTGGCTGGTGTGAGTCTGTGCATTTTAAGTGTTTCTTCTCTGAAGCTGCTCTGCACTGCTGTATGTCATGTTAGATGCTCAGAAAATGTGGGAAATGATTACTAAGCTACTTTAGTGCTTTATTAATGCTCGAGACATGAACAAGTACAGATCCTGCAGGGTACAGCTATGAGTTAGGTGCTAGGTGAGTATGTTATGTGAATGTGCTGTTCCCTGTTTGACCGTAAGTATACAAACAAGCACAGGGTCACAGTTATATTCAATCTCCACATAAACATACAACAAAAACGGCCATATAGCCTAACTCCGATCACACCACAGATAACTTAAGCCTTTGAAGGCACAAAATGTTTTGATTGACAGGACAGGTTTACAATATATCCTCTGTCCTTGGGGGATCTTGCTGCCAAGTTGAGGTATGATGACTGAACTTCAGGATTGATCAACCTTTTCTTAGCCACTGCTTATACATATACGAGAAAGACCAAATGCTTGTTTGTTTTGATTTACAGGACATGTATACAATATATCCTCTGTCCTTGGGGGATCTTGCTGCCAAGTTGAGGTACGATGACTGAACTTCAGGATTGATCAACCTTTTCTTAGCCACTGCTTATAAACGAGAAAGACCAAATGCTTGTTTGTAAACTGCGTTGAAAATTTAATGATCCACCTTCAATTCTGACATGAAGGCACAAATGAAATAGTTCCCTCTCCTTTTGGAATACACAAAGCAAAATATTTAATAAATTTTAGTGGATGGACAAGAGCAATTCAGTAGGCGGAACTATGGTCAAGCGTACCCATTTTCGGGAACGCATTTTCGTTCCCATGTTTGGGAACGATAAACCCAAATATGGGAACGCCATGTAGGAATTATTTAAAACAAGAAAAAGAACCGTTAAATGACGTCCAAAAAATATTAAACGATCGTGAACCGCCTGATATTTGTCTCAATATTGTTGGGAAAGAGTTTGATATTGTAAGGCCCATCGTAGTTTCAAATTGTTCCCCTATTTCTAAAGCAGTCCATCATCCGGGCCGCGAGCCCAAATTTGGGAACGCTCTCGTACACTGGCGCTGCAAGCGTTCCTTATTATGGGAACGGCGTACCCAAAGTTGGGAACGATTTCACCGACGCCTTTCAGGGGCTCTTTTCATTAACAAGCATTACGTCCAACGCCGCAAATTATTGTTAACGCAACAATCATCAGATGACCTTTCCGGCAAGACCGTCGCATGTTTCGCCCGGTCTTCTGCGCTTTTATTCCCGTCGATCTCGCAGCGGGCACGCCCCCCTCTGCAGGATTACGTAATTCACAACGCTCAGCGATGTTCAACAAGGTCTTCCATACCTATATCCACCGTCCGCGCCGAGGGTGGAGACATGTCAAGCACCTGTCTGTTTATCACCGATAGTTGATGAGCACAAGGAAGTATCCAAAAATGGGAACGCTGAATATGTTACACCATCAAAACACCTAGTCCCAATGAAAATATAGTTTTTTCCTTTCTTAATGAGTGTAAGTGGCAAAAGGCCTGGTAGGATGGGCACGAGGAATGATCGAAATCAGCATAAAAATTATAAATAAGCCACACAGAGCGACCTATATAAGAGAAATTCCCCCAAAACGACCATGCTTAGAAACACGGAAGACAAAAACCACGCTCATGACGCTCCTTATAAAACAACGCTAAACAGCTAGCATCCAAATAAAATAGTCTTTCCGGGCTGATAAAATACAGCTGAATAATTTTAAACCACTCAAACTGAGTTTACAACAGTAGTTCGGTAAAATCACTGACGTTCCACGCGGTCGTGCGCCCCGACACCAAAAGTCAACAATATTACCTCGGGACTGTCCGCATGTTCGCTTGCATATGTCAGCATCTGGTGTCGCTAGTATGAAACTTCATAACCAGGCGAAAATTATTATACTTGACCTCAAAATTTAAAAAACGCTTCATTTTCCTTAAAATTGCATGTTAAATGTAGTATAACCCATGTTTTCACCATTCCGTCATTTCAAAAAATCATTAAAAATATCATTCCACGGTCAATTTCCTTGTTCGACGGTCAGATTAAAGATAATTTTATAGAGACTTAGTAGATACTTAAATTAGCGTGCACTTTTTTGAAACGTGATGCACTTATGAGTTTTAGTGGGCGAACGGCCGAAAAATTACCTTCCGTTCTCATAAATGGGAACGCCCGTTCCCATATTTGGGAACTCCGTTCCCAAAAATGGGAACGTTCCTATATGTGGGTACTCATGACCATAGTTCCACCTACTGAATTAGCACAGCTTTCCCTCAAGTTAACTTCTGGCACTGTTGTACATACACTGACGCTTATTCGCTTCATATTTTGTAACAAACGCGCTAAAACTGCAATATAACAGCACTATATGCTTCTTGACAAAATGCAAAAGTATTAAAGATTTAGCCCTGATGGCATTCATTCTTGGTGGAAACGTAATTAAAAAATATTTTGTAGTAACTATTAAATTCCGGCCGAAAACAGTGCACGGTTTAAAAAAGAATCATTCCAATGACGGTCCATTCTTGCGGTCCTGAAATCGCCACTATTTCCGGCCTCTCCAACGCAACTCGTTGTCCAGACGTAAATATGCTATACGCTTACGAACTAACTAGTGTAAACAAATACGTGGATTGGTTGAAGAAAAACGCTGCAAAACTATCAAGCAAGGTTATAAAACGATTTGAAAAACGTTTTCCAAATATTATATCATTGCAGTGTATTTCAAAAAATAAACTTAATTATTTCAGTAGCTGTAATGGTTTCATTAGGTTAAAGCAAGGCGGTAAAAGCCAAAAGGCATGTTTTAATGTTTATTGGAATTTTCGCAGTATCGCACCTTGGGCATTAGTACTTACCTACAGATCAATTTCGCCTTTCAAATACTTTCCTTGAACTTGATTGAATATTCCCTTGATTTTTTTTATAATTGTTTTCACTTAAACGTCGATTTTTTGGGGGAAATCTCATCTATTGAGCATAGGTGATATCAGGTGATATAGCATGGAAGTGTGATATGGCAGTGTTTTAACTAGGAGTTACACCCACTTGCACCTTGCACTTGATGGTATAGCTCACAGGGGAGCAATGCCGCTTCAACCCTATTGGCCGTAGTGTCTAACGGTGGCGGCCATATTGCGCAGACCAGAAACCGGCTGCCGCCTGTGTTGAGGAATAGGGAATTCGGGACCTCGATTTACGTTTGCGGCCGCCGTATCCGTTACGTTCAAGTTACGTAGATACGGAACCCGGCATCTTACGCAGAATTGAGTGGGGAACACGATCGTATCTTCAGAATTCCTCAAATTCACTCGCCTGACCTACATTTGCCCCGGCCGAGGAGGTTGATTGAACCCACCTCGCTAATGCACCGCTAATTAAACTAGAATTAAGCGGTAAAGTGGTCGTATGCGGCAAAGTATAATGCAGAGTGACTGATAGGAACCCGCTGTAAGGGTCTCAGGTCAACCGGTGACCTCTGAGGTCAGGTCAAGTGATATCCTTAGATATCTAAGGCACGGGTTCGGTTTTTGGTAAATAACTTCGCCAAAAATGGCCGTAGAGCCGCGATTTTGGCATCATCGTGTTCAGCTAGCTCAGGCGCATCGAGTGATATACTTTTTGTTCGGGTCAGGTCAACTTAGGGTGTTGACCTCAGGTCAAGGTCAGGTCAGCACCCCCAGGTCACGAAGTTGGTCGAAAGAGGTCATGTCGCATATCATTCGATTCGGCAGGTCTTCCTGAGTCCATTGGTGGCTTTCCCGACTCGCTAGCTCAATTTGATCGGGAGTTATTGAAGAAAAATGGTGACCCTTGTGACGTCACAAATGACGTCACGCAAGGGCAACAATGCAAATATGAAGCATAGAACCTTGCAAAGAGTGCATGAAATCATGATTTTATATGCTTGAGATAGTTTCAGATCATTCTGGGCGCCAAAATAACAATTTTCATATTTCCCCATTGACTTATAAGGGTTTAACGTATTAGTTCCTTATAGCTGATGATTTTTTAGGATTTCATCTTGTTCTCCACTCAATTCTGCGTAAGATGCCGGGTTCCGTGTCCACATAGCTTGAGCGTAACGGATTTCAGCGACCGCAAACGTAAATCGAGGTCCCGAATTCCCTATTCCCTAGCACAGGCGGCGGCCGCTTTCTGGTCTGCGCAACATGGCGGCACCGTTGGACACCATTTGGCGGCCGATGCGCATTCCACATTATATATCGGGGTTACATGAGCACAGTAAATACGTATTTAGCCGCTAATTCGAATTAGGAACGCATTACCGACTCATGTAGCCACCTGCTAGTACGAATCGGCGATCCGATCCGCGGTTACATGAGCAAAGCAAATACGTATCACGATCGGATTCACCGCTAATGCGAATCAGGAGCGTACTACCGACTCATGTATCCACCTGCTAATACGAATCGGCGGTCCGAACAAAATCCGCTGGGAAAGAGGCTTAGAAGCGAATAGGACCAAGATACGTATTACAGGAACTATTTCTTCGCAAAAAGAAACATTAAAATGCAAAATAATAGGTATTTTTTTCATTTTCTTCTTTTGAAATAATATTTAAAAAAATATGTTGGTATTTTGTCAAGTTTTCAACAATAAATATAGTGAAAACCAAATAGTAAATATCATCATAATTTCAGTTGAAACATTTTTCTGACAGCACTACAGACGGATCAAGAGAGGCAATTGCCCAATGAGTCAAAGCAAGACAATTTTATGTTCAACTTTTTTTTGTTAAGTTAATTGAGAATGTTTTGAGCAGATTTAATGCAAAAAAGACATAAGATAATAAATTTTTAATTTAGTCACCTCTATTGCTACGGAACTGCGCCACATTTGTATGCTATTCCGTTTGTAATGCGCATCGGGCCGGGCTCTGGTATTAACTGGATAATTCGCCAGCTGACGCCGTATGGTGGCGCTAGTGGAGCAGCACTGTATGACGTCAGCAGAAAACATCGTGAGCAGCTATGAAATGGGAGCGAGCACCACGGAAATATCGAAAGGTGATGGACATGTACTGACTTTGGTCATTCAAGTACCACCATTACCATACAAAAACCATATAATATCATCAAGACTGATTCTGGAATCGATTCGTTCGGGTATTTAAAACACATAAAAAATGTTTGCTACCGAATTCTGAAACAGTATAAGGATATTCTTGTTCCTTACTTTCACCTTGTGGAGTACTTCTACTTGCCTTCTAGTGCGCCCATCACTATCTTGAAATCTGGATTGCAACGCTGTAGGAAAACTTTTTTTCATTTGTCATTCCTTCCACTTTTGAGCAGTGATAATTTATTTGGTTTTATACATTAAATAATGAAGAAGGCTCCTAACTTTTTAGGGATCTGCAGTGGCCCAGAGAGCCAAATCAGATATTTTCTAGAAACTTGAGGCCACTATTTTCTTATTTGCTAGATAATATACAAATATTGACATGTAAAGAATGATACGGGTGTATAATTCTGCAGAAATATAAATTCAAAGTATTTAATTTTTCAAGAACCTTTTTAATATCTTCCATAATGACTTCTTTCAATACAAGGTGGAAGCAATTTCAGTTAACAATAAAGCAGCACAAGGCTGTACCTTGAGCTGCGATGATCCATAACCAATCGGCACCTGCAATTTGATTGATCTTCGAGATGTACCCTGCCTCTGTTCCCTGACTTTCCCTTTTCGTTGTACCGGGTGAAGTGAATATTCTGTGAATATTCTTCTGACAGTCAGTTTTTAGTCCTACATTATGTTGTCAATCAGATTTAATTGGTTCAAAAACCGTCGTATCATTCGCAGTCTACATCTCCACATGCGCACCCATACATGCTCAAAATTTTCACTACGTATGTACTATGTACGCTATGTACCCTGCAGCGTATCCTGATGAAAAATGTTTTGTTGAAATCAGAGACACTTCCCAAGGTAGGCCATAGTCCATGGCCATATATTTAAGTCAAAACAGATGAAACAGATAAACACGATTCCAATCATCAAGTCAACCAACATCGACAATCTGCACATAAGTTCTAAACCTATTGCAAGACTACTTTGTATTCAAACTTTGTATTGCAGAAGGGTGGAAGCTGCATGGAATTATGCGACAATTTCAGCGTGCATCCACGCTCGAAAGAGCAGGGTTAATTGTAACAATGTCAATACCATAACAATAACGTAATTGTAGGTGTTGTGATTCAGTTGTCTCTTGTCTGTGCTGGCCATTGCGCGGGCGGTCCAGCGGCGGAACTCGGCTTCGCCGCCGTGGCGCGCTGGCAGTTGCTTCTTCTTCTTCTTCTGCATCCCACCGCCAACCCGCTCAGGGGGCGGCGGCGCAGGCGGGTCGAGCGGCGGCTCGGTCCGCCCAACATCCTCGATGAAGGTAACGACCTTCGTCGCCGGGCCGCCGAGGACGTCGACCAGGCGAGGGTCGACACCCCAGCGGCGGCGGCGGGCCGCCTCATAGGCCGGACAATCGGTCAGTAGGTGCGCCGCGCTGTCGGGCTCCCCGCACGCGGGGCATTCGTCGTCGGCTTCCGGGCCAATCTTGTGGAGCGTGTCACGGGTCAGCGGTGATGTGCCGGTCCTCAGCTGGGACAGCGTCACCGACCCCAGCGCCAGGGAGTTGTGGCCAGGCGTGGGGTCCGGGTGCGGGTGGGCAGCGGTTGCCCTCTGTCGCGACAGCTCCCGGACATGGCGCGTGACGGCGGCCCGCGCACTCGACAGGTCGATCGGTGCGCTGTCTTGGTCGCCCGCCGTGGCCTCGCCAGCCAGGCGGTCGGCGGTTTCGTTGCCGTCCAGCCCGGCATGGCCTGGCACCCACTGGAGCACCGTCTCGGTGCCGTTCTCGGCGAGGGTGCTCAGCACTCAGCAGCCTCCACACCTCGGCGGCCAGGGCCATGGTCTGGTTAGCTGGGCCGCGGCCGAGTAGTTGGAGCCCAGACCTTGAGTCGGTGAGGAGGCGGACCGACTTGGTCGATGCCAACTCCCCGTCCTCCAGGCCGGCCACAGCCGCGAACGCCTCGCGCATGGCGGTCAGTTCTGCACTTAGGCTGGAGCAGACCGCCCCTGCAGGAGCGCGCACGGTCTCTTCTCTGTTGAGGTGGTGGAACTGGATCAGCGCATGCGCCGCCCTGTTCAGTCCGCCGCGAGCCGAGCCGTCCGACCAGATAGTGACGTCCGGATGCGGGAGCTCTGCAATGGCTCGCAGGGCAGCTTCCCTGCGGACTGCAGGCGGGTCCGACCGGCGGGTGGCCACGGGCAGGTCCACCCTGAAGGTGATGCCGCCGCGGTGGCCCAGCCATGGCGGGTCGCAGCTGTAGAACACCAAACCTGTAACACAATAGAATTGCAATTGTAACAAAGACCTGCATGGTCAGCACACATCTGCAGTGACTGTCATTCCAAGTTGGTATGAATTGGCACAAAGTTGGGTCATGGTAGCAGACGTAGCACAAGCTGTTGTGATATGCCATACCTTAGGACTTGTACTAGGTCGTAGGTTGTAAATTTTAGGTTTAAGGCTGTAGGTTGTAGGTCAGGTTAGGTAAGGTTTGGTTAGTAAGACGCATTCTCGTGCATCGGGCAGCTTGTGCTACATCTACCTTACCAATACCCAATTTGAATTCCCAAAATTGATGGATTGATGGCAAACAGGCTTTTTGTATAGGTAACAAGTGTGGTTAATTGTTCTAATCCCCGCTGCAATGTGAGGGTAACTGCTTTTCTACAATCACAATATTTGAATTCATATAGGTAGGTGTTTATATGTTCAGAAAATGATACAAAATATGACACAATTATAGCTGCAACTGGATAGTGGATACCAACCTCAACTAAAAGTTTCTGCAGCCTTATAACCTAACAAATGACTAAATTGCCAAAATAAATCCCTTAGTACAATAGCTTGACTCTAAAATAACAGAAATTTTGCATGCAGACCCTGAAATGGAGGGTTTATTAAAAATAACAAAAATAAACATTCACTAATATCAATATGTTGTTATAAATTTCATATGTAGCATAAGCGCCAATACTGCCTTCATTTACAATGTTGCTACTGTTTTCCACTCACAAACGCTGCCCTCCGTGGACAGCAGCAGCAGCAGTGAAACGTCACCCGTGGTGTGACATCATCACCCATGACGTAATGGAAATCCAGTTGTTACCAAGGCCCATCGGGCCGAGAGCCAAACTAAATCCGTTTGACGTCACTGATACGAATTTGCTCGTGTAGTCGGTGCACTGAATGCGTTCTTGGGGAGCTTATGCGAATTATCGTAGTGCGTATTTGGAACGGATCGCTTATGTAACCGAAACGTCCGAGGCACACGATTCGGGCCGTATTTCACAAGAACTATTCTTTGCTGACTGGAAGCGTCAAAATGCAAAATACTAAGCATTTTTTTTTTACTGGCTGCTTCGTAGAAAATAGCAAAAAAAATGTTGGTATTTTGGTTTAGTCTTTGCATGTGAAATAAAATGAATGAAATATTTTGATAGATAATTTTTTCTGACCACCCTGCTGTCGCTGCATGGCGAATCAGTGCCCACTGACTTAAAACAAGAAAACTTTGTTTTCATCTTTTGATTTCATGTTAATTTTAAATGTTTTTGAGCCTATCAAATGATATAAGTATTTAAAATTTAGCTCAGTCGTCCCGGTAAATGCCGCAACTGCGCCATGACTGTACGCTAATCCTATTCCGTTTGTGATGCGAATTACCGGCCGTCGAGGAGTCAGCCCGGGTGAGCCAAACAAGATCCGTTTGACGTAGATAAAACGAATTAGTCTCATGTCAGTCCCACGCACAAGGGGGAAAAGCTCAAATTATTGAGCGCTCAAAATATTGAGCGTGTGACGTCAGAGGCTCCCATAGGCGTAATGCTGAGGGCTCAAAAAATTGAGCCGTTTCAGGAACACGTTTTGCAAAAGCAACTCGCAACACCTAGGGAGAAATGGCAACACCCTAGGAGAATCACTAATGATGCAAAACAGATTAGGCTTTCATATTTTTCACTGCTCAAGCTTCAATGATTGGGGGAACACCAATTTATAGGTCGAAATCTTACGGCATACCAGGATGACTTAAAAACAGGCCAATATTTATGTCGAAATAAAAGTTATTTTTTGTCCATTCCCGTTTTTTACAAGGGTTCTGTTGGAAAGAGCATTTTTCATACTACCCAAAATGATTGCGATTCAATTTCACATTACCCATATCGGAGAATATTTTTCATTTGGCGGCGCCGTTTGTTTATTTCGTCGCGACGTCTCCGGTCGTGTGGTTGTTGTCGTCCTTGTGTTGAGGGTAAGTTTTTATCGTTTTAGTTGTACTTAGATGTTAAAAGGTACACTGAAAGGTTTGAATATGCTGTGATTTTAAATTTGGAAACACGTAAACGTCAATCAATTCACGTTTTCCTCGATTTGCGTGCAGATAAGTAACTGTCGACGAAAGTGGCGCCATCCGATATGATGTTTTGAAGGAAGGAGACACAACATATTTACGTGAAAATTTTTGTTTTTTAGTGGTCTAAGTGCTTCAAAGAGGCTGTGAATGTTTTCTTCACACAATTTTTTCATTAGTTATGATGAGGTAAAAGGTAGTTTCAGTCTTGACTTTCATATAATTGACATTAAAACATATGATAGTCCACTGCTATCAGTGATTGAGTACCTTGATATTTGGCATTTCTTATTAATTTGAATGTATTCTCTATCCATATGTCCTGATAGTAAGTGACAATACTCTGCCAATATGTTTCCATAGTTTTCACATTCATTTTCCAGTCCTTTACATAACATCACAATTTATAATCAACAAAACTCAACTCCTTCATTACTTCACAACACTGACAGCATGACAGACTGACAGTCAACTATTGTGTGGGTGAATGCTGAAACAGGATAGCTACTTTGCTGACTGGCTCGCTCATATGAAATAAGATAAAAATGATCCTTTATATCATTTCCATCTGGAGGATCGGAGTCAACGGAAAAGGAAGGCCACTTTCAAGCCTCAAGGTCTAGGCCACCAGACGCCAGTCGGCAGTCACCACCAAATTTATAATCGATTAATTCATTATTATACTTTGAGACCCTTAGGTCACTGGATCAGCATCACATTTTCAGTTTCAATATAGTAAAGGTTTTTATTTGTATGATGTGAAATATTTTCCTGAATCAGAATTTAATTATCCCTAGGTACCTGGTAGAGGTTTTGGATTTAATGCTCATTGTTGGTGTGCAGTCAGGATTTTTTGACAGGTCCAGATAGGGAATCCTGAGCAATTTTATAGTAAAGTGGTCTCCTTATTATCACCACACCAGTGTCCCAAAATCATATTTTTGCTTGGGTGTCAGAGGGGAAAATTGCTGACCAAAAAAAGGGTGAGAGTGAAAAATTGTCGGTCAGGTAAGGCCCAAAAAGAGTGGGAAAATGATCAAAAACATTAATCTATCTACAATTGTGACAGATGCAAAACAACCATTCACGCAATTGCTCCTTCTTGGTGGAATTGGGAGTGGAAAATTGGGCTTGAAAACTGGAGGTGAGAGTGGAAAATGATTTTCATTTGGATGTCATTTCCCACCCACATCTACAAATTTTGGGACATTGCACCACACATTTTATCAAAAGCATTTGCAGAATTCATTCAATGAAGATTTTATTAATGTTGCACCCATTTCTTAGACGACCTAGGCTGCATCTTTTTTTAGTTCCTGTTGTATGACGGTATTTTCCGTTCCACTGCATAAAGAAAAAAATCGTTTGAGATCACCAAACAGCTTTTCTTTTTCTGGCAGGTCTGCACAACCAAGCGGTCGCTGGCGAGGACGTCGGCCGTCTCTGTGGGTAAGGTCATCTGCTCAGCCTTTGTGGAGATCAGCAAGACGTCACTAAGATGAAGACTTCGCTGGAGCAGAAGCCGCTGACCCGTGTCCGATCGGGCAGGTCATGCTCGACGGCACGAGCCACAACTCGAACGACTCGGTGACATCAACAACATGGTGGAGCAGGTGAATGAGTTTGGCGACGTGTGCGACTGCAAGAAGGGTTGTCTGCGTGTTCTGGCCGGCGGAGCGGCGACGCTGCGCAGTCTGTGCTGGCGGTGAGCAGCTGGCCGTGGTGACCGCGCGCGCCCACATGCGCCGACAACCTGTGCGGCTTCATCGGCCCGGGACAGCCCGATGCCGCCCACTATGCGACGCCGACCGCGCACTGTCCGCACGGCCACATGGAGGTGTGCCCGCGCCTTTTGCCCGCACGCCGCTACCTCGCAGCTGGTCTGCAACCACGCCGTCGCCGCCTGTAGCCCGATAACAAAACGGCTGTCTGATAATGCCGCGTGTTCTTTGTGATGTTGCTACTGTGATCGTTGCTACTGCTGGTCTGAGACTCGATGTTTCCATTCGTCTTTTACATGTTAAGGATTTGATAATGATAAGCTTAGTCCGAGCTTAGGTCGTTTATATCATTTGTTATATGGCATATTTTGGATCAAAGCAGTACGACACTGCCTCCTGCTTTTGTGATGTATGCTGGCAAGACGCAGGTTCCGGTCGCAGGTCACCCGGGCCCGGTTCCAATGTGGTCGGGCTGGCATGCAATAATGTGATGTTGTTTTGCTCGTCTCTGTGTTCCACACTTGATGATGTTTGTGAATCTAACCCACATTGTATAGTATTTTTGTTTGTTTGCGGCCGATGGCCTTGTAAGTTGTAACCGTGGCAATACAGTTTTTCCTGCTATAATTCTCCAATATTCAAGGGTGGGTGCATATCTCTGTATTCACGTATTCCCTTCTCCCAGTACAGTCAGAGAATATCAATTACAGTATTCATACGGATTATTCAAGCCTTATATAATTATTTGAGGTGTGCCGAATCCGAAAGACCGATAAAACTACTAGCGGAAAATGTGACATGATGCCATGGGTTTGTGAAAAGTTTAGGTACCACGTAGCATTCAACTTCCTGCATTTCTGTTTCAACTCAGTTTAACGTATTTCAACGAACATAACATCAAAAATGGCAGCCAGTACCGGCTTCACCTGTCACGGAGAACGCTCAAAAAATTGAGTGTAGATGCTGGCCGGCACTCAATTTTTTGAGCGCCAGCTGACTGTCGTCTGTCGTGGCGCTCAATTTATTGAGTATCGCAGTCCCGAACGACAAGTGGCGCTCAAAAATTTGAGCGTCTTTAGGGCATTTTCTTTCCAAAAACACCGATATAAATTATCACGGCGAGTGTTCGAGAAGAAACCTTGTTGCTCTCTCTTGCCATTGATACCTTATTTGGATACGATATTTGCCGTAGTGTGACGCTAAAGGCATTGTAAAATACCATTGTTTCGCCTATTCCTTCATAATGGGGCCCGCTCAATTTTTTGAGCGCTCAATTTTTTGAGCTTTTCCCCCTTGTGCGTGGGACTGATGTAACCGGTGCCGTAGATCCGTTTGTGGGGAGCTGATGCGCATTAGCGTAGTGCGTATTTGGAACGGATCGCTCATGTAACCCCGGTAATAGAGTTCAGTGGTATAGCTGCAGAGTTTGGTGAGCTAACTTCACAGGTAATGGGATCAAGGGTGACTCTGACTGACATTGTCAAGATAAAGGACCATCCTGATTTGTGCAGGGCAAAAATCCTTGACTTAGACCAGAGAACTATCGTACTTGAAAAGGCAAAGTCACTGAAGGGATCACAGTTTGATCATGTCTATATTCGCAGAGACTTGACTTACAGTCAAAGGCAGGAGCTCAAAGCTAGAAGGGAAAATCAAAATCAAAATCAACACGTCCAGGCAGCCCCAGCGAGTGACCCTCAGACACTTGTAGCTGAGAGCACCAGGGCTAACGTCATTGAAGCCATTCAGGCAACTTCAGCACAGGATAGTGCAGGGACAGTGTCCCAGACCACCCCGGTAAACTAGGAAGCCAGTCTGCCAGCTCACGACACACGGCAGTTAGATGTTGCACTGTTAATTTAAATGGTGTTTGTAATAAACTGGGTTCGCTCATCAATTTTATAAACCAGCATGATTTGAAAGTTGTCTGTGTCACTGAATCTCATCTAACCTCAACTATCAGTAGCTCTTTCATAAATATACCCCATTTTCAACTTTTCCGGAAGGATGTCGTTGGTACGGTTGAGAAACATGGTGTTTGCATTTATGTACATGAGAATTTGTTAGTAGATATAATTTCTACCTCAATGGAAAATGCCCTTCTGTTTAAATTGACCAAATACAATGTGTATTTCCTGTGTGTTTATAGGCCACCATCAAATAGTGTAGCTGAAAACGAAATGCTCTTAGAAGACCTAAAACTCCAGATAAAGAATAGGGAAATTGTGATACTTGGGGATCTAAATCTCCCTAATATTCAGTGGTGCGAAGTTGGGAGTCGACCAGTGGGTTCCGTTCCTCCAATGGAGAGAGCATTTTTGGATGTATTTGAGTCTGCTGGCCTAATGCAATGGGTCTCAGAGCCCACTTTCCCCAGGTCTGGAAATATTCTAGATCTTGTACTGACTACTGAGCATGATAGAATGGGTAATTTAGTTGTCGAAGCTCCCATGCCAGCCTGTGATCATTGTCCCATAGTTTTTGACTATGTGTTCAGTGAAAGTAAAACAGAAGTGTTCTCAGGTCCTGAGAAGTTCGCCTGGCATAAAGGAAATTACACAAGATTGAATGAAGAGCTACGGGTAGTCGATTGGGATCACGAGTTAAGGTATTTGAATGCATCTGACTCATTTGATAAATTTAGGGATATAGTCACTGCTCATGTAGTTGAGAATGTGCCATTGCAAAACAAGAACAATCGCTGTGAACCTCCGTGGCCAACAAAACCGTCTAGAGGATTGCTTAAAGAAAGACATGAAGCTTGGTTGAAATATAAAAAGGTTCGGTCGGTGGTTGGTCGGACGTCCTCTGCGGCTCGTGATGCGTACAGTCAGTTTGCTGGTGTTAATAAGCGAGTGAGAAATTTTAATGTTTCATCTCAGGCGTCGTATGAATATTCTATGATTGAAAGATTTCGGGAATCGCCTAAGTCATTGCACTCCTACATAAGATCAAAGAAAGTAGGAACAATGTCGGTTGGTCCACTTCGGCAAGCGGATGGACATATTTCTTCGGACCCAAAAGTTATGAGCGAATTTCTGGTCTCTTCATTTGCTTCAGTGTTTGTCAAAGAAGTCCCTGTTTCGCAGGAGCCTCACCAGTGCTATGACGGTGAAATTGAAACATTGCGAATTACTGTTGAGGAGGTCCGCACATATCTACGCGCCTTAAACCCGAACTCCGCGATGGGTCCCGACTTCCTCCACCCACTGATCTTGAAAAACTGCTCAGATACCCTAAGTTACCCGATTTATGTGATTTTCACCCGATCGCTCTCGGAAGGTTTAGTTCCAAGCGCCTGGAAGAGATCCACTGTTGTTCCGCTGTTTAAGAAAGGTAGTCGCTATGACCCTCTCAATTATAGGCCAGTGAGTCTCACTGCTGTGTGTTGTAAAACGTTGGAGCGCCTTATTGTGAAGCACATCTACTCGTATTTAGAAGCCAACGAACTTCTGTCTGTTCACCAGTTCGGGTTTAGACAGGGTAGATCCACGATGGAGCAGCTTATTCTTGTATATGAGGATATCTCAGCCAAAGTAGATGCAGGGCAAACAGTGGATCTTGTGCTTTTTGATTATTCAAAGGCTTTCGATGTAGTATGCCACCAAGTTTTGCTTACAAAACTAGAACTCATAGGCATTAAAGGTCAACTTTTATCATGGATCTCTTCTTTTCTCTCTGACCGTCTGATGCAAGTGTGTGTTAATGGACTTAACAGTAGCACCAGAAATGTCTACAGCGGTGTTCCACAAGGCTCCGTGTTGGGACCTTTGTTGTTCTTAATTTATATTAACTTTATAGGTTCTAAACTGTCCTGTTGTTACAAAATATTCGCCGACGATTTAAAATTGTACGCTTCAGTTACTGTTACTGCTAACTCGATGTCGAATCCCCACACTGATGGAGTGTTACAGAATGACATTGATGTGCTGCACAAGACCTCTGTGTCTTGGGGCTTGAGGATGAACAAGGAAAAGTGCGTTGTGTTACGTTTTTCCCGCAAATCTAAAAATCAGACTGTTCCTATGTATACTATGGATGGAACTCCACTTCCTGTGTGCCGTTCACAACGCGATTTAGGTGTATTAGTTGATGTCTCGTTAAAGTTCCATGATCATATTGCTTCTGTGGCTCATAAGGCTTCTGGATTGTCTTATAATTTTGCTAAATCTACGGTATGTCGTTCTCGAGACTTTATGCTGTTTTTGCTTAAGACGCACATAAGACCTATACTGGAGTACGCTTCCTGTGTGTGGTGTACAGGCTTCATTGACGACATGCGTAGGCTTGAAGGCGTTCAGCGCAGATGGACAAAGCAGATAGAAGGCCTTGAGAATCTGACCTACTTGGAGAGGCTGAAGGAACTGGACCTATTCTCAGTGCAAGGGCGCCTTCTTCGTGCTGATCTCATTGAATACTGGAAAATTTTCCATGGGAAGAGTTCAATTGCCCCCGGGAATATGTTCGTTCAGCCTCTACATCGGGGAACGCGTGGACATAGTTTAAAGATTCATGTGTCGCGCACTCTATCTGACCTGCGTCAGCGCTCTTTCTCGCAACGTAGAGTCACTGTGTGGAACAGCCTGCCAGATGATGTCGTGACTTCAGTAGATGTATCCACATTCAAACGGCTGCTGGCCAGAGCGTTAGGCGATCTGCTATATGATTATGTTTAGTTACACCTACTAGAACTGATAATGCTATTGTGATATAAATGTAAACACTCCGTATTGATGCATTATTCCTGTATTACACACTGAGGACACACATTTCCAGTTTTGGAGTTGTGTAGTTGTATTTACCGTCTTGTTCATCTTGAAAACTGGCGTGTCCCTTTGTACACGGGTTTCCTTCTACCTCATCCCTTGCCTGACCTGAGCTGCGAGGTGGAGGAAACCCCACCAGGTAAGAATACCAGGTAAGCACCCTATTTTACACCCTTTGCTTTCTGTTTACACGTGTTACAGGTGCTTTTTTACCAGGGTATATTGAGTTTCTTTACGACATTTGGTTCACACGCCTGGGGATCACACCAATTTCACGCCAACTACTAAGGAAAACTTGCTTGTCGGTATCAGCCAAGGCTATATAAACCGTATCAGCATATCAGGTGTTTCTAACATTTGTATTTCAATTTGTGATTTGTGAATGGTTATTCTAATTTTGTCAATTTTAGATGTTGTGGTGTTGCTGTATCATTACTACTAGATATGTCATGTTCATTTTTATTTTATATCACATTCTATACAATGTCTTAGTGCTACTTGTATGATAAGGCCTGATGCATAAGCACTAGGCTGTGTAAACCATAAGCTTTTTGTCTTTCAGATCTTGGGCACTACATCTAACTCGAAATGGCAGGGGATGGAGCTCAAGCAAATATAATGGTGAGTTCTCCCCTGTGTGGTAAGCAACAAAGCATTTTGCAATGGGTGATGTGGATGGTACCCCAGGTATATGCTGTAGTGTGTAAGATTATTCAATATGGGCAAAATTCCGTTTCTTTGGCCTATCACTATTTGTTTCTGACTGTTGGCAGATCGGCATTATCGGCGGCTCTGGGTTCTCTGACCCTAGCGCGCTAGGAGTGGAGGACGCCAAGGACGTGGAGTATGACACGCCATTCGGGAAGCCTTCCAGTCCTCTGCTGACAGGCATGCTGTGTGGTGTACCTGTGGCCGTCCTGGCCAGGTGGGTGCTGGCACACATAAATGGATACCTATCCAATAGGCATTTGTTGATGATGGCAACATTGTGCATAAGGCAGTTGTCACAACAATGTATGGGTGCCACTCACTGCCAGGTGGTATTGCACAGCATTCACAGTACTTTTTTGTGGTTGGTGTTTTGTCTATTTGTGGTTGAAGAGGTAGCATGATTTGCCGATCAACTACTTTTCATGCATATTACTCAGCTCTCGCTCTCCTGTGACGGTCCACTGCGCCCCCCAGACACGGCCGGCGCCACACGATCCTGCCGAGCGCCGTCAACTACCGTGCCAACGTGTACGCCCTGCGCCGGCACGGCTGCACGCACGTGCTGGTCTCCACCGCGTGCGGCTCGCTGCGAGAGGAGTACCGTCCCGGCCAGCTGGTGCTGCTCGATCAGTTTATTGATAGGTCAGTCAGACAGACAGGCTGAATTCGAGAGGAGAAACACCTACATCGATAGATCAGATTCATCAGCGTATTCCCAGCTACACTCATCGCCCGCTGTTTTAGTGCCTACCTTCTAATCGGTGACCAAACGACCCGGTGCCCCTGCCAGGACGACCAAGCGTCCGCTGACGTTCTTTGACGGCTCGTGTGACGAGTTTGTCGGCATCTGCCACCTGCCGATGGCCGACCCGTTCTGTGGAGAGACCGGCGGCGTGCTGCGAGAGGCCGCCAAGGAGCTCGGCATCACCATGCACGATAAGGGTGAGCCGACCGCGCCGGCTCTCGTGGTCTTGGCCGTGGGATATTTTATCTAGATGTGAATCTCCATCGGTTATAAATATGACACCAATTTACCGGGTGACTCATGAACTGCACTGTTTTCTTCTACCAGGCACCAGCCATATACACTGATGCGTTTGGCAGAGAACCTGGTGTAATTCCTCGCCTTCGCTTTTTAGTTACCAGTGTACTGAAAGTAAATGTTTTTATTTGTGCTATTTTCAGCGAATGAAGAATGTATTGCGTCATTTTCTGATTAGCGTCTGTTTGTTCGTTTCTGCTCCCTGCACTGCCGTTCCTCCCTCCGTGTTGACCACTGACACCCTCTCACTCTCGTCCCGTCCCGTTCCGGCAGGCACCATAGTCACTATCGAGGGCTCCCGCTTCTCCACCCGCGCCGAGAGCCACATGTTCCGCAGCTGGGGCTGTGACGTCATCAACATGACCACCGTGCCGGAGGTGAGGTGCCCAATCCAACATTCACCAAGTCGGGAACATCATATAACATTTACTCCGTTTTTTTTTTCGCCTATTCGAGCACTGCGTCTTTCAATAATATCGAACCAGATTTCTAAAAAAAAAAACAAGTGTGACTTCCCTGCTGGTTAAATCTCTCTAAACCCAAATTCTCTAGTGAACCTCCATGCATGTATCCATGGCTTTAATTGGCTGTGTTTTGCGGTCGGACGTTAATACGACCTGCGCACGTGTCCCTAACATCTCCGCCCTGCTGTCCTACAGGTAAGATTAGCCAAGGAGGCCGGTCTATGCTACGGCTACCTGATATCCCTGCCCTCCCACAGGTGACCCTGGCCAAGGAGGCGGGTCTGTGTTACGGTACCCTGACATCCCCGCCGTCCCACAGGTAACCCTGGCCAAGGAGGCGGGCCTGTGTTACGGTACCCATGCCCTGTCCCACAGGTGACCCTGGCCAAGGAGGCGGGTCTGTGTTACGGTACCCATGCCCTGTCCCACAGGTGACCCTGGCCAAGGAGGCCGGCCTGTATTACGGTACCCTAACAGTTAACACCTCCGTCCTGTCATACAGGTAACCTTGGCCAAGGAGGCGGGTCTCTGTTACGCTGCCGTGGCCATGTGTACCGACTACGACTGCTGGAGGGAGGGCGAGGCCGGGGTCGGGGTCGGAGACGTGATGGCCACCTTCAGGGCCAACGTGTCCAGCGTGGTGCGTCTCTTCAAGGAGGCCGTGACCCGCGTGGCCGCCAGGGACTGGGCGGAGACGCTGCAGAAAAATCAGGTGGGTGTGGGGAACGGAAACTTGGAGCGTGTTTACATATATCGTCATTCGTCATTGAGTCGATGTTATCTTGTGTTCGGCTGTTGGCTTTGATGCTCTGTTGCACCATTTCGATGTTACGGTAGCTAGTCATAATAACCTCGATATAATTGTATCGATGTAATTATGAGTATGACCGGTGACCAGTGACCATCCGTAGCTGAGCTGAAAGTGTGCGGCGATTGCGGTCTTTATGAAGACTGCCCACTGACCGTCCGTTGTCCATTCCGCAGGAGACGGTCACTTCCAACGTGATGCTGCCCAGCTGAGTAGTGGAGCTGGGCCCAACCTGAACGGTCCCTGGCCGCAGCTGAGCGCTCAGTGACCTCGGCTGACCTCTCAGTGACCCCAGCTGTCCGCCGTCCCTGATACCTGACCTCTGGCTCATATCCGGCGGACTCGGTCGGCGGGACTGCGGCTGCCGATGTAGACGGGATAGATGACTCAGTGCTAGCGGCATTTGGCTGTGTTGGTACAGCCTTATTGGACGGGTTGCTATTTTACAGAGCTTTCGTAAAAATTTGGGTGGTATTGCCTAGTTGCGCGCTTATAAGCATTGGTACCTATGGAAGATTCATTCAGTCCAGTTTGTGACTTTGTGCTAATCGAGCGTAGTCTTTTTTCGGGTGATTATTTGCCGAATTGTATCATTGTGAAAGGAGAATCTCCATGTGAAGAGAAATATTGTTTTTGATTCCATTCCAGAACTTTGTTATTGTTACGCATACTCTTTCTACATGGAATATTTTGATACATTGCCGCTCGTGTAATATTTTTGGTGATTCAATATCACAACAGCATTCGCCATTACAAAGCTGTGCATTGTAAAACGTGTGTGAGGATCGCTTTTTGTTCAAATCTTTTCGCAGTGCTGTGGGAATAAACCTGCTTGCATTGAGATGGTTTCTTGCAGCGCTCTGCCTGTGTTATGCTTTTCTGGTTTTGCAGTGAGCTGCAGCGGAGATTCGGCGAAATAATGTCATTATGTAATCCGTTATGTCATTTCTCCCAATATTGTCTATGTGGCTGTGATAGGTCGTCGCCCGCCGGTACTTGGTACGGAGCTCTCCGTGAAACGGACGCCCGAAGTGTCGCGGCCTTGGCCACGTGGCCTTTCATAGGTGCTACTTTGCACAGTGCTGCTTTACTCAGTACTCTGCGTGACGCGAGCTACCGGCGTCGATGCTGCCCTTCATTTTCTCTTTAGGGGCTGGTATAGTGGTACACCTCGGCAGTCTAAATCGAGTCCTCAGCAATAAGATGATACCTGGCCTGGCCCTCTGTAATGAATGAGCTACCGCTATGGCTATTGATAGCCTGTGAGCTACCAGCAATGCCCTGTGCTATAGCTCATCGTATTCACACAGCCGTATGAGCCGTAGCAGGCGTGTACCCGGTATCAGGTATGGCTTTGATTTTGCCGGCCTGTCAGTTTTTTTCGGAACATATCTCATATGTTAGCTATAGGAAAAGGGGCATATCTTTCATTTGCAATATGCTATTCCAAAAAGCAATCCAAAATTCATGCAAAATTATCATAAAGGGGTATGTTTTGTAGAACGGCACTAAATCCTTCAACAAGTTAAAAATTCCTTCACGCTCATCTACCATCAAATGTGCTACCAAATTCACGCCTAGCTGCCGAGTTTCGCACTATCACGGATCACCTAACGGATCGGCAACTCTCCCCGCTTCCCATTGTTATCGGTGTACCCGCGGAGCGGGCTGCCATCTAGCGGCGCGGATATCTTCACTAAGGAGGGGAGCCGGCCGCCCGCCGCAACCAGTGTTAAAAGGCACGGGGAAACGGGTGTGAACGCAACACCCGTCCGTCGTTTACATCCTCAGGATGTTCAGATCAAGTTCAAATCCTTCTCCTCCACGCAGCAACTCTCGATCCGGACTGGACAGGCAACTTTATCTCATGCGGGCTGCTCCCTTGAAGCGCACCACTGCTCCCTAGGGAGCACACCCGTAGCCGGGTGCAGAGAGTGCTTGGGGGGCTGGTCGTCCTGTCCATTGGGACGGGCTCAGCCCCGGTGACTCTCTAGGGTGCCTGTCCATACCAATGTTTCCCCCAATTCCTATAATCCTTCCGGCTCTGCAATGGTCTCAATGGACCGAAAGGGCCTAACCCAACAAAACAAAAACAATCAAAGGTTGTGAACGGATTAAATTACAGAGTCTCTCTAACAGCTGGAATGTTACCATAACATGGAAATGTTACATACTTTATTCCCTAATCAGCTGGAGCATGCATAATGATACAAATGTTTCTAGTCATGCTTGAGTTGTATGAGCAAGAAGCACGTCCTCGCAACTTTAACGTCGTTTTTGGCCGTACACGAAGCCACCTTTCCTCATCCGTCTGCCCATAGTACGAGTTCATCCTCTGTTCCTATCTCGATGGTCACAGGCTACCAGTTGGAGTAGATAACATCGGAGCAAATCCAACGAGCTGGCCATTAACGTGACTATAGGTGGATCTCGGCCCCTGTTTCACGATACGACCCTCCCCGCCGCTACAAGGTATTGACACTTAGCCGGTTTCCATTAAGACGTTGGCAACATTGTGAAGTTTGCTTACGTTTCCATAGGAACGGAGGCACCCATACCTGATGATGCTAGGTACTGGGTAACAGCGTGCTGCTAAACAGTGCTCGTATAGCTTTGGCCCCGAGGCTGGTTTAGCCACGTGTTACATCAGACATCTCAAAATATCTGTGGCTTAGAGCCAGGTCAGGTCATTTTGCACCCTATATATTGCCGCATACTCAATACTCTCTCTCTCTATATGCATAATAATATGTGTAATACCAATAATAATTCAATAAGAGCAAATTGAAAGGCGTCTCATTTGGTCTGGGCGGGTCATCCTTAACACCCTCAAACATCGGGTTACATGTATGTAAACAGTGGAATAAAAACGTTCACCAGCAGTTTTTTACTATAACTTTTGATAGAGACGTGCTAGAGCGATGAAAACACGTCAGATGTGTTCAGCTCGACGATACGGATCGACTGATATGCAGAATGACCCTTTCCGGTCAGGTCATGACCTTCACCTGACGTAAGATTTTCAAAATGACCTTTCAAGGTCAACCTATAGTTCATTCGACGCGTCTCGACGAGAGGAACACGATGCTGGCAAAAGTAATGTCGTGGCTCGTTTGAGTCAAAAGATATTACCGAAAAAAACGTTTTTCGTAAACACGGCTATTTTTGGAGATTTTGCTCTCTGGACGCTAAACCGTTGACCTGAGGTTAAATCTGTGAATAAAACTCAGAAGGACCTGTGAAAGAGCTATCGAATGCGCTTTTCCGCGCCTCTGTAGTTCTGTTGGTTCCCAAGTTATGCGTCGGATGTTTCGAAAATTGTTGAAATAGACAAAATTTGCCTTTAATGACCTCTGGTGACCCGACCTTTGATCTGACCTAAAAAAATGACCGAAGTATTTCCGCCATTATTTTTACGCCCTTTGGAATGCCGCTTACCCCGTGTGGCTACGTAGCCCAGAAGCCGAGTTAGGAGGGGGCGGGGGTTTCATACACCCTCGGCCCGGCGCGGTTGGTACCGTGTACCGGCCCGGCGTGGGTTTATACTTTATGCAAGTAGGATATTTGTGAAAGTTATAGATTTAATTTAATCGGCAGATGAATATTTATCAAAAATGTACTCATGAAATATATGTAAGAGATGACAGCGATCGGAAAATTACCAATTTAGCGATGGACGCTAGGTCGCCCACGTGGGTATGAAAACAACGATTTTCATGACAAAGGATACGATCTCAAATACTTAACCTGTCTCTAACGATTCTTGCCATTCTCATTTATACCATAGGTATCTTCTGAGCTAGCTGAGAAACCATGTTCCGCAGAAAAATCACTTAATTAGCTCCGACACGACGCCCTCAACACGCACGAGGCCGGCCGCTTCCTTAGTGAAGATAGTTCACCTAAATGCCCACCAGGTGGCAGGGGAGACAGATCGCGGGGGGGAGTGGGGGAGTTGCCGATCCGTTATGTGATCCGTGGCACTATCTTCCTCTTTTTTTGTACCAAATTCATTCAAAAGGCACCTAAATGGCGCTGCGGTCCAGGTCGGACAGCATATTTACGTCTGGACAACGAGTTGCGTTGGAGAGGCCGGAAATAGTGGCGATTTCAGGACCGCAAAAATGGACCGTCATTGGAATGATTCTTTTTTAAACCGTGCACTGTTTTCGGCCGGAATTTAATAGTTACTACAAAATATTTTTTAATTACGTTTCCACCAAGAATGAATGCCATCAGGACTAAATTTTTACTACTAATGCATTTTATCAAGAAGCATATAGTGCTGTTATATTGCAGTTTTAGCGCGTTTGTTACAAAATATTAAGCGAATAAGCGTCAGTGTAATTATTCATCAGTTCAGTTCATCAGTGCCAGAAGTTAACTTGAGGGGGGGGGGGGCTATGCTAATTGCTCTTGTCCATCCACTAAAATTTATTAAATATTTTGCTTTGTGTATTCCAAAAGGTGACGGAACTATTTCATTTGTGCCTTCATGTCAGAATTGAAGGTGGATCATTAAATTTTCAACGCAGTTTACAAACAAGCATTTCAATTTGGTCTTTCTCGTATATACATAAGCAGTGGCTAAGAAAAGGTTGATCAATCCTGAAGTTCAGTCATCGTACCTCAACTTGGCAGCAAGATCCCCAAGGACAGAGGATGTATTGTACCTATACTGATACATGTCCTGTAAATCAAAACAAACAAGCATTTGGTCTTTCTTGTGTATAAGCAGTGGCTAAGAAAAGGTTGATCAATCCTGAAGTCCAGTCATTGTACCTCAACTTGGCAGCAAGATCCCCCAAGGACAGAGGATATATTGTATACCTGTCCTGTTAATCAAAACATTTTTGTGCCTGCAAATGAATATAACTGTGACCCTGTGCTTGTTTTTATACTTACTATGGTCAAACAGGGAACAGCACATGCACATAACATACTCACCTAGCATCTAACTCATAGCTGTACCCTGCAGGATCTGTACTTGTCTCGAGCATTAACAAAGCGCCAAAGTAGCTTAGTAATCATTTCCCACATTTTCTGAGCAGTAACATGACATACAGCAGTGCAGAGCAGCTTCAGAGAAGAAACACTTTAAATGCACAGACTAACACCAGCCACCCAATGAGCCAGTTCCTCAGTTGACTGTTTCCCTGGATGCAGCTTGGCAATGTGAGCTAACTTTTGGCAAGTTGAAGGTTAGCAGGTAAGATTGAGTTAGGGTGAGTACCTACCTATAACTGGGTGCTACTGCTATGCAGGTCTTGGGTAGGCTGCAAATATGTGTGATGATTGAGGTTAGGTCAGCTGTCAGGTTAGTCAGGTATGCTCATTGCTCAGGTCACATTTTTATGGACACTTGGCGAATTAAAAAACTAACAATCTAATCTAAGCTAACCCGACTAAGCATACACAACTACTGACTATGGGAACTAAGCACCTACCTACTTGTGCCTACATCTCATACCATGTCAAAGTAGAGTTCCTTGGTGGAAGATTACCCTCAGTACTTTTTATCCCAGCCCTGTGAAGAAAACTAATACCTCTAAGCTCTGAGTCACTGCTGGCCATCCACAGGAAGAAACACTGAGACTGAGAGCTTTGCCATTGTATATTGGACCAATAATCACTATCACGAATGACTATGAACACATTATATGATCATATCGTTGCATGGATTGTCACATTGACAATTTTACTACAATCCTTTTTTCGAGAAATACAGTGATGATTAACATCAAAATCAACATAAAGTGGATTTAGTGATCCAAGCTTTCTCCTCCAGTAGCAATGGAATGATCGCATGTTTCATTTGCCAGACACTGAGTAGGTACCTGATGCACATTACAATCTGCATAGCATCTAAGCATAGTAAAACTGCCCAAGTCCATTCACTGTAGATTTTTAACTTGATAGTTTGCACTAATTTATCTTGCTGTTGTAAGTTATTATTCAATATTCATACCAATACATCAATATGCGCTCATCAGTCAACATTTTCTGGCATGATCCTGCTCAGCGTGCTCTTCAGTATTGCTCCAAGGTCTGCAATATTATAGCTTGTTTTTGGCCAATAAGCTCTTTTAATTTTACTTTTTCTTGCTGACATATGAGCCCGATCAACTTGTGTTTATCAACCAAAATTTCATAACTTCAAGTTCAACTTGATATTGATATTGTTCAGGAGTCAGGACCTCTGTCAGCTTCCTGGATACTTCGGATTGTTTTCAGTCACATGCTTCTTAAATATGATGTAAGTCAATCTTAAAGGATTCAAAACATCCAACAAAACGACGTACAAGAGTACGGAAACAACCAGATAAACTTAAAAAGCGCCTTGGAACAGAGCCAAGTGGTGCTCCATTTGTTTGTTTACAATGATTGTAGTGCTGATGTATTTTTAGGACTCTGAATGTCGGCTTATAAAAAATGAAACGTTTTTACAAAAGTTGTAAGGTGATTAATATTTATCTGAAAGAACTAAAATATTCAAAAGCCAAACACTATGAAATACGTGAATCGGAACGAAAAAGTAACCCCAAAGTCCAGCCTAATCACCGGCTCCTAAAACTGCAACAGAATCAGCACTTTTCCCCGCAACTCGTTGTCCAGACGTAAATATGCGGTCGGACAGCGGTCTGTGTCGTAGTGTATTTCACTTGGGGGATTTTCTACCATACATCTGCCTGAGCTTAGGGTAATTACAATTTGTCGGCGACGTTAAAAAATGATGCACTTTTTTCGCAGTATAGGATATCGCATGTGCAATTTCTGCCTTTTTGGGTGCGCTTTATCGGTTTTTCGTGAGTAACTCGCGTAAAAACCGTCCGATCGCGACGAAACTTTCTATGCCCCCGATTTTATCAATTTTACACCTACCCTGAAAATTTAATGACCCTGACCCAAATGACCTTTGACCTGTGACATATTTCTCGAGACCATGTTTGGCCCGAATCGCGATTCGGCGTATGTCGGCTCGCATTAGCCGCGCGGTTGCAGTCTTCACGTGGCTTCAGGCGTTGAAACATTGTGATTTGATGCTGGTCCCATGCATTAGGGTGGGTGTCAAGGTCACCGGAAGGTCAGGTCAGCTCAATGACCTTTGATGACCTCGGTTCCTTTTTTCGAGTTTTACATGTTTTTAGGCTAGTTTTTGGAGCTGATTTAGAATTTAGCAACCATTTGAACATTACAAGGGGTGTAACAAAATTATCCGGACACCTTTCTTTCCGCTGTAATTAAAAAGCAAAACAATCTGGTACTTTTTCTTTTAACTGAGCTTGTAGCCACCTTTCATAAAAACACAGTGGTGAATGTTCTGGAGCATTTCAGCCAATGAATTCTCCAGCACACTGGCTTTGATGCAGACCAATGCCGTCTAAACCTGTGCCTGCGGTTGAGCAGTGCTTATGGCGGGTGGCTCTTCATATACCTCCTGCTGAACAAGAACCCACAGGTTTTCGATTGAATTGGGATCGCGACTTTTTCCAAGTCATAAGCGTTAGCCCAGAATGATTGAAGGTTCTATCGGCATCACTTCCCGTTCTTTTAGGGACTTCAAGTAGCGCGCCGCCCCGCATGAAGACAGCGTGGCTTGAATCAGGCATCAGTGCGCGTTCAGAAATCGTTCAGGCATCTATGCCGTCTGGTTGAGCGCCTCCAATCATGCTCCACCACCTTCCCTGGAAAAGCTCCACCCTGGCCTATGGGGCAAAATATAAGGGACAAAAACACAAAACAAGACAGATAAAAACAAAGCAAAATTAACTCATTACCTAATGAAATTCAGGCTGGAGCAAATACATACATAGGTAATAGGTATCTATGTCAAATTAGAATGAAAGATTAAAATCAACCTGACCAGGCCTTACGGTCTGACCTGGTCCCAACCACCTTACTTCGCCTAACTTAACCCAATTCAACCTTAGCCTACCACAACACCTGCAGAGGTACCTTCCTGGAAAAATGACGCCCAGGGAGGTGACTGTCCAACTTATTGGAATACTACCATGATTGCTTGTCAAAATGTGTGTCATCATGCTCTTGTTTGACAAGTGATGTATAATAAATGTGATATTCAATAATTATCTCCTGACTGTTGACTGTTGAGTGGTCAAAATATTCAAATAATTAGGGTACAATGCTGTGCATAGTGCACACTAATCATGTTGTTTTTGTGTAGGCCCTCTGCACATTGTTGTGTGCACTGCTAGCTATTGCAGGATCAGTGAGGGTTGTAGACATGCTACATACATTGTGCAATTTGAAGATATTGGCACAAAGTTCATCTGTAATTACTATGCTTAACACCTAATGTAAGAAGCGACATAAATGCCCACATGATAAAACTCTCTGGTCAACATCACACAAATTTATTGACATACTTTGCAGGTACATGTTTACATTCATGGCAAATACTTTCAATTTGATTCAGAAACTAGTTGCTAGTAAGCTTGCATTTTTGTAGGTACAACAACGACCATATATTAAGTGGTCATAAAAAACCTTCTCATAGCATTCATCACATACCTTTTTACCAAACAAGTACCTTATAGCTACCATGCAATGATTCTTAATTTTTCGCAATCCATCTATATCTCAACTGACACAATGAATTTGAAATACCCTAACAAAGCCTATAACTGTACATAAGAAGAATGCAATACTACAAGAACTATGAATTTCTGAAGTTATTCTCACATGCTGGAATGTTGAAACTCTACTTTTGTCGTCCATTTCCACGTTTGATTGAGCCATCATATCAAACTGTTTTCGTTCTTCAGTCACAAGCTTTCGCACAAATCTTGAATTTTAATGCATCATCTTGAATCATGCTCCAGTCTTTCCAACAAGGTACTATGTAACATCAAAACAATTTTGATTTGCTACAACAGCTTCAGATCATGATAGACTTGAGGTTTGTTACACCATTTGCCAGACAAATATCTACAAAATGTGTATCAATTTCCAAACTAAGTAGTTGATCATATCAGTATTTGCAGTTTCCACAAAATGTTTCATAATACTATTCTATGTTTATATAAAGAAACTCAAATAATCCACAAATTGTTATTGAAACACTCCCACTTTGACTTCAAGAGTTCACAGCAATAACAATACAAAGAAGCAAACAAACATTGCGCCAGATTTCGTATGAAACGCGCCATCGTCCTGAAGTTTCTACCACAGACCAGGGTATCCACAGACGGTAGTTCAACCGCAGCCGTAGTGCAAAAACCCCTGCCCATCTTACCCCACGGCGGAGCTCGGTTGCAATTTGTAAATACGCGTCGTGCTCGGATCAGTGTTGCCGTCCTGGTACTATAGTACCAGATCTGGTACTTTTTCGACCTTTCTGGTACGGAGGTACGCCTGAACGAAATCTGGTACTTTTTCGCCGAAATGCATTTTTTGGCATTTCAATATTTCTTTAAATTAAATCTAAGTAAAAAGAAAACACAATTCTTTTAGTCAGGAGGGATGGTGTTTCTAACTTTCTCATCATAATGTGTCATGCATCGGATTCGGAATTAGTGATACCTATTCCTGTGATAGTAGAAGTTAACAAGTGGAAAATTCGCGCGCCACGCCGGCTGCCAAGGACGGTCCGCCGGCTGCAGGCTGAGGCAGTTGTGTCCAAGGCAATATAAGAGGTTGTGTCGTGAGTTCGGAATTCACTGGGCCCAAATAGGTATAGGTATAGGTATATAGATAATGGACTTGGGGTAGCAGTATGCTATTTGTTGTCCATGTCATTGTTGGCAAGGAAACATGTCAGGGTACTCATTGAGGTTGGAGGTCACAGGTCACAGTTGGCTTTGAGCTGGAGGTGCTTATCTAGCTTAGCTTTAAATGTAGCAGTGGTGTCAGCAGACACAACATCATCTGGTAGCTTGTTCCAGTCATTAGCCACCCTCTGTGAGAAGAACCTTTGTCTGGCTTGATGGACTGACTGCTCCTTGTGTAATTTCATATGGTGACCTCTTGTGTTTGTCGTCCTCAGTTTGAAAAACTTCTCTCTCCTCACATTGAGCTTCCCTGACATGATTTTATACGTCTCAATCAAGTCGCCTCTTTTTATCCTGTCTTTAATAGATACGGTCTTCAGGACTTTTAGTCTTTCTTGGTATGGCCTGTGCTTTAACCCCCTCACCAATCTTGTAGCTCTGCGCTGGATGTTTTCGAGGAGACTGATATCTTGAACAGCTTGGGGACCCACAGCTTGTATACAGTAGTCCAGGTGTGGTCTCACATATGAGTTGAAGAGGCTGGTGAAGTTTGTTGCTGTGATTTGGTCAAAGGACCTCTTTATCATTCGGAGAGCTACCATTGCTTTGCTCGCAGCTCTTTGACAGTGACTAGTAGGTCGAAGGTCGTTTGTTATAGTCACCCCCAGGTCTCGCTCCTTATCTGTGACTTCTAGTTTGACTCCTCTAATACTGTAAGATCTTTTTGGGTTTTGTGGTCCACAGTGCATCACTTTACACTTTTGGGGGTTGAATTCAAGAAGCCATTGTTCAGTCCATTGCGAGAGTCTATCTAGGTCTGCCTGAAGTTGTTCTGAGTCCTCTGAATTTCTGACCTTGCGATAAATCTTCATGTCATCTGCAAACAGTTTTGCGTCGCACTGGACCAATGTGGGCAATTCGTTGACATATATCACAAACAGGATGGGTCCCAATACTGAGCCCTGCGGAACTCCGCTGGTCACAGCCTCTTCTCTAGATTCTTGGTCATGAACTACTACCTTCTGAGTCCTGTCCTGAAGAAAGTTTGTGATCCATTGAAGCACTCCTGCTTTGACACCATAGGCAGCCAGCTTCTTAACAAGTCTTCGGTGGGGCACAGAATCAAAGGCCTTTTTAAAGTCACAATAGATGATGTCCAGTCCACTGCTGCTGTCCAGTATGTGTGTCCAATCCTCCAGAGCCTCTAGAAGATTGGTCAAACATGATTTTCTGGGTACAAAGCCATGCTGTTCTTTGCAGATGAGATCTTTCTCTAATAGATGGTTGAGCAGGTGCCTTTTGATAATTCTTTCCATGACCTTACATGCGTGACTAGTCAGACTCACAGGCCTGTAGTTACTTGCCAGTTTTTTGGAGCCTCCCTTGAAGAGTGGTACCACTGCTGCTCTCTTCCAAGCTGTTGGTAGCTGTCCGCTTGTCATGGACTTTTGGAATATCTGCATGAGTGGGTATGCTAGCTCAGGTGCACAGTTTTTCAAGAGAAAGGGGGAAACATCATCCGGTCCTGATGCCTTGTCTTCAGTCAACGTTTGAAGTTCATGGAGTACTTCCTGAAAAGTAATGTTAATATCCTCGAGTGATTCTCCTTCTTCCACCTGACTTTCAAAAGCTGGCAAAACACCGCCTTGTTCTTTTACAAAAACTGAGCAAAAGAATGTTTGTAGTTCATCTGCAATCTCTTTCTTTGTTGCTATCACAGTGCCATCAGGTTTGACTAGTTCCATCACTTTGTCTCTTGTTTTGCTTTGCAGTCTTACATATTTGGCTATCTTCTTTGGCATTATCTTAGCTGACCTTGCCAGCTCTTCCTCATACAACCTTCTTGTCTGCCGGATGTGACTCGTGGTCTCGTTTCTGATCCTGGTAAACTTCTTCAGATTCTCTGCTGTTTGTTCTTTTCTGTACTGCTTGTAGGCTTTATATTTACGCTTCACTTGCTTATCTAGTGCTTTATTCCACCACGGTGGTGACAGTTTTGTTTTTCTTCTGCCTTTGAATAGAGGAACATACTTCTTTCTGCAATCGTGTAACTTATCAACAAAGAATGTCCATGCTGCTTCAACATCCATGTTTTCTATCACATCCCACTGCACCTGTGCTAGCTCATGACGGATAGAATCATAGTTACCAGCTCTGTAATTGTATCTGAGTTGTTCCTTGGCCTCCCTGTTTTCAGAGTGTATTCTGTAGTCCCATATTATCACACAGTGATCACTTTTTCCTATTGGAGCTTCATATTTGACTTCCTCAACATTGTTTTCCTGATTAGTGAGGATGAGGTCCAGGGTAGAGGGGGCTGTACCTGCTCTGTGCCTGGTGCTGGATTTCACATGCTGGGTTAAGTAACAGTCTTGTACTATGTTGTAAAACTGAGTGGCATCAGAGTTTGGTGGTCCTGAAATTGCACCAGTGTCCCAATCAATTTCTCTGTAATTAAAGTCTCCCATAACCAGGTAGTCTGTAGCACTAATTGTTTTCATTTTCTCTAGCAACTTCAGCAGTTCTTGATTATTTTCCCGATCACTGTTTGGTGGTCTGTAGCAGATGCCCACCACTATTGTGTTCCCAGGCCTTGTGTGAATTCTACACCATGCTGCTTCTTCAAAGTTTGAATTGTTCAAAATATCACACTCGCTGACCCTTAAATGATCTGCCACAAGAAGTAGAACACCTCCACCTTTACAACCATCAGGTCGGGACTTACTGGCTGCTACTTGATAGCCTTGAATGTGAATCTCATCCTTCTGCCACACTTCTGTCAGTCCTATAATGTCTGGCTTATGAATGTCCACCCTGTTCACAAACTCTTCCATCTTGTTTCCTAAGCTATTGACATTAGAGTAGAAGCATGACAAAACTTTGTTGAGAGTCACACTACTGTTCTCTTGGGACCACCTTGTTCTGAAAGATCCTGTGTGTCTCCTTGCCTTTTCTTTTGAGTTCGTCCCTCAGTTCTTTTTGCTTTGATCTTTCTTCTGGCGACAGATCCTTGGTGATGTACCTGTTCTTGAACCCTACATCTGTTAGTCTGAACCTCTTTTTGTACAGGTCCTCTAGTTGCTCTTTGTCTTTAAGTTTCACCAAAAGCAATCTCGGTTTGTCGGATGAAGTGTCTCTTCTGCCAAGACGGACCACGTCTAGCAAATCTATATGAGTGTCGTTGCCTCGCAGGGCCCTAGACATCTCTTGGATCCTTTCCTTGTCATATTCCTTCCTTACCTCTGTCTCGCTTGACTCTGACTCTGGCAGGTTGTGAATGATCAGGTTCATGTCCCTTTTCTCGTTGCTCGTTTGAACAGCTTTCTTTATCGTGTCCGAGCTCTGTAGGATAACCTTTTTCTGTTCGCTTAGTTTTTCTACTACTTTCTTCTCCATTTCATTTATTTTTTTCTCGATCCCTTTCTCTACAGTTTTCTCATCCTTGTCTTTGCCAATTGCTTCTATGACATTCTTTTCTACCTGCTCTACTCTAGAGATCACTTGTTGCAGTGAAACCGAGACCTTGAATTTCATTCTGCATGTTTCGCACACCCAGAAGAGGTCGTGTAGGTCGATGGCTTTAAAAGCCTCAACACTTAGGCCCTGACAGCTCGGGTGGAACCAGTCATTACAGCCTTCGCATTCTATAGAATCTTGTTTCTTCCCGATAGTTTTGCCACATGGTTTCCCAGTACTTCCTCTGCACTGGAATGCCTTACCTTTCTTTGATTTCTTTTTGCTTTGCACAGTCACAAACCCCTCCTCAGCACTTTCATTCCCGCCACTTTCATGTTCGCTTTCCTGGCCTTGAGACAATTGTGACGCAGGGGTCTCACGCGATGCAAGACCCTTTACCATTTTATGTCAGTTTCAAAAATGTTCTGACACTTGAAAACTTGCATGAACAAATTTCAATGCTAAGCTAGGCCTCCAAAAGTGGGAATAAAAGGAAAAAGCAGTTATTAAATGATCTAAGCGTAGGAGCAGTTCAGGAGCTGGCAGGAGCTAGTGAAACATCTGATGCAAAAAAAATGCAAAAATGCAACGATTTGTGCTGGCTCGTAAGCTGAGATGCCATGCCAATAACCAATAGTTGGGAATTGTAGTTGTATTATTGTAAACAGTGAAATGTGATCGTTCCGTCGACGGTCGAAGGGCTAAGGAAAGAGGCTAGTTTGAATCAGTGTCCCAAAATTGTGCGATTTCGTTGGAAAACTAAATAACAATCAAACATATAATTTTCCATTCTCACTGGCATTTGGCATACTGTGGCAATTTTCGGATTCTGGATGCAAGCTAGGATCCTGGGTGCAATCGCCAGTCTCAACTGCAGTGCCCCCTCTCGAAGGCAGGATTTCGATTTCTCTATTTTTTGGCCAATTTTAAGTAGGTATACAATTCGGGAGCTTTCAGAAGAGCGCATTTCTGCCTTTCAAGGGGAGACGCAGGGAGACGAATGGGTCAAACTACTGGGTCAAATGAGTCATAAATTACTCGCTGGCATGAACAAACCAAAATTTTGGCTATTTTTAAAGTAATGAATTAATAACAATTTGACCTACTACGATCTGGTACGGTACGCAGCCAGAAACAGCCAATCTGGTACGATTTGGATGCGATCCTGGTACGCTGTAAAATCTGGCCGCGGCAACACTGGCTCGGATTCTTTTTGCTTAGATTTTAATTGTTTTATGTCCACAGTAACTACAAAGACATTACATATCAAATTTGTAATAGGCTTTCATGATTTAGTACAATTGAACTCAATTTTGGATAAGCTTTTTGCAAATTTGACGGACATTCTATTCATCAGCATTCAGCCTCCGCCCAACCTCCGCCTGTTGAGCTTGAGCTAAAGCTCATTCTGAGGCTGCCTTGCTTGCATTTTTCTTTTCAGTACTTTTACATTTTACACTGGTAATGTGATAGAATGACTAATGGTAAATCTTGTTTTTGGTCATTTCCATAGCCCATGACAATGATTTTCTGACATGACCAGCGTCCGCTGTCCCGAAATTATATTTCAGCTTCAACTTGGACCGATGTTTCTCACCCAAATCTATAAATGTTGGGATTCAACTTGACTCAGAAGTCAGACTTGATTGGTTCAAAACAGAGCTCTGTTCGGTTGCTGTTTTTTAATCAGCATGCTGTCTGTTTTTTCCATATCAGTAGGCGGAAGTATGGTCAAGCGTGCCCATATTTGGGAACGCATTTTCGTTCCCATGTTTGGGAATGATAAACCTAAAAGCTTCAGCAGTGGGAAAGGCCTTCCGCACTTTGGGTCTGATACGACGCACTTTCCTGACCCTAGACGAAATCACACTGCCACTACTTTTCAAGGCGATGGTTAGACCGATACTGGAATATGGAAACTGTGTGTGGGGTCCTGTCTACTGCGGTGACCAAGACAAGGTTGAGAGAGTTCAGAGGCGGGCCACAAAAATGGTAGCATCAGTCAGGCATCTAGCATACAAGGAGCGGCTGGAGAAACTGAAGCTACCAAGCATGCACTACAGAAGAGAAAGAGGGAACATGATCATGGTGTATCAGATTCTAACAGGAGGAATTAGGATCGACCACACCCAGATCTTTCAGAGGGCTCCACCAGACGCCACCACAAGAGGACACTCACTTAAGCTGATTAAACCATCGGCAAATCGCGCGCAGAGGCAGAACGCGTTCTCGCACAGAGTTGTGAACAAGTGGTGTCTGAAAATGAACCCAAAGAAATGTGCAGTTCTCCGCTTTGCGAGGCCCCGCGCTAACTTGCCTTCACCGGTGTACTTCCTTGATGGACAGCAAATCCCACATGTAGATTCTCACTCTGATCTTGGTGTTACTGTCGACTCGCAGCTTAAATTTCACGAGCACATTAGGACTGTTGCACACAAGGCTAGCGGTCTGGCCCATAGTTTTCTTAAGTCTACCGTTTGCAGGTCTCGCGCATTTATGTTGTTCTTGCTCACTACTCATATCCGACCTGTTATAGAATACTGTTCATGCTTGTGGCATACAGGTTATCTGAAAGACTTGCGGGTCTTAGAAAATGTTCAGAGGAAGTGGACAAAGCGAGTGGATGGAATGAATGGATTAAGCTATGCAGATCGCCTACAGTCCTTGAACCTGTATTCTGTCCAAGGGAGGCTCATTCGTGCGGACTTGATACAATGTTGGAAGCTGTTTAACGGTAGATCGTGCCTGAGTCCAGATGACCTGTTCGACCGCCCTCCACAGGAGCGGACTAGGGGCCACTGCTTTAGGATTTTCCCCACTCTCACCCACACAGACACTAGAAAGCGCTTTTTCTCTGTCAGATGCATTGCTGTTTGGAACTCACTGCCTGAGGATGCTGTCCGTGCACCTAACATAGCTAGCTTTAAGAAAATGATTGAGGTACATGCACGTAATAGCCTGTTCAGATATGATTGAGGATGAGCAGTGCTGATTTTGTAAGTAGTTATAGGTATGTAGGTTACTTCCTCGTAGCTAAGCGTGTAGAAATGTGACTGTATTCATCTGACGAGCTTGTGGAAGACGCACAATACCAGTCAAAACTCCCAGGACTAATGGTCAAGAATATCACAACTGGGCTGGCGCGTCTGGCATTCAGGGTTCCTTCCAATTCCTTTCGGTCCTTCCACCTTGCCTTTTCTTTCCGACACAAATGGGAACCCAACCAGGTAAGAGACCAGGTAAGAGTGGAACAGTCTCCCTGAAGAAGTAGTAAATGCCAGGACAGTCAACAGATTCAAAAATGCTCTAGACAAACACTGGAAGAACTTGCTGTACCAAACCAGAACCGACTAAACTACAAGCCAATGAGCAGGAAATCCACAGGCTTCCTTTTCCTAGCCTATCACCTTTCCTGTAATTCAGTAAGTAAGTAAGTAAGTAAGTAAATATGGGAACGCCATGTAGGCATTGTTTAAAACAAGAAGAAGAACTGTTAAATGACGTCCAAAAAATATAAAACGATCGTGAACCGCCTGATATTTGTCTCAATATTGTTGGGAAAGAGTTTGATATTGTAAGGCCCATCGTATCTTCAAATCGTTCCTGTTTTTCTAAAGCAGTCCACCACCCGGGCCGCGAGCCCAAATTTGGGAACGCTCTCGTACACTGGTGCTGCAAGCGTTCCTTATTATAGGAACGGCATACCCAAAATTGGGAACGATTTCACCGACGCCTTTCACAGGCTCTTTTCATTAACAAGCATCACATCCAACGCCGCAAGTTATTGTTAACGCAACAATCTAAGATGACCTTTCCGGCAAGACCGCCGCATGTTTCGCATAATTAGAATTGAATGGACTGTAGGTTGAGGTAGTTGAATAGTTGAGATGTGCAGTAAACTATTAGTCTAATATTTTCATTAAGAAGGTCAGTACCTAGTTACTTACTTGTATCATGAATCATGACTTATTTACCTACAGGCATCCATTTACATATACTTTCAATTTCAGGTGAATATGTGTGTCTATTTTGAAGCTTGACATATTTTTAGTTGTTTGCACTTTCTTCCACTTCAAAAATTAAAATGGTCTTCCTTGAATTTGATGATGAGGTAAGTCAAACCTTCCAAAACTGTTACTTTAAATCATTTGTAAAATCAATGATATTATTTATGTGCCTGAGTTCTGCAACTGTTAGTGATTGTCAATCACTAACAGTGGCAGCACTCAATGTTTGTAGCATGCTGAGCTCTGTCTTACACTATTCACGTTTGTCAAAAAGCAGTGTTACTTATTGGTTATTAGCAGCTGTGTTTCTGGATAATCACAGGTTTAAATTGGTTTGTGCATCTGTACTTTTAGTTGCCCTAAGCACAACATCATTGACTCAAACACCCTCACTGCCTCCCCAGCCGGAGCTTATGCAGAGTGTGTTCCGCGGCGACCTGGGGGAGGTCCTGCAGGTCCTGCTCGATGGTGGGGACGCCAACTATCAGGTGAGACAGATGGCTGTACCAAGATATGCCAGCTGGGTGGCATACCTGTCAGCCAGCTAGGGAACTGGTGTACCTAATGGAATGATATTGGGAAGAGATTGAGTGCAGAGCAGAACAAAGTTAATGGATGTGACACTGAAAACCAGCATCCTCACCACCCACTTGCTTAACTCACAGACTCATTAGGCTGTCATCTCTGTATATGTTAGCCTCCCCTCTCACTCAGAACTAGGGCCAAGTTCCCCTGCAGCAACGACATTACCAACCCCTCTCATCTAACAGTGTCCCTGTCCTCTCCAGGACGCGGAGCAGCGCACCCCGCTGCACGCGGCCGCGTTCTGCGGGCACGCTGAGATTGCCGAGGCGCTCCTTCTGAACGGGGCGCGCGTCAACGCCAAGGACAGCAAGTGGGCCACCCCGCTGCACTGGGCCTGCCTCCAGGGACAGTCGGTCAGTGTTGGATTGTCGGAGACACTGCTTCGGTTGCTTGACAGTTTTCTCAGTTGGAGACGCCACTCCATGACTGTCTTCTGTAACAAATTATGGTTGTCAATCGATTCTGTCAATTATTTCATCGTCGTCATTTAAATGAGGGAGCGTTTGGACGCTCCTTCGGATCTTTTGCATCAGTGTCCCAAAATTGAGTTTTGTCTGGGGTGTCAGAGGGGAAAATTACCCACCAAAAAGAGGGGAGAGAGTGGAAAACTGCTGATTCGATTAGATCCAAAAAGAGTGAGAAACGGCATAAAACATGCATTTTATTCTAGGGTGTAGAATGTTTGATGCTAAACTGGGCATCCACACAACTGCTCTTTCTATAGGTAAAAAATCTAGGTTTTCTTGGCTGAGAGTGGAAAATTGTTCCTAAAAATTGGTGGTGAGAGTGGAAAATGAATTTCAATTGGATGTCGTTTCCCACCCAAATCAACAAATTTTGGGACATTGTTTTGCATTCTCTGAAGATTATACAGGCTCTGGGTCGTTGTTTGGTGTCGTTTGCCGGACTGGATGACGTTTTTTTTTCTTCTAGTCTCTGGTATGTGGAGTTGTCACTTGTCAGCATATTCTCTCCAAACACCGTCGCAGTGTGTCGGGCTGATCAGACGACTGTCTGTGCAGCCTGTACTGGTCGGTCTACGTAATGTTACTACACACAGACATCTGTGACAGGTAGCTGTGTGTGTGGTCCGCCGTGAGCCGCCGATCTGACTCCCCCCGTCTCGACCTCGGCAGGGGGCGGCTCTGATGCTGCTGCAGCACGAGAGCGACATCACGGTGCGCGACAAGCTGTGGCAGACGCCGCTGCACAAGTGCGCCATCTCGGGCGCCGTGGAGATTGCCGAGCTGCTGGCCGACCTGCTGAGTACCGTCAGCACCACGGACCGCGCCGGCTGGACGCCGCTCCACCACGCCGCCTACCACGGACGGGTCGAGGTCAGTAACCCACCTAGGCACCTACCCACCCACCCCACCTCGCCTGCTGGACGCTGCTCCACCACGCCGCCTACCACGGGCGGGTCGAGGTCAGTAGCCCACCTAGGCACCTACCCACCCACCCCACCTCGCCTGCTGGACGCTGCTCCACCACGCCGCCTACCACGGGCGGGTCGAGGTCAGTAGCCCACCTAGGCACCTAGGCACCTACCCACCCACCCACCCACCCACCCCACCGCGCCGGCTGGATGCCGCTCCACCACGCCGCCTACCACGGGCGGGTCGAGGTCAGTAGCCCACCTAGGCACCCACCCACCCACCCCACCGCTCCACCACGCCGCCTACCACGGGCGGGTCGAGGTCAGTAACCCACCTAGGCACCTCACCTAGGCACCTACCCACCCACCCACCCACCGCGCCGACTGGACGCCGCTCCACCACGCCGCCTACCACGGGCGGGTCGAGGTCAGTAACCCACCTAGGCACCTACCCACCCACCCACCCACCCCGCCGCGCCGGCTGGACGCCGCTCCACCACGCCGCCTACCACGGGCGGGTCGAGGTTGGTAAAGGGCTCTCGCAATCACCGTCGGTACTGGGGAAATGGGACTCAATGTACGCTTCGAGGTCGGTACTCTCCGACGTGGTTTAGGGAGGTTGAGGGAGATTGTGGCGCGGGGACAGTGACTCACGCCCCTTATCCTCTCTGCCGTCAAGCCGCGTGCCTCCCCTTACCCACCTCTTAGCCGTCGAGGCTACCTCATGCCTCGTCTCTGACCGTATGTAGTAACAATGTACGGCGCACGACCATGCCTGCCTCACTGTGTGCCGACCCTGACCCGCCTCCGTCTCGCCTCCTCCCCGCCTCCTCCCCGCCTCCGTCCCGCCTCTGCCCCGCCTCCTCCCCGCCTCCGCCCCGCCTCTGACCCGTCTCCCCGCCCACAGATGGTGCAGCTTCTGCTGGATCGCGGCGCGGCCGTGAACGCGCACGACAAGCGCGGCCGGCGCGCGCTCCACCTGGCCGCCAGCCAGGACCGCGAGCGGGTCGTCAGACTGCTGCTCGACCGCAACGCGGACGTCAACGTCGGAGATAAAAAGGTCCGACTGCCGGAGACGGTGTCGTGCTTGGAGAGACGTGTGTCATGCTGGGAGAGACGTGGGTAATTTCAGAGCCCAGAAACGACAGCAGCGGAACTGAAGTGACAGTTTAGACAATGATACGAACTGATGTTTCGGTCGCTTTGATTTGATGTTCATAAAGCATCGACATTGATAGAGGCTAAAAGGAGGCTGAAATACTTACATAACGTGCAAAAACACAAAAATACTGAAGTGACTTGGACAATCATTTTTCGGTTGGGAAGCCACTGTGAAATTGCTGTTCAGTCAGATTCCTTGTTTCGATATTGCGACGCTCTCTGCTGAGCTTATTCAGACTGGGCCTGCATCACAACCTGCTTGTCAATGTATCATTACTCATACCGATTGTATGTAGCTCTGTGTGCTGCCACTTCTCTGACCGCCGTCCTGTGTCCGTCCGTGTTCAGATGTGCACCCCGCTGCACTGTGCGGCGGCCGCCGGCCACGGCTCCTCCCTGGACCTGCTGCTGGCGGCGCCCGGCGTGGACACGGAGGCGGCCTGCGCGTCCGGCGGCACCCCGCTCCACACGGCGGCCGTACACGGACAGCTGGATACTCTGCGGTGTCTGCTGGCGGCCGGCGCCAACGTGCAGGCCACCGACCGCCGCGGACAGGTGAGGGAGGGAGGGAGGACCGGCGGGGGCTGGTGAGGGGGAGAGGGAGGGAGGGAGGGAGGGAGGCGGGGACAGGTGAGGGAGGTCCACCGACCGCCGGGGACAGGTGAGAGGAGGGAGGCGGGGACAGGTGAGGGAGGTCCACCGACCGCCGGGGACAGGTGAGGGGGAGAGCATAGATGGAGGGGGAGGGAGGGAGGCGGGGACAGGTGAGGGAGGGAGGGAGGCGGGAGGTGGGGGTAGGTCAGAGGGGAGAGGGAGGGAGGGACAGGGGAGAGAGGAGGAAGGACAGAGAGAAATGGACAGACCACCGACTGGAGGTCATATGTTAGGGAGGATAGGGATCAGGTTATCGACTGAGTGGAACAAGCTCGACGGGAGACGAACATGGTCAGAGTCTCGGCTGACCTGGTGACCCGATTTCCCGCTCTGTGACCTGCCGCTCCCCTGTATCCGCTGCCTGCTGTCCGGGTGACCTGACCTGCCCCTCCGCCCTTCGCTGCGCCTCAGACGGCACTGCACCTGGCCGCTGCCACCACCCGTTGTCTGGACTGCGTGAAGCTGCTGCTGAGCCGCGGCGCCGACCCCCGCTCGGCCGCCGCGCCGGCCGGACTGACACCGCTGCACATGACGGCCATGCACGGCCGGTTCCAGCGGGCCCGGCTGCTGCTCAACAGAGGTGGGTCCGCCCAGAGGGACCGTTGGAAGTAGTGCAGCGTTGTGGTGGGAGAGATTCTCTCTCCAGAGGCGGTTATCGGTCTGAGGAAAGCGGAGGGCGATATCGTACGTAAGGCGTCTAAGACCTTAAGGGAAAATTGTATGGAATCATGATCCATAGGTCGCCGTCTGTTTTCCATTGGTGTGCTTTCTGCTTAGTCATTTTTCGATGACATAGCGTCAAACTGCTAACCACTTTGCAAGGGCTGTTACACAGTGCCCATTTTTATTCATGCTCGGCAAACAATGCTCAGCTTGCATTCATGCTCAATTAGTGATTTCTGTGTAGCTTTCTTCCCATCGCTCCCCTTTCACGTTGGACTGCCGATTTCTACCTCCCCGCTCGCCACCAGGTGCCGAGGTGGACGCTCTGGACGCCCGCAGCTGCTCCCCGCTCCACCTGGCCGCCGCCTGCGGGCACGACGTCCTCGTGAAGACGCTGTTCCAGCACGGTGCCGACGTCAACAGAGCCGGACCGGACGGTAAGTGGCAGTTCTAAGGACGCCGAACGGCGGCTTCAGCTCGGCCGAGCGAATGGCGCGTCTTAAGTGTAGATCTATCAGTTCATGCGATCGTCGGGGAAATTAACATTGCTGTGACCGCTTCAGTCCGTTAGAAGATCAGCTATGAAACCTTGTATGAAACCTTGCTTGTAGTTATGACTGCTTCTGCATGAATATATGTTGTGGAACCACTGTCCACCTCCCTCCGTCAGGTATGACCCCGCTGCACCTGGGCGCACTAAACGGGTTCACCGCCTGCGTGAAACAGCTGCTGGAGCTCGGCGTGGACATCCGGGCCACCGACAGCCTGGGACGCACAGCACTCCACCTCTCCGCGCACAAAGGGTATGTACCGAGTGCTGCATGAGACACGGGCCAGACCGGCGATATTCTCAGTGTGTTCATGGGGTAGTCGGCCCATATTCAGAGCCTCCCATTCTGATAAGTATTGTCTTACCCTTTTCCGCGCTTCTTCCATATTCGTTTTGCTGATCGCCTCCCGTCAATGGTTGGGTTTGATCTAGGCGGTAATTTGGACCTGGCTAAATGAGAGCCTTCTTCTGGTACTTGTTTTTGTCAGCTACCTAAATTGCTAGCTTACAAGCACCGTTTCCGGCTGCATTCCTTTTTACCAATCCCGCATTTCCGGTGATTTGGGCGAGTTCCCACCAGTGCTGTCACCGGCGGACCCGGGGACCTCTCTGTACGGCCGGCCGGTCGCGGAACTTTGCCCGCCCGCGGGGCCCGGGTGGCGCCGAGGACAGGCAGTTCCGGGTCGGTCCAGCCACCCGCTGTGAGCCGCCGGACTGGACTGGCGCCCCCCGGGGGTACGAAACCATCGAAAGGTGCCGGGCGACGACAAACTTGGTGATGGAGAGGGCGGCCCGCTGGACATTAGGACCGGGAATGGGGACTCTTTGCCGCGGCACGATCCCGAAACCAACTCAAACGGTTTGTACCCAGCGGCGGCCGGCTCACGAACGGGCGCCGAGCTACTCATGGGGTAACCTTGGATATAGGTTGTCAGCAGCTGTCACACTACCACACCTCGGCTCCCCCGTGGGTAGTTCCCGGGCATGAGCGGTGACCTCTGGTAGCGCTGAACGCCCGCCTGATTGGTGCTGTCAGCGGCCTGGCTGCGCTGTCAGCACGGTGAGTGTGACGGACGGCCCGTGACGGTGCTGCTCCACTGCCAGTAACGGCCGTATATGACCCGCGGCCTCCCTGGCCGACCGTGCCGCTACTCCGAACCACGCTGCGCCATGAATACATACTCCGCGGAGTTGTGAGGTAGAGTAGCTGACGAAGCGCCGTACGATTGCGCTGTGGGTATTTCTAGAGTTCGGCTCGGTGTGTGTAGGGGGGGGGGGGCGGACGGGCCAGGGCATGACACACTGATGGATTTTAGGTGTTTGGGTTCGGTCCCAAAAATGTAAATTGTTTAGGCTACCCAGGTAGTGAAATGTTTGTGCGCTTGTGTTTTGCTTGAGCACAGTGTCTGGTGTTGTTGGGCGTTTGTTCACAAGCGGATGCTCCGCTTGATGCTTCCTTCGAGTTAAAAATGATATTTGTGTTCTCTGAAGCATAATGGATGGTTGTTGCGACCTCTGGAGTAAAATAGGTGAACTTTGCGATCTAGTAGGTAAATTAGATTAATCTGTTCTGTTCCGTATGTTGCGGACTGTCAGGTAAAAGTGTATGATAGGTACGGGCTCTGAGGTAAAACAGACAATTGTCGCGGTCCGTGACACCATCAGGATGTGACCGCCCTCCGGTCCCAGGGCGCTCCGCGCGACCGGCCGCCGCGCGGCACCTGGCCACTCCGCCGGCGGCTGCCCGATTTATGGTCACTGCCAATCCGGAACGGATATTGGCCGCCGGCCTATTGCGGCCGGGGGACCCGGCGACCGAGCTGGCGACGTACCGCGGGCCGATATACCATAATACGGCGGCCGGTCACACCGCACACAGGTAGCAGTGGTGGCCCCCTGAACGGTCGCGTGATGAAACTGGATTAGATGGCTGTCAAATTACGTTATGATATAGACCGTGGCCTCTTGTGAATTAGTCACAGGAAGAAATGGGAGGTCATCAAACGTCGTGTGCTGCAGGGATCCGATGGCGGCGCCGACTGCCCACTGCCGCTCTCACCAGGCCGTATCTACCTAATTTCGAGTGAGATGCAGTGTGTGCCTTTTCTGTGTGACTGTTTGCTGTGACCGAGTGTTATCCCTACCCGACCTTCCCTTTCTAGTCCCGGTGTAGTCATATTCTGTAGCAGCCCAGTGTTGAACGCATCGCTAGCGATCCTCGATGGTAGTTGCAGGCTGCAGCCGACCACCTTCTGTCGCCCTGCTTTCACAGATAATATGTTTTCTGGTACGAAAATCAACACAGTTTGCCTCAGAATGTCTATGTGATCGGTTTACACATGTTGTCTTAGGCAGGTGATTAGTAACATGTTTCCCGCAACCTTTTACAATGGTCGCACTTCCAGACTGCACGGTTCCCAGATGCACTCCTCTTTGTCTATTTTTGTCATAGCCTTTGCCTGTTACGAACCACAAGCCAAAGCCAGCGACTTGAACTGGAACCGGGCGCTAAATAAACATCTGCCTTTTCGCTAGGTGTGGTCTATGTATAATTTATGCTCCTACCCACCCCACCCATATTTGAACGACCTTTCCTATTTGGTTTGATGTGCTTAGCGATTTCACTCCGCACGAGTCTAGCTAGAGGCTGCATCTTCTGGCCATGGTTTTCATCGCTGTTTTGTGATGTGCCCTTACACTGTTCTTTCAGTTAAGTTCCGCACAATGAAGCGTGTTTGATGGATGGCTATGGCTAACATTAACGCGTTCTCACGTACGGTTGGTGTTTTACCCATGTTGCTGCCTGACTGGCCTTGTGACAGCTATAAGTAGTGTGCCAAAATGGAAGGTTATCTTAAATTGTAGACATAGAATGCTGTTTTGATCATGAATTGCACCTGCCTATCATACAACATGAGAAACTGACGCTCCGGTTCGTTTCAAGCGTACCGTTTTCTTACAATTGCTTTCCAATTTTGTATCACGCGATAACCAAGTAACACAATTCGGTGCATTCTAACTCCGTTATTGGACTTCTTTTTTCCTTGCCTTGCCTTTTCTTTGTCTGATGCGGAAAGTTATAGTCTGCCTTCAACCCTGTTTATATGGAAATTGTCGTGAAGTTCCTCATGGTTGGGTTTTTAGTTTTATTTTCATCCCGACTCCGAATCTATGCATTGCTTTCGTGTTATCCGAGCAGTTTGACCATATTTCGTTGGTTTCGAGCCGAATTAAACCCGATCGCAAGTCGCAACTGATATCGATTTGCATAAGATTAAAGATAATTACCTGTTTTGTTTCATTACCTTACCCTCGATTTTTTTATGCTCTAAAAGCAGCGGCATTTCTGTGAGAACTGGGCTGTTTACTAACACGCAGTCAACACGCAGCTTTGAACACTGAGCCTATTGATGTCATTTACCAATCGACGGACTTGTTTGCTTTTAACCACAGACCCTCTTCATGCCGCATCCTGTTTCATTATCTGTGTGTTTATGCCTTTTTTATAACTCCTGCTTTAATCACCATTCATGTGTAGTGAACACTGAATGGGTGCCATATACTGAATGGGACTTGAGACCGGGTAATCGGGAATGCCGAAGAGGGACGGTAGCGCTGTTTAGGGGAGGGCTCCTGTCCCGACTCCGCTGACTGGTACTGCTGCCTGGGTAGCTCCAGCGGTGCTGCCGGCTGCTGCTCGGACGCTGTATGTACGACCTGGGGTAGCGTCTCAGTCGTACTTCGCCCGGACTGATGAGGAGACTCCGCTATGCTTCGTCGGATTATCCGACGTCGGATTATCCGACGGAGCATAGCGACCGTTCACAGTGCATGTTGTTTATCCTCTATGTATAGCTCATTGTGTAGCTCGTTGTGTGCGCCGCCCTCTAGTTTTTTTTTTTGTGTGTGTGTTATGTATCCTTTACACACCCGCATTTCTCTGCCTCAGTTTGTGGTGTGTTTATACAAATGTTTGTGTTGTCTGACTGTGTATGTTCCCGTCCCCCAGGAACCAGGACAGCACGAGCCTTCTGCTGGCTCGGGGAGCCGACCTCAGTGCCGCCGATAAACAGGGCCGTCTGCCGCTGCACTACGCGGCCGCGCGCGCCAACTATGAGGTCAGTCGCAGTCCCACAGTCAGTCACAGTCCGACAGTCGGTCAGTCAGTCAGTCAGTCAGTCAGTCAGTCAGTCAGTCAGTCAGTCAGTCAGTCAGTCAGTCAGTCAGTCAGTCAGTCAGTCAGTCAGTCAGTCAGTCAGTCAGTCAGTCAGTCAGTCAGTCAGTCAGTCAGTCAGTCAGTCAGTCAGTCAGTCAGTCAGTCAGTCAGTCAGTCAGTCAGTCAGTCAGTCAGTCAGTCAGTCAGTCAGTCAGTCAGTCAGTCAGTCAGTCACAGTCCGGCAGTCAGAGTACGACTTAAAACGTCCGTCTGTCGGACAATAGCTAGATCGGCCTGTCCTACTGTCTGTTCTGCTGTAATATCTGTCTCTGTATGTTTGTATGTGCTTCTCTGTTGGTGACGTTAACCGACTGCCTCACCTCCAGGTGGCTGTGACGCTGGTGGTGGCCGGTGCCGACGTCTCGTGTACAGACAGCCACGGCCGGACGCCGCTCTACTGCGCCGCGGCCGCCGACGCCGACGGAAGGTCCGTGTCCGCCGGCCGGGGTCTGGGGCTGGGTCTGTCTCAAAAGCGAAGGTGTACATAGGTCCGCCTGCTATAATCTGGATTCGGGTCCGCCTCTCGGGGTCAGTGTGGACACGGGCTCCTAGTCTGTTCAAGGTCAGGATCTTCCCCATGGTCAGGTTCTGCCTCCTGGAATATGGGTCTGGTGACCAGGGTCTGGGACCATGTTCGCCATCCACAACCAGGGTCAGGCTTATTGATGGATGGGTCGTCCTAGGTCAGGGTCTGGCCTTTGGGTCTGAGCCCAATGTGTCTGGGGCTATGCCCTCCATCCTTTGCCAGGGTCAGGGACTACATAATCATCCACAGCCAGGGTCAAGGTTATGGATGTGTCCTCCGGGGGCAGGCTGGAACCTAGAAGGTGTGATGGTATGTTGTGATGACATTCACGGGCCCATCCACGTCTCTGGCTCATTGTGTGAGCACCGCACGCATCGGAGGCCATTCAACACTGAGCGCGCATTGTGAATGGTAATGCCGCGCCCAGTGCTGTGTTTTCATACGAGGGGGTGGTCTTTGATGTTTAGTAGCTCTCTTTACTAAATTTGACTGTGACTCTCACACAGTCAGTGAGGTTATTTAGATGAGCAGAGAGCTGCAACTGTAACTTAAACTGGCTCTGTGACTGTGTCTGTGACCGTGTGACTGTCACAGGACGGCGCAACTGCTGCTTTGTGTTTGTGACATTGTGACTGTAACTGTGTGCCTAGGACGGTGCAGCTGCTGCTCTGTGTTTGTGACTATGTGACTGTGACTGTGACTCTGTGACTGTGTTACCTGTCACAGGACGGTGCAGCTACTACTGTATCGGCTGTGACTGTGTTTGTGACTGTGTTACCTGTCTCAGGACGGTACAGCTGCTGCTGCAGCGCGGCACCGACCCGCTCCAGCCCGACTCGGAGGGACGCTCCCCTCTCCATCTGGCGGCCGCCGCCGGCCACCGCGCCGCGCTGGACCTTCTGCTCGACTCGCGCGGTGTGTGCTCCGTGCTGGGGCCGCCGGCCGGCGAGGAGCGCTGCCCGCCGGCGGCGCCCAGTCCCCTGCATCTGGCTGTGAGTACCGCACCTCCGTCTACACATGCATACAGACACACACCTGACGGGGACCCATCCTACCGGGCTGGACAGCTCGTGTGGCTGTCCGCACTCTCGGGGTTTCTCCCTTGTCAAGTGTCCGCGGTGTAGCCACCGTTGCCCTCCGTCATTATACTATCACCACTGATCGCAACCCCTCGGCGTGTCCGCAGGCGTTCCACGGCCACCAGGCCAACCTGATGAACCTCATGGCCGTGATGGATAACGTCAACCTGCTGGAGGGACGCGGACGGACGGCGCTGCACCTGGCGGCGGCGCGCGGCAACCTGCCCTGCCTGCTGTCGCTGCTGGAACAGAAGGTAAGGACCGGGGATAGTTGCCCTGCCTGCTGTCACTGCTGGAACAAAAGGTTAGGAGGACCCGCGGCAACGTGTGCCTGCTGTCACTACTGGAACAAAAAGTAAAATCCGAGGTGCCCGATGGTGCGTAGTTTTTAATCCGCCCCTACGCCTGTTTGCTGAAAAAGAACTAAGCTCATAGCGTTCCGTGTTCGGTCTTACTGTGCTAGCTCTAAATTTGTCCTTATTGCTATCTATCTCCAAACCAAGACCACAGATCCTGAAAACAAATAATCCATGCATTGTCTGATACAGTCTAATGCAGCTCACAATAGACACCGACGCATCTTATGGTCTCTGGTGGCCGCATGATCAGACGGAATGCATTCCTGGTCGCCTATATCAGCTCAGTCGGCACGGTCCCCGACACGGTACGTATGCTATGATAGTCTGGAACGTCAGGTATCTTACCCAGCCGGAGCTCGGTACATACAGCTTTGCTGTGGTAATCGGGAACGGTACCTTCCCGTACCGGAGCTCGGCGAAACAGGTGCAATGCTCGACCGTCTATTGTCAGTTGGACCGTCTATTGTCTGTTGGGCCGTCCATTATCAGTTCGCCAAGTATGCGGAACACCGATTCAGTACGACAACCGTGTGCCTCTTTGACTGGTGCGGCTCTGTCTCGGTCATCCGTGTGTCGCTGTCCGTGGTCGTATTGAGCGCTGCTGAGCGCTGACTCGTTGCGCCGGTACTGACAGATGCACTGAACAGGGTGATGTGCAGAGTGCGCCCTGTCGGCCGATTAACCGCTATAGACTAGCCGGTCATCGGATGGACAGCGTGCGTCACTGAACATTACTTAGTGACGGGGCGGTATGATATTGGTTTTTGTTTTAAACTGTCCCTTCAAGTTTGGTATTGGGTTCTTTTTGTTGGTTTACCTTGTTTTGGACATCAATTATAACATCCGTTTGTGGTTTGAAGTGGAAACAGCGGACTAAGATCTAACGACACCGACCAGCGTTTTACCCAGTGTATTTACCTGAGATCACCGACCGAACGTTCACGACCCTCCTATACACACCAACCAGCAGTGACAGCGCGCATTGGGACGGTCACAGCGGCTTTACCGGGTCACTGGGCTTTGTCGGCGGCCGCCTGTTCTCTGAGCGGCCTGCGGTGTGTAACAGGATTCACTGAACCCATTGCGAGGCAGGGCTGCTGACTTGCCGTAGTGACAGGCGGGGACCGTAGCGACAGGCGGGGTCGATTTGCCTGCCCCTTGTTCCCGATATTTTATATATTTTTTACTGCGTCGCCTCCGTCCAGTTATTTGTGGTGGCGGTTTCATGGCATGATTTTGGCTAACGCCACGTCAAAAAGTCGGGCACCGATCGTTCGTGGAGGATAGGAGAGGAGGATCACTACTTCTCTCTCTCTCACACTCAGTCAAGCATTAGGCTACTCGGACGGCTTTTATGTGACGGTCCTTTCGGCCCAACACTGGTCGGTCTTCCGCAACTGGTCGGTCTTCCGCAATTTGCCGGGCCCATACAGGCTGCGGCGGCAGACCGCGAGGCGAGGAGACGACCCCATCCGTCCCCTGTGATCGATATACACGGCTGGTGAAGTTCCGTCAACCGAGTTGATCGAGCCGTACAAGTTATCCCCTAGTTGGAACCCGTGTTGTCGCCCAACTAGCGGGCCGGGACTTGGTGTGCTCCTCCGGGAGTAGTCCAAATCTGCCTCTCCACGGCCTCTCTCTCTCTCTCTCTCTCTCTCTCTCTCTCTCTCTCTCTCTCTCTCTCTCTCTCTCTCTCTCTCTCTCTCTCTCTCTCTCTCTCTCTCTCTCTCTCTCTCTCTCTCTCTCTCTCTCTCTCTCTCTCTCTCTCTCTCTCTCTCTCTCTCTCTCTCTCTCTCTCTCTCTCTCTCTCTCTCTCTCTCTCTCTCTCTCTCTCTCTCTCTCTCTCTCTCTCTCTCTCTCTCTCTCTCTCTCTCTCTCTCTCTCTCTCTCTCTCTCTCTCTCTCTCTCTCTCTCTCTTTCTCTCTCTCTCTCTCTCTCTCTCTCTCTCTCTCTCTCTCTCTCTCTCTCTCTCTCTCTCTCTCTCTCTCTCTCTCTCTCTCTCTCACTCGCTCTCTATCTCTCTTCTCTTCTCTCCCTCGCTCTCTTTCTTTTCTCTCTATCTCTCTCCTCTTCTCTTGCTTTCTGTCTTTCTCTTTTCTCATCCGTTTGTGATGTCTGTGCATTCCCTTTCGGACATCATGCTCGCTGCAAACATCTCTTCGATCTGCGGCTGCCCTCTCTTATCCGCCCTTTAGTTTGTATTTGGAACCCTTTGCTGCAAACGAATTCGACCACATAATGTCGCGCTATAATCAACCCAACTGGCATTCAATCTCTGTGCTCTGCTCGCCCCGCCGGATCGCGGCCGCGGCGCCCCGCCCAGTTGCGGTCGTCATGTGCCGCCAGCAATGGCAGCGCTCGGGTACCGGTGAACCTTGTGTCACCCCCGCGTCCCGGTACGGGTCAAGCGATCGGTGCATTAGTTAATTAATATTTGATCGGTGGACCAGTCAGCCGTAGTGGGGCTTACCACGGAAGGGCTTTGAATAAGGTCAACGGTAGAGCTTTACACAGGATTCTCTTTGATTTCAGTTAACCAGCAGCCTGCCGACTACGTCCGGATAATATGATCCATTCATTCAGACATCAGGGGTGCCGATGGCTTTCTTTGCCATCTCTTATCGACGACGCCCCGTTACTGTAATCCGGTTATTCGCCGGGAGGCGGGCAGCAGAGCAGAGCTCCCTGCTGGCTCCGTTCGATCCGCCATCGCGGTCCCCGTGTTTTCATTTCCGCCGCGCGGCCGTATCCCCGGCGTGGCTCTGGGGTGTTTGGAGCGGCACCAGCCGCCTCAGAGGCCGCCTCCGACGCACACAGACGCACCCATTGTTATTCGACCGCCGCTTGGGCCGCCGGGAGTCGAATCGTACCCGGCGGGGTCGGCCGGCGCCGCCCCGTCAGTCCCGGCCGCCTCGGGGCGTGGGGCTACTCGGCAGTCCGTGCGACCGCCGCCCGGGGCCAGAGATGTTACACAACAGGTAGCCACTCTATATATCACCGCCTGAGTCCTTTATCGCGAGGTGTATGTATGCGGTAGCGTTTCCACTGAATGGTTCTCCGAGCTGGCGTGCTAAGTGTGCCGCGGGGTGTGATTCCGTCCCATTTTATCACCCGTGAAATTTTGCATGGCCCCTGGCTGTGGCCGGTCGACTGTGTTAACTTGGTTAGTCGGCAAAGGTCGCCCATTTGGGCGGCCATTTACTGCTGTGGTAACCATCAGGAAGCGCTGTCAACGCCGTCGGTCCGTTTGGACTGCGGTGGCGGCCAGTTAACGCTTCAGTTCAACTCAGCAATCGATCGCTTCTCCGTATCGGGACATATTGAACTGAATTTTAATTGAATCAGCTCCTGTTTTGTGTTAGGTGTAGCAGACCTTGCCGGTTTTGCAATGTCGCTGTTCTTCATTCTTCTCCCCTCCATTTCGGCACGAGCCAGCTGACAGTGTGGCCTGTTCCATTCGCGGCGGCATTGTCTGCCGTCACCCTTCATTAACTCCCGCCTCCCCTGTGACCCGTCTAAAGACACAGCGCCTCCCCCTGGGGCTGTCTAGAGGAGGAGCGGAGCAGTGTGCTGCTGTTGTCATATCGCGTCCCAGCACAGCACAGTGAGGCACAGCCACACACCGATTACCCGTCTAAATGGGCGCAAAATGACCTTAGTAGTCGGCGCGCCCTAAAGCCCCAATTAGCAACAACGATTAGGTACCCGCCTAACACACCGAGTCTTTGCGGTCGGCCAGCCCTTCAAAACCCTCTGACGTGCCGGTTTTCTGAGTAGACAGGCGGCGGTATGCGTGCGTCAGATTACCCGTGAAATGGACGGCCCAAAGTTAGCGACGCCGGAGCGCACCAACTTGCGTTATTAGGTGGCCTCTCGTGGTGATGGGCGCTAGTTTAGTCGCTTGTTGGTTGTGATTCAGGCTGGCACAGCGCGGCCTGTTCGCTGGAGAGCTGAGATGACAGAATCTGGCCAACTTGTGTGCTGCTGATTGCGCCTTGTGCCGAGCCTTGCCGACGCCGACGCGACGCTCTTCTCCCCGTCGCCGTCTCAGCTCTGTATCTGCCCACGGACTGACTGACGCGGAAGTGGGCCGGGCGGTGGGGTTCAGGGGATTCCGTCAAACTTATCCCGGCGATCTGCACTTATCGAGCTCGGAGCGGCTGCTAACTTGGCCAATGTAACCTTTCGCGTATAGTGTTATCTCGTGTACCTCGTCCCCCATCCCGCCTCCAAAGCATGCCGATCATGTGGGCTCTAAGGGCATTGCGCAGAAATATTGCAAGGATATCGCTCCGTTCTAGCAACATTCTCAATTATACCAAGCTCGTAACTCTCTCCTGAGTACGGCATTATTGGATTTAACGTTCTTTACGGCCGATCTCTAAACACCCTGATTCCATTTTAGCTCCCTGCAGTTCTGCGTCTTTGAATGCAATATTAGTATCAATCTGGGCCTTTGTTTGCAAGTTTTATCATTGTGTTTGTCAGGCGTATCCGTCTTTTTCCGCATGTGTTATTCCGCTGAGCGTCCGCCCCGTCAGTTGAGGGATTGTTTTACCGGAATAGGATTCCTCTCTCCCTCTCCCTCTCCCTCTCCCTCTCTCTCTCCCTCTCCCTCCTCCCTTCCCTCTCCTTCTTTATTACTCTCCCTTCTTTTCTCATTGTTTCTCTGCTCCTCTCTCTGTCTTCCCACTCTCTCTCCTCTCTTTTCTCTGTTCCTCCCTCTCTCTCTCTCTCTCTCTCTCTCTCTCTCTCTCTCTCTCTCTCTCTCTCTCTCTCTCTCTCTCTCTCTCTCTCTTCTCTTTTTCTCCTAACACTTTTCTTTCTCTTCCCTTGTATGTTTCACTACACTACCCTCGAACAGCAGACAGATTGTCGCCGTTTCTCAGTTTCACTTTGTGTATTTTTTCTGACGTCTCGCGACCGCCCTTGTGGCTTTAATTGACCTCTGACGGATGGCCCACTTGGGTTAGTGCCCGGTCTCTGCTCTCCAGAGGAAATGTATGAAAAGAGCAGCGGGAGGGGAAGCTCTACTTTATCTGACGGTGGATAATGGGGCGACCTGGCTATGCGAATAGACCTCTGCCGCCGCGGTGCAGGGCAGAGGGTGAGAGGGACTCGCCCTAGTGCGGTGTATGGAGGAAAGGTCGGACTTATCACACAGAGAGGAGGTGGCGCAGGGATGGGGGATGGGCCGCTCATCTGGATGAAAGGCGAGGGGAGAGTGGGGAAGTGGTGAGCAGACTGTGCTGCTCAAAGTGTGTGCGACCACCGCCTGTTTGCCTCCGAAAAACAATCAGACTTACTAATACGGACAGGTGATACGATACGATAATTTGCGCCTTTACTTTAGCTTATGGACTAATGCTGTTTGGCTCGCTAAAAAGTAGTAGGGGAGACCCGGGAGGTATGGGCCGGTTTTGTGAAAAGGCAATTTTCTTCCAGTGGGCAGTGGCTAGACTCGGTTTTACACTCTGTGTACGTGATATTGCCTTTCGCCTGCAACGTGTGCCTGATATTAGGCATCTGGGATCAACTATTTTGTCTCGAGATAACTTTCAATAAATCATGTGCTTTTCCGGTCCATCAAAATACACCGGGAGGTATGGGCCATGGCCCGGGAGGTATGGGCCCGTGCCATGTTTCATGTTCTTTTCTCGACAATGAGAATAATACTCGTGGCTGGTATCTACCTTGATCTCTCTTAGAGCCCAGGAACCGCATAAGCGGCCAACAGCTTGCTTCATGGAGGTCACTGGGGCCCATATGTATTTTGGTAAACTCAATCATGTACCATGAAACAAGATCAATAATATTTTGTCTGTTCGAATGAAATTTGAAGTTAAATTTTCGACCTTGCGCGACAAAAATAAAACTTATTGACGGGGATATTCAATGAAAGCATCTTTTTATTTATTTAGGATCACCGGGGGTGGGTGGCCCGAACCTCCCGGTTAGGACGTCATAATGTGCATAGCATCTCAGCTCATAATATTGCAAGAAAGCTTCATATTGTCTATCCAGTCTTCATTTGCATGCTTTAAACTTTATGTTAGCGATGGTCTGACATCATAAAACGAGCCTGGTTCAAATTTATTACGAATTTTCTGTATGTACCGTATTTTACTCGAAGAGGGCAAAAACGCTTTTTCACCGCTCATTGCCAAAAAAGACTGAGGAAGGTTTTGAAAATCACGTGGGATGTATAACGGATTGGCTGCTACCAGTTAACGCCGTCAAATGTGTAAAAATACGCAACACTTCTTCAAAAATGCGATGGCCCATACCTCCAGGGGCCCATACCTCCCGGGTCTCCCCTACTTATATCCGACTTATTTCGGAAGAATGTGCCCATTTATTTCACCCCATTCAAAGTTGCAGCTTGAATTAATAGTTGTTCTGCCAGAGGTGTTCAACTATGTGTCCGTGTTTGTTCTATACCTGGAATCTATAAAAGGTACACGGGAGTTTTCGACCATCGATGCTGCTAAGTTTGCCAATGCTGCCGAGTTTCCCAACTTTCGGACACTTGTTGCCAAAGTTTTCAGAGCGTGGTGTCGGAGCGCTAACTGGTTTTGTTTCAGCGAAATGCAGTAGACGTCGCCAATAATTTACTCTGGGCCACAGTGCTGGGGTCAACCAGTGTCTCTTATCTCAGCTGAACCAGCCATCTGTTCGCACATTACGAATCCCGTTATAGTTGCCTGAAACCGAGAAACATGCTTTTCAAGAACCGAAATGTTCTTAAACGCTTGCCCTCTGATTCTCATTTGTGGAGTGATCTTGCAAGAATATTTTGCTGAGAGTAACGTCGCCGCCATGTATCGGTACCAAAACCACAAATATCCAGAGCGGTGCCGCCAAGTGTCGACCTGACCTCCATTCTCTGGGCTACACCGGCCGTTGGCCTGGTGACTGCTGAACAGTGATTTTTCACGGCTCGCTGCAGTTTTTACAGCGGCCGTCCTTGGGTCTTTGCCGCCGTGTTTTTCCCTTGGTCGTCGACTGATCAGGTGAAGCGTCATCGTTCCTTGTAGATATCAATCGGCTCTGATTGGCCAGAAACCGCTGTATCGACGACTTGTGCCAACTCGGTAACTGAATCGGCTCGTATGAGACTTCATTAGCCATACTCGTGACTGAATCAATTTTAATCAGTGGCTGAAGCTCAAGATTGGTATGGGGAGCTGTTCCAAGCCTATGGAGATTTGCTTTCAGCGGGGCTTTAATTTCGTAGTTTTAACGTTACTTGTAATTGATTTCGATCGTCTTCGTCTTCCGAATGGACTGGGCTGCTCCATACGTGTTTTTTTTTTTGCATTTTGTTTCGTCCTAGATTGATTTTTATTTAACCGGCTGTAGGTAACACGATTTATTTCTTTCCATCTGACGTTTTGCTGACTTCATTGCGAATTTCCACCTTTCAGCGCATTTGTAATCGATTGTAAACAAGTCGTCCCATTACTACCGCTCGATCCAAATCACCCTCTCACTTCTGCAGCTCTATGCAAACTCGCACCCGTCCCCACCCATCTCTGGCAGCCCGGGGCGGAGAACAACATCGTTAGCCCCCCTGGCGGTGCCGGCCCGGCGGGCGGCGGAGAGTAAGATTGATTCGGTGACGGTCGGCTCCGCGGCCGATCGGCTGCCAGTCACTGGGGCAGGGAGTTATACGGGGAGGTGCGCGGGTGACGACGGCCGTGGGACAGGGACAGGTGATGGTGCCGGGAACGGGGGGGGGGATGTAATGCTGCCCGCGGGGAGGGTGGGGTGGTGCGTGCTGGTGGTGCGGCAATGTCAATGTCAATGGCTGGACGGTTGCCGATATGAGTTGTCGATATTCTATATTTGTCGGCTTCTTTTGGGAGTTAGATGTTTCTAACTGACAAGTGGCTGTCAAGTTTATGCTGGTAGCATTTTATTACGACCAGATTTTTTGGGCACGATTACATAGCTTGAGTCCTGATGTATGCGCAAGGAAGACCTGAGTTACATTTTCCTGCTTTTTCTTTTACTTTTGTCAAGCTATGACGTCGGTCTCATTTTCGGAGGAGTATTTGACGAAGCTTGACTCCTTTCTCTCTGAGCTCTCTGGCAAGCTGCTGCAGGCGACCTGTTGACCCGAGATGTCTGGTGAAATGAAATTTACATGCTAATGAATTAAACCGGGACATCACAATATTCATGCAAATGAAAATTTAGGAATGAAATGAAATGGTGAGAATAGGGCGTTCATAGAATTGTTAGAGAGCGTGTTCGTGTTTTCCTGGTTCACGGGATTATTTGACCACGGCCAACAACTGGTAAATGATATTGCTTCTTGCTAGCCATCACTGGCTGGTTTTCCACCAGACCTTACAGCGGCTTATGTGAAATCATTGTGGACATGCCGGACCTGGCATTGGTAGGAGGGACACACTTGCCATCCCTCAGACCTTGGTATCGCTGGCGATCTTGTGAGCGATGGGAGGCGGATGGCGGGTCCTACCTCGCCCCTGTGTGCCTCGCAAGTAGGGGAGAGTGGGGTAATTTGGCCGGTGGTGTAAATTGGCCGCCCCCACCTGGACGATGTCTAATAAAAGTGAGTGAAATAACTCTAGTCTCTATTCATTTGTCATGGGTAGAAATAACTGGAGGACAAATGTCAAAACTTTGCCCCTCGTAGTTTTATTTAAAATTAATAAAACGTTAATTTCATCAGAAAATGGTAACTTTTACTTCTGTTCACAAAGTTGTATAATATGTAGTATTTGGGCTAAAAACGAATTCAGACATTATAGCGCCATTCTTGGGGGTGTTCAGCGGTTCCAAGAGCAATTTCATCTAATTCCGTATAGCCGTGATGACTTTATACACAAAAATTTTCAGAATGGCAATATGGGGTAATTTGGCCGGGACTAGCGGGGCAACTTGGCCGGTGCGCTCATGGTCACTATGCTGGGACGGCCGAGTTTTCATGGTCCAATTGTACAGTCGTGTACAGGTTGATGGTCCCCTACTCTTTTTCCACCGGGTTCCTATGGCTCAGCATTGGCAGCAGCCGCCTGGTACCGGTAGGCTGTGCCGCATGACCGGAGAGTGAAGCGGAACAGTCTACCCACGCCGTTTGACATCGGCTCGGGTCGCCGGGTGGAGCGCTTTGTAGACCAGCTGTCACGTCAGACCAGCGCGGGGGGAGGGGCTCGTCTCGGTGGTTGGCGTGGGCTGGGGAGTGGTGTGGGGCGTGTTGGTGGACCATGGGGGCTGGGCGGGTTGTGTGGCCACCTGCTGCATTGCACATTTTGCGTCGCTTAACAATTGCATTCCTGTTTTTGCTAAGCACAATGCACGGAAGACCCAGCGAATATAATTTACTTGTGCATTGCGCAAAACGTGATTTGGCACGGTATCGAGGCAACCATAGGTCTTGTGCCACATATATGCATGATATTTAGGCAATACGCTTATGAAAATGGTCGATTGATCGGATTGATCCTGGATGTCAATTCGTATGCTAAATGTCGACATGTAATAAATGAACGAATGAATGAATCAATCAATCAATCGACAATCGACATGTAGATATAAAACCGTATAAATGGCTCGCAGTCGCAACCAATAAAATCAAACCAGATCCTAACTCGGAAAAGTAGCCGGAGCCCCGATGAGGCTCGAACCGGGACTCCGCGTTGAAAGTTTTGCCAATGATCCATCATCATTCCACCAAGCTAGAGCGACCGGCACCCGGAACCACAAAAACATTCATTGACTTTGCTGCCGACCTCCCGGCCCCGCCGCCCGCCCGGCCAGACTTTGCCCCAACCGTGGCCACTGCTCACCATCCGGTGTAGCTCAGCGTAGGAGTGCTAGACTGTCAAACTGACCGGTAGTGAGAGGCCCGGTTCGAGACGCTTCGCGTGCTGGATGTTTATTTCTGTGTCCGAGGCTATGCGATTAGTCCACTTTTCAGAAAGATTATTTGGTGACAGGTCTGTTTTCTTTCTTTGCTGCAATTCATGAGGAGACCGTATGGACCCTTATCTGTCCTTCCGCACCCCACTTGGGAGATGGGTGTTTGAACCCCCCTGGGTTTTGTGAATATCTCTAAAGCGAATTTTTGGAGGGTGGATTACGATCGGTTCTACGCGACAAGTGACCACACACACCCAGCCCCAGGTCCGCTCACTCCCTCCCCACATCACCCCCGCCCCACACCACACTCCAGCCCGCCTCATCCACCGACCCGAGCTAAATAGACAGGCCTGACCTTTACCCCCCCCCCCCCCTCCCCCAGCCGGTGTAACGCAGCGTTCGGTCAAATCGCTCTACCAGGCGACCCGAGCCGGTGTCATACAGTGTGGGTAGGCTGTGCCGCTTCACTCTCGGGTCATGCGGCACAGCCTACCGGTACCAGGCGGCTGCTGCCAATGCTGAGCCATAGGAACCCGGTGGATAAAGAGTAGGGGACCATCAACCTGTACACGACTGTACCATAAATGGCATAATTCATGACGAACTTTGACTACTTTGATGCCTTACTTCCGATTGGTCAACTGTAAGAGCATGTGACGTCATCAAAGGTTACCAAACGTTTTTTGCTAATAAATCCTTACATAAAAATGGTACAGCCGCACAAATGAATGGTCTCATTCTGTTCAGCTCGCCAAGGCGCATCGAATGACATGCATGATGACCTTGAAATCACGTGACCTTGAGGTCAAGCGACCTGAGGTAACGTGACCTGAGGTCAACCTTTGACCTTGACTTCTCGAGGTCAACACATATATGTTTTGATGCGGAATGACGAGAGAATTACGATGGTACTCGAAGTTTTGGCCTAGCTTGATTACTTCAAAAGTTATTCGTATAAAACTGCCTTCGCATCTAGAGCCGCTAATTTGGCTATTTTGACCCCTGTGACCCCATGAGTCAACCTCCAAAATGTGGTAAATGCGTCATAGGACACACGTCATTGCTGAATCTGAAGCTGACTCGCAATATAACAGAAAATCCTGACCGCAAACTAACACCGGCCAAATTGCCCCACACCCCCGGCCAAATAACCCTGCTAGTGGGGCAATTTGGCCGCCTTGCAGACCTTTGTAATACGTCACAATTTCAATATAAGTAATTACTCTATCATTTCAAGTTCACTGTCCAGTAAAGTAAAATGAATGCGACACCTGCCAGCGTTGAGAAAATGCAGAAATGTGTCGTCAATTTTAAGTTACATCGTTTTCTAAAAAAAGCGGCCAAATTACCCCACTCTCCCCTACACGTGCAAAGAGGGAGACTGACCAGTGACCACTGACCACTGACCATAGGTCACGCCACCGTCCTTATTATCCCACCATCCCCACCTATCCGCACTACCGCCATCCCCTCCCCTCCGGCGATGGATACAGCTCAAACCAAACACGCGTGTCGTCCGCCGTCACCGGGCGTCACGTCACGCCGTCACCGGGCGTCACGTGACACCTCCGATAGCGGCGGCCCGGCCCGGTGACGGAGCGGCTCGTCTCTCACTGCCGCCGTGACTGCAGCGGAGGGTGTGAGGGACGCGGCGCCGCTGCGCGCTACATACACAGCCGGTGGTCTGATCAAAGGGAGAGTCGGCACGCCGCCCCTAATCACAGACACACCGCTGTCAGTGCAGTTGGGCTTCTCAGGGCGGACACCGGCGGGAAATTGAGTCTGTGTGCCCCGGACCGTAATGGAAAATGGAGAAATAACTTAGCGTGAATGGGTGTCTTTATTGCGACGGAGGAGTTCGGAGAACGGCTATGCGAGGCACACTGCGAGTTATTTCATATATGAACCGAGCTGTGTCAGGTCTCTCTCGCACAGTGGAAGGTAGTTATTAGTTATGACACAGCGGAAGATATTACTTATGACACACGTGGCGAGTGATGGGTGGAGGCTAATTCAGTCGCATCTGGGGACGGGTTGTGCACTGAGCAGCAGCAGCAGACACGTTCGCAAACCCGGTATGAACGTTTGTTGTCTTATACAACATTACAACAGCAACAGTCAGCGCGCTGTGGTGTGAAGGGTGACCACTAATAGTGTCACGGCCAATAACTTGAAATCTGAATCCTTCTGTATGCGTTAGAGTCGCTAGATAGAGGACCGCCTCATGTTGTGTGTTTTCGCGTGTGACCGGCTGGCGACCGCAGCCTGTTGCAGTGGGCGGCAGCTCGGCAGGCGGATCTGGGACGGGTGGCCGCCGTCCGGTGGCGGGCGGTTTAATATACCGGGGTATCCATCACGGCAGCCGGCCTGCCGGGCGGCAGTGGCAGCAGGTGCCGCCGGAAGCACCGTCCATCTGTTCCACTCCAGTGGGTACTGGGTGTGGCAACTGTTCCGCCCGCCGTCTGCAGCACAGATACCCGGGCATCAGTGTGCGTCAACTGATCTCAGGTCCTCAGAATCACTCCAGATAGGCCCTATTGCCCCTCAGATGTACTCCGCAGTCCCTTTAGGTCCACCCGACTGCCCTGTGCCCAGTTTCCCGTCTCCTTGAACTGAACGAGCCGCCTTTGCTGTGCTCCCAATACCATCTACCTCTTCTACTAATTTCATTATTCCTTCCCTTCGGCCGTCGCCGTCTTGTCAGCCTCTGACCAACATCTTCTCCCACTCCTCCCCTCTGCCGCTACCGCCGACCCTCCCACCCCTCTCTCCGCCTCTCTGCCGTGTCCCTCCCCGTCCTCCGTGAATGTGTTTACCCGCTCCGGTCCCCGGGTCAGCCGGCTGGGCTCCCCCGATAGCCGCAGCCACCAGCCGCCGCCGCGCCGCCGGCGTTAGGCCCCAGATCAGCGCCGTGCGCCCAGCTGCGGCGTCAGCCCTTATTGATGCACCGCGCCGGAGAAAGGCTCGGTCGTGATTTGTGTGAAACGAAGCTGCGAAAATAGTCGTACATCCATCAAGTGGGGATGGAGTCAAACGGGTTCCAACGATCATATGCAGGTCTCGTAAGAGGTACTGACCTACCATTATCATGTTATTTACAGGTATTGACCGTGACCCAGATCCTGTGACCGTTAGCCTGTGACCCTGACCCTGTGACCTGACCGCGTCGTCCTCTGTGTGTCGACAGGCCGACATCGATATATCTGATGACGAGGGTCGTACGCCTCTTCACGCTGCCGTGGAGCGGGGTCACAAAGAGTGTGTGAGAGCGCTGCTCACCGAACTACTCAACAGGTGATGTTATAAACCTACCCCCAATCACCCCAGATACACACAGATACACACAGACACTCAGCACTCAGAGGGGCAGCTCTCCGTCATGTCGGGGCGGGCCTGGCAATCACTCCCACTCTCCTAATACCGTCCCTGGAGGCCGGGATAATGCGCCGATGGCGACTCATTGAGACAGATTGCCGCGCACTTGTGTACGGCGCTGTACAGTAGGTCTATTAAAAAAGTCCCCAGCACCAGTGGGCGCTGCCTTCGCTGAGCCGAACCCCCGTATGCCTGTCCCGTATCGCGCCGGTATCAGGTCAGTTAGGGTCAGCGGGACCGCTCGGTCCGGCCCGCGGGCGGCGGACGGGCGGCCGGTAACGCTTTCCGCCAGCCAGCTGTAGAATCCAACAAACGAGACGGCCACCGCTCAGCGCAGCGAAACCGGTGTTAAAGAATGGCAGTAGATGTTCATTGTTCATGGCCACAATGATTATGAGATAGTCATTGTTAGCCCGTGCCCTACAGGAATGCCTAGACTCTCACGTCCTGTTGGAGGGGAAATGGGGATTTAGCATCATTCTTACAACTCAGCTTTGGGCATTTAAGTGGTATTCGAAGTAGCGTCGAAAGTAGCAAAAAGAAGAAAAATACTTCAGCCAATTTTAGATCGGTTCAGAGCAAAAGGTCATGTCACCAGAGGTCATCGATGGTAAAATTTTGCTTGGACAGGATGCGTTGTGCGCGCCGGTGCATTGGGTTTCCAATTTCCATGGAAACATCAACAGACTCGGAAGCTCGTAACGCTTGCGTGGAGCCGAATTCATATCAACCGCCGCTACAATGCATGGCAGCGCAGCGCAGCGTGCTGCAGCGCGGGGCCGTGAAACACCGCCCAGGGCTATCCATGTATCAGGGCAATCCAACCCACGTGATGGGCTCGGCCCCAGCGGAGCATGAGGCTCAGGACTCCCGCCCAGGCCCCCTGTCTCCCCCTAATTCCTGTCATCCTTCCCACTCTGAAATCGACCGAAAGAGCCTAACCTAACACAACAAGCAGCTCGTTTACCGCTATGTCTGAATAATATTGTCAGATTTAATTAAGGTCAACGGCTTAGCACGTAAATAACAGCAACTGCCACCATCGGTATTATGAGAAAACCAATTGCTTTTCCACAAACACTAAAAGTTTTAAGCTAAACCTACATGAAATTAATTTTACCAGCCTCGTGTTCCTCCTATCAAAACGCTTCGAATGAATCAAAAGTTGATCTTTAAGCCTCACCGGCACAGGCCATTTTGCATCCTTCGACGGCGCAAGGGGGGGGGGGGTTGCACGACCCCCCCCCCTCGCGCTTGGCCCCTGATTGAGCTAGAGCTTCACGGAAAAAACGAGCGTGCTGCCCGTCACGAGAGGAAGCCGATGATACCCAATTTTAAGGTCCTAGGTCATCGGGTGACCTTCCAGGTCAGGTCAATGACCCGAAAATCGGGAAAATGGGGACCTGTTAGAAAGTCGTAAAGTGTGGCTGCTATGGGGTTTTCCGGGGTGCTGATCACGAATATCGTTTTAGTTTTGAGCACAGATGATGTCTTAAAGCATTTAGACCAGGTCGGGTCAGGTCAGGTCAGGTCAACCGGTAGGGGGGGCATTCCACGATAGATCGTACCAGGCCCGTCACCCTCATCTCTCAGATTTGAATGAAAATTGGTATAAGGGATAATCATAGGCTCCCAAAACACCTGCCAAAATATTAGACTTCTCAGATGAAAACTTTTTGAGTTACATTGCATAATATTTTTTCAACTTCAGATTGTAAGGGTGAGTTTGATGAGCTATAACTCAAAAACGAGCTAAGCAAGCAACAAACGGTAAACAGCTTTGAACTAACGATGAATCAAAGATTAATACAGTATTTTTAGAATTGGAAAGAAAAGCCTTACATATTGAAAAAAGTCGTAGTATTTTTTTAAATTGTCTATAATGGCCCTTGGGACCAAAATTTTTGCCATTTTTATTTCTTCAAAATAAACCTCGGGTCATTTAAAATCGACATGCAAAAAATTAGAAAGGTGTTCTTTCTATAAGTTCCTCATTTAAATGTATACAAAATGGGTTTCCGGGGGGTCGGTACGACCCCAGCTCACCGTTTCGCCTCTAATGGAGCTAGAACCTTGCGGAAAAAACGAGCATGTGCGCCGTTACAAGATGCATCGAATGATACCACATTTTAAGGTCTCGGGTTCATTGGTGACCCCTGAGGTCATTTCAAGTGACCCAAATTACGGGTCCGGTTTTTGGTAGATAACTTAGCAACAAATGGTCGCAGAGCCGCGATTTTAGCATCTTTGTGTTTGCCTAGCTCCGGCGCGTCGAATGGTATACTGTTTGTTCTCGTGAGGTCAGCTTAAGTCGCTGACCTCGGGTCAGCACACTGCCGTGTATTTGGCTCCGCGCCCCGACCGGGCGGCCCAGCCGGCAGCCAGCCCCCGGGCATCACGTGACCGCCCCGAGTCCGCGGCAAAACCAACCAGCGCGGCGCTGGACAAACAGCGCCGCTACAGAGATGGTTAACAGTCGGGTCAGGCCACGAAGCTGGGTGAATGACATCATATTGCACATCATTCGATTTGCAAGGTCTTCCCGAGTCCATTGGTAGCTTTCCCGTCACTCTAGCTCAATTTGATCGAGAGTTATTGACGAAAAACTCTTATGACCCTAGTGACGAACGAATGACGTCACTCAAGGTCAACAATGCAAAAGTGAGGCAAAAATGACTTCAATTGAACTTTCAGTAATCAGTGATGTCACTAGGCAGCTTTACCACGCCATTTGTAGGCTCTCTTCCGAAATCACTATTCGAGACCATTACGGTGACGTAAAATAAGTACATTTATAGAAAGAACACCTTCCTAATTTTTTTGCATACTACTTAATAATGATCCAAAAATGTTTTTAAGCAAATAAAAATTCATAAAAATTTGGTCCCAAAGGCATAAAAATGCAAATGAAAGGGAACTCGAGGTGTTATATATCAAAAATAGTTTATATTTCAAAATTTTAAAAATGCATATTATTCTTTGCTTCAATGCAAGTTCAATGCCGTATAGCATATGGCATTTGGATTATCCGTCTTAGAGTTGCAGCCCGCCAAACTTGGCGTTGCAACGCAAGATCCAAAACATGTTTTACACTATAACTCAAAAACTACTCATCTGATGAGCCTGAAATTGTTACAGGAGGATTCAGAGCCCCTGATTACCCCTTAGACCAATTATCGTTAAAATCCGAGAGATGAGGGTGTCAAATTGGAAAAAATTGGTACGATCTATCGTGGAATGCCCCAGGGGTCATGACGGGCATTCGTAATACCTGTCATCCGCCTCTGACAGCTTCGTAACATGTTACGAAGGCACCAAAACTAGCTTCGTAAATGTTCAAATGGTTGCTAAATTCGAATTCAGCTCCAAAAACTGGCATAGAAACATGTAAAACTCGAAAAAGTGAACCGAGGTCACCAAAGGTCAATGACCTGACCTGACCTTCAGGTGATCTTGACACCCACCCTAATGCATCGGAGCAACATCAAATCACATGTTTGAACGCTTGAAACCACGAAAAGCTTGCAAACGCGCGGCTAATGCGAGCCGACATACGCCGAATCGCGATTCCGGCCAAACATGGTCTCGGAAAAGAGGTCACAGGTCAAAGGTCATTTGGGTCAGGGTCATGAAATTTTCAGGGTAGGTGTAAGATTGATCAATGCAAGGGTACTGAAAGTTTAGTCGCGATCGGCCGCTTTTTACGCGAGTTATTCGCGAAAAAACTTGGAGGGGGGTTGCATCAACCCTCCCTCCCTCCCTGTGCCGGCGAGGGAGGTCATTTGAAGAATTTGGCCTATGTTCAAAGACATGCCTATGTTAAAAGACATGACCTGACCAGAAATGGTCATGATGGATAGCAGGATATTAGATCCGTATCGTGAAACTTTACTAACACTTTAGATGATTTCATAACTTAAGCATGTCTATCAAAAATATTTATTACATGGCTCATGTGTAAGCTGGGTATGTGATCATGCTTACGAGTACCTATGTTGAACGCAACTGATAATGTTCTGTTGGCCACAATTTCTATATTTAATTTATCCTCCCGGATTTCATATTTTTATTAATGGCACCTTGACGATGTCGAGAAAAAAAACGCTTAGAAGATTTAAAAACCTGAGATACATTCAGTATAAGGAAGGGTCAAGTGTGCTAGATTCCTTCCATCCTCGCTATCCTCAGGAAAAACAATTCGCATCGCCCCTAGTCTTCATGCTTCCCTCTCTGGACTGGAGGTCACCCCACCAGCCAACCTGTAGTTGATGTCGGTTCCATTCCAAGACACATAACCCTCTTCGGGTGACCGTTGGGGAGACGGCTGGACCGCCCGACAGGGCAATCGTCCCACGGGAACAGTCACGCTTCCGGAGTCCGCAGATCACTGTCGCTGGCTCGCACAACCAAATTACTACACCAGAGCATAGTTATGTCATAGCTCTGCAAGGACCTTCTCAGGCCGAAAAAGATGGCTCCCAACAAAACAAACAATTTTCTCATTCAGTACCTATTGTATCTCATCAGGCACCACATGTTTTCAGAGTGTTTATTATGCGTTCCGTCCAAAAAAAGCGCAGTTCAACTTTCTCCCATTGACTTTAGCGATCTCAAAATTGACCCGACCTTTCTGTCAGCAATGTCAAACTTGCAAAGTAAACGTTTCAAATACATATACTGTTGCCCATTGAAATCACTGAAGGTTCTAAAGCGATCGGTTAGTCGATGTATTTAGATATGATGAGCACAGGAACTTTCCTTGAGGTAAGGTCACTTGACGTGACCTGGTGTTATGACCTTAAATTGAAAGACTTGGGCGGGAAAAATGGATCATTTGAAATCTTAAAATGTTAGATTTTAACAATAATTGCAAACACTATCCCGGCCAAATAGTGAGTGAGAAGGGAGCGATTCCCCATCCCCATGTTTAGCTCCTATAATTGAGCTAATTGCTAGAGCCTCGCGGAAAAAAACGAGCGCTTGCGTCGTTACGTGACGCAGCGACTGTCACCCCATTTTAAAATATCAGTGACCTCTTAGGGCAGGTCAAGGGCCCTAAGGCATTGGATCGGTTTTTGGTGAATAACTTCGCAAAAAAGGTCGCATTATCGTCATTTCGATACAATCGTGTTTTCTGTTCAGTGTTCTCAGACGCGTCGATTTATATGCTTTTTTGCTTAGGTGAAGCAGTTTAGGATGTTTAGGTCAATGTCATGTTAGGGCAACACAGGTCACGAAGCTGTTGAAAGGAGGACATGCTGCGTAACATTTGATTCGGTAAGTCTTGCAGAGTCCATTGATGGCTGTCCCGACTGGCTAGCTCATTTTGATCGGGAGTTATTGACGAAGCACTCCTATTGACGAGCACTCCGATACGCAAGGTGAACAATGCAAAAGTGAAGCATTAAACCTTGCCAAGAATGTATGAAGTCACGATTTCATGTGCATGAGGTATAGTTTTAGCTCATTTCCGACGCCAAATTAACAGTTTCCATACTTTCCCATTATGCTTATATCATGACACTAAGTGCATTATGGATTTGCATCATTTTATAACCGACAACCGTGCAGTTTACAGAGGTTAGACGTCATAGTTAAGTGACCTGACATGAAAACGTGGTTAAATGATCCGGCTTGAATCAAATGTAAGGCATATGAAATGTCAGCCTTCTATCATCAGTGTGCTTTGAGCTACCGCAAAAAAAAAATGCATGGTGGCGGCATCCACCCCTTCTTCTCGGCTGGCGAGGGTTAAACCTCGCTTCGAATTATTGCAGATAATGATGCGACCGAAAACAAAGCATTTGTCTGTGTCTAGAACGGCCGCTGACTTGTTGGACAAGATCCCCAATCTTAATTTGCTAGATGGAAATAAAATACTCGGCATATGATACATATATACCCCTCGATTTGCCCTCGCGCAAAGTCAATTCTAATCATCACTGTCGCTTTTTTATCTGAGATGATGTCGCCACTAAACGGGTTGTTTTGTTTGCTTGCTTGCGTTGAATGGTCATTACGGATTATTGAAGGATTACGATATAATAGGAATGGGGCAAGGGAGGATATGCACTACAGTGCAGGTGTTTAATTTAGATCACAAAGGCATCGTTTCCGGCATCGTTTCCGGCATCGTGCAGAGTCACTATCTTCCCCTCCTCTGCACTGCGGCATCTCTGCGCCCCACACACCGCGTCCTCGCTCCACGGCCGGCCGCCGCCAACTGACCCACTCGCCGGGCGCCGCGACCTGACCCGTGTTACTGCCGCGGCCTGCGCAATAGAGTCGGGGCTGGAATCCGGGGGTTCGGCCGGCCGGCCGCCTCTGGAGCGGGGGACTTTTTTAGTAGACCTACTGTACAGATCCATTCACTCGCTCGCCGGAGGATGGGCGCCGCTCTGCCCCCGCTGACGTCATCGGAGGCTAACGCGCGCCCGTGTGGACGGCGGTATTGTTGTCCAGGGGGGGGGGGGGGGCTATAATACACGAGGGCGGTTATAACGATGGATCGTCAGCGTTTGTTGCCAAGGCAGGATTTTTCATGGTGAGGTGTGATGATGCTTAGCGCTGTTGTGGTAGCTGCAATGTAAATGAGAAGCGTTACTGTGTTTTAACGTCACTGGTAAGATATGTTTCACTGGTGTCACTGGTAAGATGTTTTTTTCATATGAGATTAATGTTTAGGAAATTCGATGACATTCGTCGGCTGGACCTTCAACTACACATAAGTGGTCCGACGAGCCGGTGGCTGTGAATTTCAGCAGTGTTACCTGCACTGCTCCTGTGACCGCTGTCTGACTGAGTATGACCGCCGTCCGGCAGGTTCCAGCTGTCTGCCCCGGCGTCTGTGGAGTTCAGTAACCTGGCGGCCGAGTCCAGTCCGGTGTTACCTGCACTGCTCCTGTGACCGCTGTCTGACGGAGTGGGACCGCCGTCCGGCAGGTTCCAGCTGTCTGCCCCGGCGTCTGTGGAGTTCAGTAACCTGGCGGCCGAGTCCAGTCCGGCCCACGCCTGTCCCAAGTTCGGGGCCATCATCAACCGGGCAGACACCAGCGGCAGGTGAGGAAGAGACCATAGTTCAGCGACAGGGACACGGGGCTGGGGCACCGGGCTTCGGTAAGTACGGGGAAAGAGGCTGTGGACTCTGTGGGGAAGGGAGAGGGCAGTAACGATAGGTTCAATCAAATCAAAATGAAACTGAAATGGATGTTGGAAGGTTGAAGAATTTTCATTTCATTTCATCTCAAGATTAAAGCAGACAAATCAACGGCTATTCGTAGCAAGTGACATGCCCTTCGCTCATCGGCACCACGCCCGTACCTAATGCATCACGGTGGGCCCATACAAGGAGCGGCGCTGGGGGAGGGGCCGGTCCACCACCGTGTAATGACCTCAGCAGTGGCTGGTGGGGCTTCCTATGTCTGCCGGCCCCGATAGTCGGCTGACCATGACGGACCATCCCCTCCCTCCTCTCTCCCTCCTCACTCCTCCCTCCTCTCCCTAAGTCTCTGTCTCCGCCGGACATGTGTGGATATGTGTGTGTGTTCCGCGGGAGTACCACACACCGACACCGGATCCTGCGCGGACACCGCCGGCCCTCTGCCGACACCGAGCGCCGCACCGGCCGGGCGCCGCGGCCCGTAATGGATGGCGCTGGGACACCGAGCCGCTAATGAAACACCGCCGGCTTGGTACCCGCCGGACGTACAGCCGACGTGCGGCAACGCCCTGTGGGGCGACTGCTTGACGTTGGTGACCGGAAGGTGGGGTTTTGGGAATCTGGGCAGGCGCCACGCCTGTTTGAACGTGAGAGCACAGTTATATAGGGTTACCTTGTGAGAACATTGAGCTGGGAGTGACCAGAGTGGGATCCATGCCGACTGCTGATCGTGGGCTGCTGACTCGATCTGACCGTAGGTCAGCATAGGTGACCCGCACTGACGGGAACTGACCATGAGGGTGGTACTGTAGACTCGTAGAGATTCACAAGACCACCCTTGGCGCTGATGACTCTTGCTAACCCTTTCTGTCCCGCAGGACGACTGGTGTCCTGAACTGGCCCTTCCTGTCCGTCAGGATGGATTTCGTGATCGATCACTGATGCCTGCTGACTCTGGGGGTGACTACTAATCTATCCTGTCCCGCAGGACGACTCGGATGACCCGTACCGACCCGTCCTGACCGGTAGGACGGTACTGAACCCGTACTGACCTTCCCCGTCCTTCAGGATGGCTCTGATGTTGTCCCTTCCTTCCCCCACAGGACGGCTCTGATGCTGGCTGCCGAGGTGGGCAGCTCAGAGCTGGTGATGCTGCTACTGATGCACGGCGCCCAGCCCGGTCTGACGGACCAGCAGGGACGGACGGCGCTCTATTACGGGGTGAGTACGGACGGGGACGCACTGTACAATGGGTTTAGTACGGACAAAGACGCACGGCGCTCTTTTACGGGGTGAGTACGGACGGGGACGCACGTAGCCTAGCCGGTACTGACGGACGGACACGGACGCACGGCCTTAGATTACGGGTTAAGTACGGAGAGTAAGGCACCGCGCTTGGCCCGCTATGGGGCAAGTAAGAGGAGACGCTGGGCTCTATATTTTTGGGGACGCACGGCGCTTCATTACGGGGTGAGCACGAACTACAGACTGACGTGATTACGCCAGTAAGTACGAGGGACATCAGTGTAGTGTCAGACCCCTTCAGTACAGTGTCATTACGAGCAGCGCAGACGGCACAGTGTCAGTCTGACATTTGCTGGGAGCGTGCTTCTGGGAACGAGATTCTAATATTCCCCGTGTGGCCAGGACGCAGACAAGGCCGAAATTCACGGCTGCCGCTGTGGGCGTCTTCTCTGTGCCTGCATTTTCTGGGCAATGACGTCTTTCGTGTTTGTTGGAACTGGTTTACTGAAGTCAAATGCCCAGGCTACTCTTTTTTCTAGCAATGCTTGCGAATATGTTTGGCATTGCCTATGGTATATGCAATGCAATATCGGAAAGCAACTTTGTCATCAATTTGGACTGTGGTCTGTTTATTCAAAGACTCAAGGTTCTTTGACATCCGCCTCATTTTTCTTTTCTTTTTCTTTTACCGCACCGTTTTTCGTGAACGATGTCTACCTGTTGGTCCCCAAGGTCGTTCGACTCGGCAATTGGAGCCTCCTCCGGCTGGAACGGCTGTTTGTCCGGACTGGAGCGGGCGACTTTGGGAGTGGCGACACCGTTTACATATGGCGCGGCTCGTTTATATTCGAGCTGCCTCTCGACGTCAGAGCCGCTAGAACTGTGTGTTCTTTGCTGTCTTCAATTCGCTGTCTGAATAGTGAATTTCTGACGAAGGTGGTGTGATAAAGTCGCATTGAATTTCAAATACCATGTACGGTTTTCACAAACTATCCTGTGCTGTAAATTAACTGCCTAATCAATCGTTAAATTGCAGTTCCTCCATGGCAGCGAGCCGTGTCTTCTCATGGGCTATCTTCCTGGTCATTTACGAGCTGGAATGGGGTGCCGAACTAATCAATTTCAGTTTCTGGTGATTTCTCGCTGTCGCCTGCCTCCCTCGTTAAATATGGCCGCGGCTGCTGACAAGTACGAGCCGAGCGGGATATGAGTGTGAGAGATAATTTACGGCGTACAGGAGAACCGGAGACCCCAGACGCTGTGCCCGCTTTAGTTCGGGAATTTGCTCTGTGGACTTCGCTCCAAATTTGTGATGCCTTGATGGTTGAATGAGACTGACGCAGTCAATTCCTATCAAATTGGCATTCAGCTGTTGTCATATATGGACGCAAAATTGTCAGCGCATGATTTGGTATTTCGTTAACTCTGTTTATTGCATTCCATTTCTTCTGCTTTTCCAATTCCGTCTGAACTTGTTCAATTTAATTACGTTTTTGCCGGTCGTGTTTGTTGACGCCGGCCTGAATCTCGTCGGGGAGCTGTGTGAGCCGGCTCCGACTCCGGACTACAGACGCCGGCTGCAGCTCCGCGTCCTGAACGAGACCCAATTAGCATTTACATGTCTCATCCATCGAATTTGCCGCCCGGCTGTGATCTCGGGGTGGTACACCGTGCGAGCTGTGTTTGGCGGGAGGCTGACACGACAGCCACCCGGGCTGTCCTTGGATTCAGGAGGTGTCTACGGGGCAGGAGATGTGGCGCCTATGGGCAGGGGCGGTGTCTGGGGGTCTGGAAGGAACAAGAAGGTCGCCTGTCGCCTGTGCTGTCCTGAGAGGTGTTGTGGAACAAAAAACGTCACATCTATGTATTTGCTACGAACTATGCTGCGGTGCATCTGCGGCACTCTATCGCGTGGTTATGCAACACCATAACCGTTATGATTACGTCCATAATGTTAACTTCCGCGTCCTAAAATAGACCACTCTCCTGCACGTGCCCTGACCCCCCCCCCCCCCCCCACCCATACGGCGGGCCTTTAATGTCCGCGGCGACCTGAACTCGGTGGCGATTGGTCTAATCTCCGCGCCGGCGGCCTCATCAGCCGTGAACCGTGACCGGCGGCCGGACCGCTCCGCCCGTGAGCCCGTGACCCGACCGCCCCGGCTGCCCAGTCTGGTCAGGTGCGGGAGTAATTTGACCGGCTGTTCACGGCCAAAACTGGACGTGGTGCTTGTGGAGGTAATCCGCCTATCAACGTTCTAACGTCACTGGCCGATATCCTTAGAAGTGCTGTCCGTGACAGTGAGATGTCGATGTTTGGTGACCGACGGCATGTGCTGCTGTTTAAACAGAGTGGTGCCTAACTCGGCGTTCGTGTGTTCGATGATCGGTGGTCAATGGTCATTGGTCAATTGATATAGGATAGTCAGTCGGTGATTTTGATCGTCAATGGGTATTATTACGAGCGAGCGAGCGCAGCGAGTGAAGTGAGTCTTTTCAATATAACGGAAAAATCTCAGTATGAGCGGCCCGGCCCGGCCCGGCCTGTAACGCTTTTGAGAGGCTTATATCTCAGCAACCGCTGGACCGATTGGTCTGCGGTCTCTTTTGTTGGGTAGCCCCATCCCTTCTACCCCGTAATTGACTACTTTTGATACATCTCAGTGACCGTCGTGGCACGTGCCACGTGAAAAGTCAAGGGTGTTCAAGCTGTTTTGCAAAAGTAGTGATTTTGAGAGGCTCATATCTCAGCAGCCGCTTGGGCGGTTGACTTGCGGTAATTTTTGTAGGGTAGCAGCATCCCTTCTACCCAAAATAGGATACTCTCGATGCATGTGGGTCACCCCCAGTGCACGTGCAAAATACAACAATAAGAGGTGCCAAATTTGTTCCCATTTCAGTAACTCGGTAATTACTGGGGCGATTTCGCTGAAACTTGGCATACAGGTAGGCACCCACCAGGCAATGCATTCGCATGTGTTGCGGTTAGGGTGCTACTGCACGTGCGCACGTGCAGGGGGCGTTTCCAGATCTCGAGAACGGCTGGGCCGATTGCGCTCAAATTTGGTACACGGTTGGGGACCAGTTAGTAGGGTGCCGTGCAAAAGTCATTTTGGACCCCGTTTGCACGTGCACACGTGCAGAATGCCGCTTCCAGATCTCAGGAACGGCTGGGCCGATTGCGTTCAAATTTGGCACACCGCTAGTGGGTATATTGTATGATTGCCGCTACTTGTTTGAATAAAGAGATGCTATTTCTTAAAACGATCCACCACCAGCAGCTGCCTGCCTCACGGATGAAGATCGCTCACTACCTTACCCCCTGACCGACTGGCCATCCGTCGGACCTCCCCCGGTGAGGTGATGACTCCCGTTCCCCGTCAGTGAGCCGAGCAGTCCTCACTGGCGGTGACAGCCGTCCTATTACCCCGGCGCGGCGCCGGCACAAATGGAGCCCCTCCAAACCGGCCCGCCGGACGCCCGTTTGAATACGCTCGCCGCCGGCTGCCAATGCAGCGACGAGCTGCTGTTGACGTGCACCATCCAGATGTATTTAGAATGAGCCGGTTATTTCGCAGGCCCGGAGTCACTCGGGAAATGGAATCCTTCGCGGCGCCGGAAAATGCAGTTATTTATGGCCGACTCCGTGGCATATCGCTCAAACAAAAGTAGTTATTTAGTGTTCATCGCAATATTTATAGCGTGGTTTATTTTGTGTTTGTTATGCTGTATATTTACGACGGCATGCTCTTGGGATAGTCCGAAGCGTGCCGTTGTATCCGAGCAGCAGCGTCTTTAAACCTGCCTGGGCTCTGAGCGCCTCTCTACCTCTCGGTCATCGGGGCTCGTTCGGAGGCTGTCAGGGTGGCCAGAGGAGCCGGCTCACGGCGCGGCTAATCCGCCGGCCCGGTGGCAATTTCAGCGGCCAGACGGTGATCATCACGGGGTGATACATGGGACTGACCAGGTCAGACGGGGAGCGGTGGGCGGGTGTGAACGCCATGATGCAGGCGGGCGCCCAGCAACCGCTGTTAGCCGAGGTAGGGATTCGGGTGGAGACTTGGTTGCTTGGTTGGCGATCTAGCGCGTTTTCTTTCTGTTGTAGATATCCAGATCATCCAGATAAAAAGGCCTTATTCGTATGCAGGATTCGGAAGATGATATACTCGTACGTTTTCACGAAGTGCGTAGTAGCTGGTAGATCCGCACGGCAACAGCGGAACTGATTACAGCGCAAATACAGCAAACTTAGAAAGTTCCGGCAATTTCGAAACTTTTTCGTAGTATTTAATCCGTACGTGTAGAAGGTACGGGTAGTTTACCGGCCAGTGTAGTTACATTGGAGTCTATTCGCTCTCATTTCCACCCAGTTATTTGCAGAGGTGATACTGGGTCCGCGGACTCTGTGTGCCGCATAATGAACCGTCTGCCGCCATTGTGATCGCCCTGATCACGGCTCGTCACTGTGCCATTGAGGGTGATAGATTCCCGCTATTGACACGCCCTTTGATGATGTATTGGATCTTTACCACTGGCAGTTCGTCCCGGGTCGGTTCCCCTGACGACTGGAGCGGCTCACGGGCTGTCCGTCGCCGATCTGCGCTAATCACCCGGCCCCCGTCTGATTAATGAGCCCCCGCCGGCCGACCCGGTCAGGTCGGAGGGTCAGTTGCCATCGGGCTGATGGCTGCCTCTCGGCGGCGGCCGCTCCACTGGCGACCACCGCTGAGCCGGCGGCCGGGCGGCCGTTGGCGCGGCAGTTTTACGCTCTCTGACCCCGGAGGTTCTCTCAGACGGCGCTCAGTGCCCGCTGTGACGGAGGACCCTCAGTCGAGAATGGGCCGTCAAATGAGACTCTATAACAGGCGCCAGGTCAGCAGTCATTTAGAGCTTTTTCAATTCAGATGAAAATAAAAGTGTGGTTTAAAAGTTGGAGGCACGAAAAGGTGTCATGCTTCCTCAGGCAAACCTGTGTACGCGCATACGTGCTTCTCACGGCTTGACAGGCATGGAGTGCGCTGACCTGCTATGACCTGATCTGGCGATGCATGACTTCATAACCTGACCTGAGCTCTGTGACCGGTAGGCGGTGGGCTTGGCACTGTATGACCTGACCTGTCTGCCCGACAGGCGGTGAGCGGTACTGTTTGACCTGACCTGACCTGACCTTTGTGACCGGCAGGCGGTGGGCGGTGCTGAAGAGAGTGTGGACGCCCTGCTGTGTTTTGCCGACTGTCAGCCGCTGGCCGCTGACACCACTGGTGAGTCCCCTGTCAGTGGTGACTCCCCCCTCCCCCGGTCGCCGCTGACACCACTGGTGAGTCCCCTGTCAGTGGTGCCCCCCTCGACCCTCCCCCGGTCGTGGGAGGCTCAGCAGTCAGCTCCGTCAGAGCTTTGTGGCGTGGGCTTATCAGCTTGACTGACAAAGCCAGGCTAAATATGGATTGCAAAGAAAGCCTCCATAGAAACTGGCAGTACAAAGTCTTCGTGATGAATGAAGAAAACCCGGGCAAATATCATTCGAATGCGGTGTAATACGTTTGTGTAATATACTGCCATGAAATGTCGGTTCAACTTATTACTAAGATGTCATGAATAATGAATTGTGAAAAACTAGCAAACAAGTTTCTAGTGATCCCTGGTTAGACTCCGGTATTATCGCTACTTTACTGACGATACTTTGCCACTGTGTCTGTCTGGACGTGGGGAGGGGCGGCTGGCGGAGGACTGCAGTGCCGGATCTCGCCCCGCCCGCCGGGCCGCCGTATGTCTGTCTGTCTGCCGGTGCAGCCCTCTGCCGCCGGAGGATTGCTCGGCCCGGTATTGGCCGCCGCGCCGACCCGTGTCCGCCGGCCGGGCGCCGCAGCGATTAACTCCAATGATTTAATTGGTGCCGGCGTGCCGGTCGCCTGGTCCGGGGGGACTGATTTCATTTGCTGCCGCCGCCTACCAGGCCCGCCACTTGGCTAATGCGTCTGCCGCCGGCGGCTGCTGCGCCTGCTGTCGGTCGGAGGGGAGGACTGAGGGGGGGGGAGGTGTCCCGGGGAAGGAGCGGCGCCCAGGTACCCCCCAGTGGTATACTCTGCCTGAGCCTCCCCGTGAGCTTAGCAGTACTGACACCTCTGGTGTCTTGGAGAGAGATGAGTTACTTCGAGGGGATGAAAATCCTAGGAGTGGAAATTAAGAGTTAGCAAGTTGCAGCGACAAGAAGCTGGGAAGTAGTTCTCAAGGTCGCGTGGTATCTATGATTTATGGGATGTTACGTGGGAAAATGCGAAGAACGTTCAGCGAGCGCTTCACAATCTCCTGAAATGCCAGTCACGATATTGCGTCCTGAATTGGCTTTCCGCGTGATCTACCTTCGAAAACACCACATGAAGTTAGACAACGCTGCAGAATATAGATCAGTTTCACCGAAATGCATCGGGGTGCATGTTGACATCGGTTAGGAATATTTCGATGTGCTTAACCCGGTGTCTTTCTTGAAAACCAATTAGGTGGCAAGTGCTCAACCTTCTTTAGCGAGAGGGTTTCTGAAGTCGCCTCTTCCACCTGCAGTTGACTGAATTGTTTCTACTTAATTGCATTTCCAGAACTTTTTTTCGGAGAACTCCTGAAGTACGAAGTGCTTTCGTTTGAAATGCCTTCAGACTATTATTTGCCCACACGACATGTATAGCTGGCAGTGACAACGCAGCTTTGCTTTGAAGGGAATTTTCTGTCGGCACACCGAGTCTATGCATCTATCATTGTCGGATGTGGCTGCGTGACGCGCTGGTAATAGACGGAAAGGCTTCCGACTTCTGAACTGTGTGCTTACTTGATTAAAACGTTTTACTTTTGTATTCTCTACACACTGGTCTCCCTTCTGTGTGATGTTTCTACGAAAGGTATGATGAAGTCACATTTCCCTTGGATGGCAATAATAAACGCCCTGGACTGGTCCTGGCCCACTCTTGTGGCTGAGATCCACTCCGCTGCCCACCCCCGGCCTCATCCGACTCTCCCCAGTAATGGTCCTGTCGGAGGGCTGCTGTTTCGTTATCCCCGCGAGTCTGACCAGCCCCACTCCACCGCCCATGGCTAGATATCGCGGCGCTCAATTTGCCGATGGGAAGTGCTTTGTCAGCTTTAGATAAGAGAAGTGACAGCGTAAGGAAGCAAAAAGTATCAGAGCCCGAGGGAGCTTTTGGTAACTGACGATGTTTTTTTTTGGCGTCTAGAGTGGCTAATAGCCTGGACAATGGGGCCGTGAAAGAAATATGTGGTTATTGCTGCTCCGTAAGAGCCTACTTCCTGTGCGATCTGACTTGATGGAGTGTTGCACGCAGCGTGGGCCATTTTCCTGTCGATTTGCTATTTTTTTCAGTTGTCTACTCTTCATTTATCTCGCCGGTATCTTTCGTTACATAACGCACATTTGTCTGTCCTGTGGCTCTTCTGAATGTTGATCACTTCCCTCACTTGTGCTACATCCGCAGGAATTGTGCTTAATTGGGGGTTTGTGGGGCACACAATCTGCAGGGATTAGTGTGCTGCGTTCGCAGTCGGCCCCGTTGTTTTCTGTGTCAGGAGCGCCGCTCGCCCCCCTCCGTCGGCCGCTCAATGGCGCAGTCTTGTCGTCATCATCAGCCACTTACCGCTGCTGCTGCTGCGGCCTGCTGACGGGGCTGATCCTTTGAGGCGGGAGAGGAGACGACCACTCGTCTCCGACCCTGGAAACACAGGGACGGAAGAGCTGCGCAATCGTGACAGTTGCTGTGAGGCAACTGTGGGGCCTGACGCGCCTGTCGGCGAGTGGGATCTGCCTGCCGTGTCGGTGTGGAGTGTTGAGTTACCACTCCCTGACGGTAGGAGCTCCCACCGCAGACCATCTCCCTGGGACAGCGCATTACCGTGTCCCCGGGGACGCCGTATCGACACCAAGGCCGCGGATTTACCGCCGCCCATCCGTAATGCGGCATTAGCCTGTCCTCGGCCCAGACCAGTCTATATATTCACGGCGAGTCCGCTAAATCACCGTCAATAAATGCTGCTGGAAATTTATTCCGATGTCCCCCAAATGTGGTCCATACATTCGCAGATAACAGACAGCTGCGATGTTATCGGTTGAGAGCCTATGCTTCATTCGAGCCGGCACAAATTAGGTTGTTACGAGAAAAATTGAAAAGGAAAAAGCAGCGCTGATGACGTCACTCGACGGGCCGACGAATTCAACGCTCATTTCGCGTCGGTCGGCCCTCGCGTCGCGGCTGATGTCGCTCGCTCCGGAGGCGCTGACGTGGGGCCTCGCCCGCCCTGTGTGTGTGCCTCCGCCTTAGTGCTTGGGCCTGTCACCCTGCCGGAGCTGTCTGAGGCTATCAGCTCCATGAGCTCCTCGCGCGCCGTCGGTGTGGACGGCGTGCCGCTATTCGCGATTGTGCGTAGTTTTGCTGTGATAGGACCCCATCTTCTTCACTTCATCAATCACTCCATCTCTTCCTCCGTCTTCCCATCCGCTTGGAAACTCGCCCGCGTCATCCCCGTCCACAAATCTGGCGACACCTCAGACCCCAGCAACTACAGGCCCATCTCCATTTTATCCGCACTATCCAAGATCATGGAAAAGGTCGTTTCTCGCCAACTCGTGTCTTATCTTGTGAAAAACAATGTTTTGTCTCCGCACCAGTACGCGTATCGTCCGTGTCATTCCACGGAGGACGCCGTGCTCGACGCTGTCCACTGGATATCAACGCAGATCGACGCTGGACGAGTCGCGTCGCTGACGACGCTTGACCTCAGCAAGGCGTTCGACAGCGTTGACCACGGCGTCCTCCTGGACAAACTGGAGTGGTATGGTGTGAGCTCGATGTGGTTCAGGAGCTACCTGCACGATCGGAGACAGGTAGTGACCGGCGGCTCCTCCGATCCCCTCCCGCTGACCCATGGCGTGGCCCAGGGGTCCATCCTCGGCCCAATCCTCTTCCTCATCCTCATCAACGACCTTCCCTGTTTCCTCACCCATGGCCGACTCCTCTCCTACGCAGACGACACCCAACTCCTCGACCACTCACTTCCAACAACCCCAGATCTCTCTCAGCTCAGATGTCGTGTCGAGCAGTCTATCTTCGATCTCCAGCTGTGGTTCCAGGCCAACAGTCTAAAAATGAACCAAAACAAAACCTTTGTCACTCTCATCGGAACCCAGCAAACTCTAAAAAAGACTGAGTCATTCTACGTCTCACTCTCCGGTAACGACATTCGGCCAAGTCAGACCGTCAAAATTTTGGGTGTGCTGCTCGACCGACACCTGACGTGGGATCCCCACATAACCATGGTTGTGCGTCGCTGCAACTCCATCCTCGCATCCCTCCACAAAATCCGGCACCACCTCACACCTGACGTCCTTAAACTCTTAGTCCAAGCCCACGTGTTCCCACACATTCAGTATTGCCTGTCCGTCTGGGGAGGAGCCGCCAAGTGTCAAATGCAGCGCGTCCAAAAGACGATGAACTTCGCCGCCAGACTTGTGACCGGGACACGACGGTCCGAGCATATATCGCCGGCGTTGGAGTCGCTTGGTTGGGAGAGGGTGGATGTGATGCTGCGCCGCCATGATCATGTTCACGTCCAGAGAGCCCTGTATAATGACCAATGTCCCCCAGCGATGTCGGCCATGTTCACCCGCCGGGCCGAAGTGTCGTCACGTGACACTCGCGCGGTAGCAGCCGGGAAGTTGCAGCTCCCGAAGTGGCGGCTCGCAAGAACTCAGCGGGAGTTTGCATATAGAGCGGCAGCATCGTGGAATGCGAAGGACACCGCCATAGGCACCTGATTTTAGAATGTCAACCTGCTGATGTCAACTTCTTACATGCGGATGATGCGTTTGCGAGTGTTTTAATGTAATCGTCGATGTGTTTTAACGTAGCTTTTGCCATTGTATCAGCATCATATATTTTTAATTGGGTCTCACTTAGCTCCTATGTCACCATGTCACATTCCTGACCGGATTCTTAATACCCACCCCGTGGAAGAATTCTAATAAATGACTTTGACTTTGACTTTGACTTTGAAAATAAACTATTGGTAATGCTGCTGTTTTAGCTTAATGCATAAGGAGGTTGTTTCACTTTGGTTTCACTGGCGTTCATCAGTCTGCTACAGTTTGAATCATGAATATATTTGCGTCGGAAAACTGTTAGACTATCATCTCTGTCGTTGCCTTTTCAGGACACACAATTCGAAAAGCTGTATATCACTATTCACTTGCTCAGCTGTTCTTTGTTGCCATGTCTCGATTCAGCGCGTGGGGCAGCGAGTATTGCAATTCAGCTCTGCTGTGATTACTGATTATGGCACCCCGATGCCAGTCTCGCACGATCCGAGTATTTCGGGTGGATCATCTCGGCCTGTCCCGGCGGCTCGGCGGTGTCTCATGGCGGCCCACCAGCTATGCCCCTGCCCCTCCCTCTGATTCCGGCGGCCGCCTGCCGCAGCACTAATCCCCCGGACTGCGGGGGCTGACCGCGCCGGTCCGAGTCGGCACAATTAGGCAGCGCCGGGTCTCCCCAGGATACACTGGGATTAGCCGGCGCCGAGTGCTGCCGGGGCAACTCAGCCGGGTGTGCGGAGAGGACAGCCGGCCCTGGGCACCGGCCGGGTGCCTGTTGACCCACGGGAGACGTATGTAAATGGAGCGTAAATATCCGGGACAGTAAGGGAATGGCGGCGGCACACAGGCACCTGTTGGTGCTGTAGAAGACTGCTGGTTGTCTGGCGTGCTGCATAGGGGCTCTTTCTAGACCGGGCAGTGTTGGAACAGGTGGTGGGTGTTCTTTCAGCCGGTGCTATCAGGTAACGAATAGAAGACAATGCGACTTGTTTATATAACAGTCAACACATGTGTCGTTTGATTAGCGTACAGTGTGCTAAGTGGCGTGCTATTCTGGTGTTGCTATGCTAGCCATGTCTCAGTAACCCTATCTGCGTGTGTATTCCAGTCCATGTGTGTTCATGTGACCTTGTGTGTACCATGTTAAGCGTGAGTGCCTCTGCACCGTTAACCCCGCCTCTCCCCCTCCTCCCATGGCCAGGTCGGACGGCGCTGCACGTGGCGGCGGCCGCCGGCCACGTGGGCGTCATGGGCTCCCTGCTGCAGGCGGTGGGACGCGGCAAGGTGGACGCGCTGCTCGACAGACAGCACCGCTCGCCGCTCCACTACGCCTGCCACAACAGTACGTAACTAGCCCGTCCCACGCCTGCCACAACAGTACGTAACTGGCCCGTCCCACGCCTGCCACAACAGTACGTAACTAACTCGTCCTACGCCTGCCACAACAGTACATAACTAGCTCGTCCTACGCCTGCCACAACAGTGCGTAACTAGCTCGTCCTACGCCTGCCACAACAGTACATAGCTAGCTCGTCCTACGCCTGCCACAACAGTACGTAACTAACTCGTCCTACGCCTGCCACAACAGTAAGTAACTAGCTCGTCCTACGCCTGCTACAACAGTACGTAACTAGCTCGTCCCACGCTCGCCAGAACAGTACGTAACTAGCTCGTCCTACGCCTGCCACAACAGTACGTAACTAGCTCGTCCTACGCCTGCCACAACAGTACGTAACTAACTCGTCCCACGCTCGCCACAACAGTACGTAAATCCTTCACCAGCTTTTACCGGGCGCGGCAGACAGGATGGTAACCGGAAGCGGGTCGTAGCCGGGAGCTGGGCAGACCAGACTGACAAAATCCTCCAAACGGACGGATAGAGCTGGCTGCTTGGTGAACATAGTTGACGGGGCTGCAAATGCACATCAATGTGGTTAACGTTTTATTCTTATTTTCGCATTGCAACGCTAAATGTGTCTGACATGTTGATGGATAGTGACTTCACTCTGCCTTTGTTTTTGCCTTCCTGCGGGCTGTATTTGAGCAGATGTGACATCCTTCGGCTGTATCTGTGTCTCCGCGGTCAATAAACCTCTTATCTGACCTGCGTCCGTGTCCCGCCAGGTCACGAGGCGTGTGTCGAGCTGCTGCTCCAGTACACCGACTCCAAGACGCTGGTCGGCGCACCCTTCTCGCCCTTCCACGCCGCCGCGTAAGTACCGCTGAGGACGGGGAACCTAGGGGAACCTATGTGGATAGATAATTGACGGTGGGGACGTATGGCCACCGCGTCGGATTCAGGGATACTGTTTGGTACAGGGGCGGGACAATGTTTGGCGCAGCGAATGGATATTGTTGGATGCAGGTACTACTGGATACGGGGACCGTACACTGCTTGCTGGATACATCGACTGTACTCGTATACCATGTGGTGCGGAGACGTCACTGCTGGGTGGGTGGTAACAGCGCGATCTCCGTCCGGCCCGCCTGTAGTGGAGAGGGCCGATATTGGCCGTCGGGCCATCGGTCTGAACGGGACACCACTCTCCGTGACGTGATCGCTGCAATCTGGCCACACTCGGAGCTCGCCACCGAACAGGATATCTCGATGGACGGGCTATTCTGGGGTCGGTTTCCGCCGCCGATCTTTATATAACGGTGGTACTATTCTCACATGCGTGCGTCATTTTGAAATGTGGTCGCTGATCGTCCGGTGAATGTCTGTAGCAGCTGGAGTAATGTGGTGAGAGCTGAATCCCGGGCTTTAACTTGGTTTTGTTCTATTTATTGGAGTTGTGATGTCCACTAGTCCACCCAGTGACAGTGACCACAGTAGGCGTGTTGAGCTAGGCGACTTAAGCGGCGGCAGCGGTTGTCACTTTATTCACGCAGTGTAGGTGCCAGTTATCCCACCACTCTGGTCCCGGCGACTCTTCAGCGTTCAATTGGTGATGCTGAAACGTGGCAAAAACGGGAGTTTGCCACAAAGCGAGGCGCCCATTCGGTAGACTGGGTCTGAGAAGCGCCACTGGAGACCCGAGACTTACGGATGATTTCGTTTGTACAGAAGTTGAACAACGAGCGTTGGAGTTTGAAGTAACTTGGAGACTTATCCCGAAAATTTAACTTAAAGTGCTGTTACTAGGTATAATGCATGTTTGCAAGAAAACCGTTTTCTGGCGAAGATTTGGCTAGGCTTTACTAGTGCTGAAATTCGTATTCGTTAGGGGTGATGTTTGCGCCTTTTAAAGAGAGCATTTGTTGTGAAGTGTGGACTTATCGTTCTGTATCCATGCCAGGCTGTTGTCGATGCTTACGTGTGCTCGATCACGTTTGTAGCGTCAGGCTCGCGTTTTTATCAAGGAGACACTGCCGCTACCGAACTTCTATCCCAAAATCCGCTCCTGATCCCAGCTGGTTACATGCATACGTCGCTGGGCTAAATTTATTTTCATTTTCTGTGTAACCCTATCCTACAGAGCCCTAATTTACATAGCTATCAAGGTGATGCCCTTTGTTGTCTGAACTTCAAACGTGGCTGCAGTCTAGCCGGACTCATTCAGATGCGACACTTTTCGCTGTGTATGCGCTGCGTTTTAGCAAGGCTTCCGCTTTTCTGAAGTGCAAGACTTGGTGGTAAAAATGTGGCTGCCGGCAGCTGTGACAACCTAATGATTTTTACAGGGATGTAGGTTAGGACATATTTATATACACATAAAACTTAAAAGGGATAATGATGTCCACCAACGCTTGGTGAGGCAGTTCAACTATGACTCGGCCGTTGCTGTAACTTTGCTGTTATGACGTCAGCTGGTGGAAGAAGACCAACTTCCAAGATGCGTAATCATCATCATCATCATTTATTCTTATGTCCATCCATGGTAAATGGCTTTTCGGGACAAGTGTCAAAGTACATACAAAGATAAAATACACATACGAAAGCTAATAGTAACACTAAAATGCACAACACCCATACGGAAGCACAAAGTATATGTTTGAAGACACATTAGTGACACATTCATATCAGTCGCGTTCCCTCAGCCAGTCTCTCGCTCTTTTGCGACACAGCGCTGCTGAGCGAGCCCCTGTCACACCGGCAGGGGCGCGATTCCATTGGGCGGGCGCGCGGGAAAAGAAAAACTTCCGCGCATGTTCACTGTTTACCCTGGGAATCTGCAGGGCACCAGCCACAGCGGCTCTGGTGTCCCTGGTGGAGACATCGGATCGGTGCACAATGCCCTGGGTTACGTTGGACGGCGCTTGGGGGTGATAAAGCAAATAATGCACCTGTGCAACATCACGCTCAGTGATCAATGAGTCAATGGATGGCCAGTTCAGGTCTACCATCAGTGGTGATACATGGGCAGACCGTCTGGTGCCCTTCACCACCTGCGCACAGTGGTTGATAACCTTTTGTAAACGGTGGCGCTGGATCTTGGTACACCCGGCCCACACCGTGGAACAATACGAAATGTGTGGAAAGATCAGCGTTTCTACTATCATTTTTTTCACCATCTCGGGCAATTTGCCGGTCATTTTTGAGAGACCACCGAGTGTGGCATAGCAGCGCCGCACCACGCTCGAGACGTGAGCTTCGAATGTGAGTCCTCCATCTACTGTCATCCCCAACACTTTGACTGTTGGAGAAGGTTTGATAGTTGCATTGCCAAAACGAACAGATAATTGAGACGGAGATCGTCTTCTGGTAGATTTGATAAGAGTTAGATCAGCTTTGTTGGGATTGATTTTCAAACAATTTTCATCAAACCAACTATGCGCAGTGGCCACGGTGCTCTCAACAGTCGCTTGGAGTTCCGTCAAATTATTGGACTATCCCTGGTGCAAGAACTGCACATCATCGGCGTACATCACAATTTTTGAGCCATCCATATAAGACACCAAGTCATTTGTAAATACTAAAAATAAAATTGGTCCTAACAATGACCCCTGAACCACCCCATGAGTAATGGGTAGCGTACCTCCAGTTCCACCTCTCACAGACTGCCTGCGACCGCCCAGCCAATTTTCAAACCAATGAGTGTCAATCCCGTACCAGCCGAGCTTCTCCAGGAGCCGGCGATGCTGGACGCTGTCGAAGGCCTTGGATGTATCAGCTGTGGTAAGGCAACCAATGAACCCACGGTCCATACCATCCATTAGATAGCCAACAGCATCCAGCATCGCCGACTCCGTGGATCGTCCCGGCCGGAAACCATGCTGTTCATCGCAGAGAACATTATGAGTCAGCAAGAATGACATTAGCTGTGTACACACGACGCTCTCTACTAGCTTCGCAACGGTCGGCAAAACAGACACCGGTCGGTAATTGTTAGGGTCCTCTGTGTTTCCTGCCTTATGTATCGGTACTACAGTCGCGAGTTTCCACTCCGGCGGCAATAATACTGATTGGTTCTTTGGGCGGACTGGACTAACGACCCACGTTTCCGTTTTACTGGTTTCTTGATTCGATTTCATCTCATCTGGACGAGTTAAGCTGATGTCCGTTTTGTTCCCTTCTTCTGTGTGTGCTTTGTGAGGGCTGGTTTCCATTGGTCGAACTAACCGGTGGCTATCTTTCCTCGTACAATTTTGAGTGAGAAGGAAAAAAACAGAGCCTTTATCAGTCAAAGAAAAAAAATCGAATGATGCGGTGATAAACCAGTTGGATTGTTGTATCCATCAATTCGAGCTGTTTGAATAATCAGTTTACATTGCCTTGTTTTCCTAGAGGAAAACGGGTAGAGGTAACCGCCAGAGCTGGCGGCGCGATGCCACTGGAGGAACAGTACCGAGAGCATTGGATGCTGTTCCGCGCGACAGGCATGCACTGCGGCACAGTATCGCTCCAGACGTGACGGCCGGCCCTCCACCCAGCCGCCCGGTCTGGCGGTACGGTCCGTCCGATTCTGGGCAGCGATGACCGTGTCAATACGGGTAATCCCTTCTGCCGATGGGGAGTACTCCCCGGCAGTGACCGCTGTCAGTATGTGGCCTGGCGGTGACGGTCAGCGATCGGTCAGCGCTGCTGTGTGACAGGCGCGGATACAAGGGGGGGGCCATGGGGGCCATGGCCCCCCCCTTGGCCGATTTTTTTTTCAAAAATAAAATAAAAAGTTAAAAAGTTAAAAAGCTGAAAAGGGGGCCTCCTGAAAATAAAGTGGCCGAAATCCGATGAGTTTTTTTTTAACCTACCCACTTAGTTATTTCTTAGAAGACTAGCTGAGAAGACTTCTTTGTTAGAAGATTGGTAAAGCTTTTCATAACTTGGAGGTCTCTTATACTCACAGAGATGACCACTTTTACAGGGCCTCCTAACCTGCACAGAGGGCCTCCAAGCCTGCACAGATGTTGAGATGTTGCCTGAACAGCTAGATAAGCTCAATAGACGCAGTTTTTTTTTTGGGGGGGGGCCAACAAGTGGGAAGATGGGGCCTCCAACAGGTGGGATTATGGGGGGGCCTCCTGGTTTCTAATGGCCCCTCCCTTGGAGATTTTCTGGATCCGCCCCTGCTGTGTGAAGGTCAGCGGTCGGTGGCGCTGATCGCTCCGGCCGTCTCCGGGTGAACTGGCGCCGATGGGCCGTCAGCGCCAGTCAGCTGGACCTCACACTGAGCCCAACCGGGGCGGAAACCGGCGGCTACCTACCGACGGTAACAGGACGGCGGTGGGCCGGGTCACTGCTCCACACAGATTACAGACACACACGGGGCGCGGTAGGCTGTCGGTCTGATCGGTGGTGTGTCTCTCCCTATACCCGAGGCCGCTGTTACTCTGTAACGGCGGCTTTTATTTATTTGTTATGCCATTTATTTGTTATGCTGATCGATTGACTATCATGAAAAATGGCTGAAAACAGATTGAGCTAATCAGTGATTCGATGCTGTCTGGGAGTGTTTTATTAGAAAGCGTGCCTACCTCATGCCTGGGTGGTTATTTTTATTTCCCCTGGCGTTGCCAGCTCGATTGGTAGCGCCCGCCCCCGCCCTGGTCGGCTCCCGCCGTCCATTCGTCTGTGTCGGCTGCCGACCACACCGGCCGCTCTCCAGCAACAGGCTGTTTACTCTATCAGCCCGGTAAACCGATACAGAGCGACGGCGGCAGAGAGAGGCTCTGATAAATGAATCAAATCAGACGTCAAATCATGTCGCCAGAGCTCAAAGGTCCAGTCGGATTGCAGTTCATACAACGCCCGTTAAAATAGGATTGACACATTTGGTTGATGAGCTGGAAGCTAAGTTTGTCGTGTATCATCGATTTGATTTACAAATGCGATTCGCTTTCAGTTCTCATAGACATCGCTTGTTTTCGATGTACCCGATTGTCTGTGACAGTAACGATGCTGTGTACGATATACCTACCTAGGTACATTAGCATCTTAGTTGGATTAAGAACTTCCTGATAAGTCTTACGTCAAAGGCGCTAAGCTTTATTGTGTAACACGTTGTCACCCAAAACAAAACTCGACATTTTCCCAACTCATGAATCATTCTCCCGATCAACTGAAGACCTCGGTATCAATCGCTGCGTCTTGGAACGAACATTCCCTTGAGAAAAAAAAACAGCTCACATTGACACCACGCCCCCCTCTGGGCCGGTCCGTGTGTAGAACTCCGGTCCGGGTGCGCCGCGGGCTAATGAACTGCGCAGTGCGAGCTCAGTATGTGACGTCACTGTCTGTCGGCGAGCAGACGCTAATTGGACGGCGGTTAATGACGTGCCGATGGACCCCCCCCCCCTCACACCCCACGGCTCGGTGTCATAATTATCTGCCCGCGGGCGGAGGTCGCCCGGACGACTCGCCGGGGTAGTCTCTCTCCTTTCCTGTCTGTGGCTGGTCAGCGGTGCTATTAGCCAGAGCTCCTGTAATTAACTCCCGCCTAGCTGGAACTGGGACTGGCGCGAGAAAATGAACGTCGGAGTGTTAACAAAAGCTCCCAGAGAGTAATGCATTTCTTATAAATGGAACTTTTTTAGAATAGCAATATAGTTATCAGCGTGGTATAGGTGTATAAAATAGCGGAACCTGTCGCACTGTCTTTCCTGACTTTACGAACTGCGTGTTCAGAGAATGTTTTCAGGGACAAGTTTTACCCACACACTTCAAACTGAACGATGATCAACTTTTTCCTATTCGAGATGGGAATTGGTCGACTAACGAAGCCTCGGCGCTGAGTGTTTTTAACGACGAAGTCTGCTCGAAATAGCGTGATTACTAGCGGCATTACTAGCGTGAATTCATCGAACACCAATTTACGAACGCATTTATGCGTGACATGCACGCCTCGCCTATACCCTCACCAGTGAGAGTGCCTCCTACAGTGACCTCCCTCCGTTTGCGCCGCCAGGTACCAGGGTAACGAGCACTGTCTGTCCGCGCTGCTCACCCACTTCGGCTCGGCTCCTCTGGGCGGCGCCGACGGCCGCGGCCGGACGCCGCTGCACGTGGCCGCCGAGCGCGGCCGGCGCGACTGTGTGCCGCTGCTGGTGACCTGTCGGGAGCCGCTGACCGCCGGCGACAGACAGGGACGGACCCCGCTGCAGACGGCAGCGAGACACGGACACCTCAGCACCGTCGGTGAGCGGCGCGGGAGACCGGGAAGAGGCGGGAAACTTAGCGCGGAGTTGGAGAGTCTGAGGCACGCGCAACTTTAGTAGTCTGTGTCATTCAGGTGGTCCTACCTTTGCTAGGTGACAAACAAGGGAACTTGTTTGCCCCCAACATTTTCCTCTGTGTCTGTCCCTGACGTTTGATGTGAATGTCACCTTGTCAGTCCAATAGTGTGACGCTTTGTCCCTGCTGTTCACAGTGTGATTGTCGTCTTACCTGTCTAGGAGTGTGTTGTTCTGTCCCCACCGTTCCCTACTCTGACTGCGACTCCCCGCCGCCCCCAGAGTGTCTGCTGGACGCCGGCTCCCCGTAGGCTACCATTCTGACTGCGACTCCCCGCCGTTCCCAGAGTGTCTGCTGGACGCCGGCTCCCCGTAGGCTACCATTCTGACTGCGACTCCCCGCCGTCCCCAGAGTGTCTGCTGGACGCCGGCTCCCCGTAGGCTACCATTCTGACTGCGACTCTCCGCCGCCCCCAGAGTGTCTGCTGGACGCCGGCTCCCCGTAGGCTACCATTCTGACTGCGACTCCCCGCCGCCCCCAGAGTGTCTGCTGGACGCCGGCTCCCCATTCTGACTGCGACTCCCCGCCGTTCCCAGAGTGTCTGCTGGACGCCGGCTCCCCGTAGGCTACCATTCTGACTGCGACTCCCCGCCGTTCCCAGAGTGTCTGCTGGACGCCGGCTCCCCGTAGGCTACCATTCTGACGGCGACTCCCCGCCATTCTCCAGTGTCTGCTGGACGCCGGCTCCCCATAGGCTACCATTCTGACTGCGACTCCCCGCCGTTCCCAGAGTGTCTGCTGGACGCCGGCTCCCCGTAGGCTACCATTCTGACTGCGACTCCCCGCCGCCCCCAGAGTGTCTGCTGGACGCCGGCTCCCCATTCTGACTGCGACTCCCCGCCGTTCCCAGAGTGTCTGCTGGACGCCGGCTCCCCGTAGGCTACCATTCTGACTGCGACTCCCCGCCGTTCCCAGAGTGTCTGCTGGACGCCGGCTCCCCGTAGGCTACCATTCTGACGGCGACTCCCCGCCATTCTCCAGTGTCTGCTGGACGCCGGCTCCCCATAGGCTACCATTCTGACTGCGACTCCCCGCCGTTCCCAGAGTGTCTGCTGGACGCCGGCTCCCCGTAGGCTACCTTTCTGACTGCGACTCCCCGCCGTTCCCAGAGTGTCTGCTGGACGCCGGCTCCCCGTAGGCTACCATTCTGACGGCGACTCCCCGCCATTCTCCAGTGTCTGCTGGACGCCGGCTCCCCATAGGCTACCATTCTGACTGCGACTCCCCGCCGTTCCCAGAGTGTCTGCTGGACGCCGGCTCCCCGTAGGCTACCATTCTGACTGCGACTCCCCGCCGTTCCCAGAGTGTCTGCTGGACGCCGGCTCCCCGTAGGCTACCATTCTGACTGCGACTCCCCGCCGCCCCCAGAGTGTCTGCTGGACGCCGGCTCCCCGTAGGCTACCATTCTGACTGCGACTCCCCGCCGCCCCCAGAGTGTCTGCTGGACGCCGGCTCGCCGTAGGCTACCATTCTGACTGCGACTCCCCGCCGCCCCCAGAGTGTCTGCTGGACGCCGGCTCCCCGTAGGCTACCATTCTGACTGCGACTCCCCGCCGTTCCCAGAGTGTCTGCTGGACGCCGGCTCCCCGTAGGCTACCATTCTGACTGCGACTCCCCGCCGTTCCCAGAGTGTCTGCTGGACGCCGGCTCCCCGTAGGCTACCATTCTGACTGCGACTCCCCGCCGTTCCCAGAGTGTCTGCTGGACGCCGGCTCCCCGTAGGCTACCATTCTGACTGCGACTCCCCGCCGCCCCCAGAGTGTCTGCTGGACGCCGGCTCGCCGTAGGCTACCATTCTGACTGCGACTCCCCGCCGCCCTCAGAGTGTCTGCTGGACGCCGGCTCGCCGGCCGGCCACCGGGACCGCGGCGGCCGAACGGCGCTCCACCTGGCCTGTGAGGCCGAGCACAGCCGCGTGGCCGTGCGACTGGTGGAGCGAGTCGGTAGGCCGGCACTGCTCAACATCACGGACAAGGCCGGGCAGACGTGAGTATCAGACTAACACAGACAGGGCCGGGCAGACGTGACCAAGTACAGTGCAATCATAGACAAGATCGTAAAGACGTGAGTACGGGAAAGTAACACAGATAGGCCGAACATATGTGAGTACGAGACAATTTCACAGACACTTTATGATGAGTGCGGGGACGTGTAGTATCACCCCAGTCTCCCCCCCCCCCCCCCCGAGAGGTCCCCCAGCATTGTAAACCGGCGGTGTTTTCAGCAGTGCTATGCCACAAGGGAAATATCCGGTCAACTTTGCGTCATACTGATCCCCGTCCCAAAGAGAAATGGTGTTTTGCTGTCCGAAGCACAGAGGTAACGTAATGTATGTAAAGTAAGCACCAATTACTGTTAAACATTGCGAGCTGTTTCGGTAACCGCTCGTAGCCATAAACATTCAAGTGAAAGCATTTTGTGTCGGAGAGTATGTTTTGGCAGCCAAGGCGTCTCTTTCCGCGGCGGTGAGTTATTCTAAGCTCCAGCGCGAAGCGCAGTTAACGCTGCAACGCCATAGTACGTCGCTACATCGTCTCGACATCGTGAATCTATCAATTGGACGTGCGCCGTCGAGCTGCAATTTGATAGATTGGCGGCCAAAAGAACGGCGGAGCTTAACGAGTGCTCCCGGCGTAATTTCTGACCAAATTGACTCTTGTTGGTTTTCAACGCTGCGCAATAAATTTTGTGATTACAGGGAGCATCATTGGCACTGTTGGAAAATAAGAGTGGAACTCGTACAGTGGAACCAAGTTTTCATGTAACTGGGTAAGCTCGTAGACTGTTGCTCAGACTTGGTATTAATCGAATTGCTTTTAGGTTCCATATTACGCAATCTTGCCAACTATGTATGAAGCGTTTGCATATGTATTTATGTAACTTGCCTGGACGGTCTTCCATAGTGAAAGGAGGGATATCCCATCGGTTCATTCAGTTCAATATTTCAGCTGTGGTCAGGAGCGTGACCGAACTACTTCGCTAGCCTCCCTCTCGTCTATCGGAGTGTATCCCGACAGTGGGAATCGACGGCGCCGTCCACCGTGTGACAGACAGACAGACATACGCCGCCGTCGGCCCCCGGTCGCTGAATATCGTCCGGCCGGTGAACGGGACACGCTCTGCCCGCTCCCAGGGGAGGCTCGTGATTGGACTGCTCTGTGGTCGGCAGTAGTTCGGTCACGCCACAGAGGCAGACGGAGGAGCGACCACTCTGAACGGGCGGGGCGGCCCCGACGGCGACTAGCTGAATGGCGCGCAGATATTTGAAGGCACTTTATTCAGAGAACACGGCAGCGAGATATAACAGAGGTACAGCGAACAAATTAAGTAGGTATATGAAGCATACAGAGTGATGGCACACAAGACTATGGAGTCGGCTTGCCAGAGGAAATTACGAAGTACATTATGAACACAGCTTTATTCGCAGCCCATGTATAACAGAAGCAGTGATGCCCCACCCATCCTCAGCTCGGTACTCTATTCCGGCTCCCCTCCCACTGCTCTCCTCTCTCCGTCCGTCCGTCCGGTACTATAATGTCTGTAGGCAGGCCGTCCCCCCGTCCGGTACTGTAATGTCTGTGGACGGGCCGTCCGTCCGTCCGGTACTGTAATGTCTGGTGGACGGGCCGTCCACCGTCCGACGGTCGCCCGTCGGCGCCGCGCCTCTGCTGGATCAACCCGGACGGATTGGGTTAGGTCGGCCGGCGGCGTCTGTCGACGGGAGGACCGTCCCCGCGCGGCCCGGTGGTGGTGAACGCTGGGAGAGGTGGGGACACGCAGAGGTGTCCCCGGCGTGAGATATAGCCAACGCTCGAGAGTGAATGTTGGGCAAGAATTTATCAGGAAGTCTTACCTTGGTGGTCGAGTTTTTTTCTTTCTCGAGTGAATTGTATCCTAACCATGCATGCCATGTTATCCATTATTCATCAATTTGTTTTAGTCGAGCAGCACCATGTGTGCCGCCTAAATATGCGTTGCGGTGAAAAATCACGAGTCCCGCCCGCCCACCCATCCCTGCCTGTCAGCAGGAGCTGGACCGAAACCAATTTCCAGTCGCTCACGACGTTTAATCCCTCAACGGGCCCCACCGGTGAATTCCTGTTACCCTATTTCGGTGTCCAATCTCGCGCCGTTGACCGTGATGTATGACCACTTATCCTGAAACTCTGGGAAAAATGTGGTTATTTACATTTCAAGATATCCACGCGGACTACGCCAACAGCCAAACAAAGAGCGGGGATTCCGCTACCTTTGTGGTCCGACTCGTGGCTGGCCGGACGGCCGTTTCATCTTGCTGTCTCGGTTACGAGGGCTAGCTGTGACGGCACGGAGTAGGGAGAACTGACTGCGACACGTGCCAGCCAGCGGTGGCTGCGATATACTCGTGTAATGGGGGTAGCGAGGGGATGGGTCGCCTGTTGAGGCCGTAGGAAGGGAGGGACGGCGGAAGGCTGTTGATTTGGAGAGAGGGGTGTAGCACTTTACCTGTTGGTTTGGGTGGGACGTGGACCAGCTACCCGTTTGTTTTCTGTCTGTGCTTCAGTCACGTGTTGGTTTCGGCCGCTGAGCAGTCACCTGTTGGTTTTGGTTCTGCCGCGGACCTTAGTAATTGGTTTGGTTTATCTGCGGACCTGTCGCATGTTGGTTTGGTTTATTTTGGTTTTGCTGTGGTCCGGTATACCGTGTTGCGGTGGCCGACGGACCCCGCCGCCGGCCCGCTGCCAGTCACCATCCGCCGGCCGCTAATCGCGTTACTGCTCGGCGCTCCGCCTGCCACCGTCTGGGAGGGGAGGCCCGGCCCGGCGGTCGACAGACCGCGCTTCCTATAAACGTCCGCGGGCCATCGCACGGCGAACCGGTCACAGACGAGCCAGACGAGTCTCAGATAGAACTGACCCACCACAGGCGGATCTACTCACACTCGGCTGGACACAACGACTCCGTATCGCACGTCCCCGTGAACCCTAATTAACTAACAACCAACTCACACCGAGCTTTGAAGCACACGAGTCCTAAACCTAGTGCGGTTACCGCATACGGCATGCTCATAATCCACCAACTTGGAGCGATTTTAGCACTGAAATAGCCGGTTCGTTTCCACTAATGCACCAACTGGGATCCTTTGTGACCTGACAGCGTCAGTGCTGGCTGTGGCCCGCCGCGTCACGTTACATCACCGTGTGATATCATTCCATGACGTGCGGGATATTTAGTGATCACACACCGCGCTGCCACATATCTCCCGTGTGTTGGATTGAGTGACGGCTGCTTCGAGAACGGCTTTTCTGTTATCTCTCCCCCCCCCCCCTTCAGCATAGAAGGGCATTCTTTTACACAGGGCTTGTATCCACACACGAAAGTCCCTCCCGTACTCACGCGGGCGCACCTGCTCTCTCGTAGTGCGCCCTTCCTCTTGCCCCGGTGCCGTGTCCGTCCAGACTGTGACGGAGCGCTGTTTTGATTGCCGACGCCTTCTGGTGACGGTAACTGGTGTGTTTTGCGCTGCCGCAGATGAGCAGGCGCCCCAGCAATCCGCTATCGGGCTGCACTGAGCTGGTGCCCTTCCTCAGCATTTGAGCGGGGGGGGGGCAGGGTCGGCGTGGTAACCTTGGGGGGGGGCGTCAATTTATGTCAGTGATGCATGTTTGGAAAACACGTGGTAAACCTTACCGCAAGCCGCTCTATCATTTGTGGTAGTGTAATTTGCCACTAAGTAGACGTTTCACGAGCTGTTTTGTGATATGATTGATGCAGAGGAGTACGCCGGTTAGTTTGTTCAGATCTTCACGCTGGCACACTCATCCTGCCTGAGATTTCCCTCGGTAAAACTGGATCTCCACTTCTCATAAAAGAATTCACGTTCACATAAATCGTGTGGACGCGCAATAGCTCACCGGGAAACATTTGCAGCTCCGGACCATCCACATTACCGTGGCAGGGAGACAGAGCAGGAAGACTGATCTCCTCTGTTCTCAGTCCGTTGAGCATTCTTCCCCGAGACTTATCATGGTTTGGGTGACGGCAAAATATGTATGTGCACCACTCGGCTCTCTCGGACGTTACATTACAGCAGTGAGTGGTGGTTTTACTTAAGATATTCATCTATATCTGTGTCGGATATCGGTGTAGCTGTATGAGATATTAGATAGGAAGCTGTATCTATCGGCGCGTCTCCAGTAGTGCGATTCCGCTGTCGTGATCACTCCAGCTGGGTGCCAGGAGATTCGGCGAAAATGGCTCGGATCGGCCCCAGGGGAGATGGGACCAACGAGGCGGGACGAGACCAGAGGAGAGACGAGGCGAGACCAGAGGAGAGACGAGGCGAGATTGGATGAGACTGGACGAAATCGGCCCAGACGGGACGAGACTAGAGGGAGAGACCAGACGAGGCTGGAGGAGCCGAGAACCAAAGGAGACCAGATGAGAGACCGATCGAGGCTGGTCGAAATGCTGAGACGTTAGAAACGAGACCGATCGAGACGGAACCGACCCGGACCAGATGATATAGGCTGGATGAGACGGGACAGGTGGCGTCGGACGAGGTAGAACTTGTGTGACAAGATTAAGTACAGGGATGTTCACAAACAACTGACATATTTTATTTCCGAATAACGAGAGAACACTTGCCCTCAGCACGGTGATCATGGTATGTGTAAATAGAGTGGACTTCTAAGTTTTTTATTGAGGTATTTTGGGGACTTATCATTTTCGTTTCTAAGAAGTTACAGCGTATTTTGCAGATGACGAGTTTTTGGAACAGTGCACGACTCAGCCCGAAACAGGAAATTATCCCCCGTTTACGGGCACGTGCCTGGAGAATTGCAGCACCTCCCACCGCACTCGTCAGGAGTTTTGAAGTCCTTTGGGCCGCTGCTACAGACCATGTCACTCACTGAACTCACAGGACAAGACCACGGTGTTGAGGTAGAGAGAAATGGCCGGCTATGGGTGAGAGGTGATGCGCGAGATAATACCCCCTCCCCCCTGTTCTCGTATGAGACCGATGATCGTTGTTACTGCACGTGGGGTGGTCCCGACGTGCCAGAACCACCGATTGGTGTAGGTGTCGGCGCATTTCCGCTGTAGCAGCTAACGGGAGCCGTTAAAGATGGTGCGGTAACACTCTGCAGCCACTGTCAGCCTGTGGCTATGATTTATGACAATAGCACTTCCATACCCACCAATCTTGGCGTTCCTTAGGAATTTGCCAACAATATGCAAATAGTATAAAAAATAATCCCCCGAAAAATTAATATGCCAAATTTTAGACGAATTCGTGGACTGGTTCAGTCTTGGTGGCAGATCGTCGCCGCGAAAACTTCATTGTTTTTCCGCTAAATTTCGTCGCCAAGTCAAATTTCCCTATTTTATTGTTTTCTTATTTGTTTGAAAACTCCTGGTATGCTACCTAAAGGAGTTATGCACATACAAAACTTTTTTCAACATGCTTTCGAATGGCATACAAATCAAGTCTCTATGAGCTCTCACTTGTTCACAAAGTCGTTCAAAAATGTGTCAGTTTTTCGTGAACATCCCTGTATGTGTTAGACCGGGACTCGAACAGACGGTATGAATGTGGGAGGACAGGACGCGGAAGGCTGAGACGAAACGAGAGGATACTGCCGAGAGTGAGACCATACAGGACAAGCCTGGACCAACCCCGACAGAGACAATCTAGGGCCGCAGCTCTATTTAGACGACACAATCCCGGTCACCGGCCAGCCTAACTGGCAGCGCCCTGTCACTGATACAGGATTGATGTCGTGTGATTATTGTCTGGGCCTGTCGTGCGGATTTATTCCCCGATATTTCTGTATTGTGTATCTGGTCGGGCGATAGGTTTATATAGGACAGCCTAGTTTGACTAAGCCCGCGCTGGCAGCTGGTGAAGTGTGGGGGTCGCGGCCGCTCCCGCAGGTGGGAAGCGCTCACCGCCGGTCTCCCTGTCCGCTGATGACCTCTGGGCGGCGGGCGGCGGGCGGGCAGCGGTGTGTCGGTGGCTGTGTATAGCCGATCGGCCCGAATCGCTCCCTCGGGGCCGGGACCAGTTCGGTAGTGTGATAGGAGTGTGCGAAGGGTGATTGCTTGCAGGCGGGAGATGACACAGCCCGCTTACGGGACTGGTTTATGGGCCGCGTATGCGACAGCTGGTCTGCAGTGTTTGTAATTGTGTTCCCTGGGCCACGCGGCTCCCTTTGTGACAGCTATTCTGTTTCATTTGTCGCTGTCATAAATGTTATCAGATGAACGATAACTAGGTCCGTTAATTCAGCTCGTCTTCAGTATGACTGCACGTTTATGGCAATAAACCGACAGCATCGCCAATCAAGCATTCAGCACCGTCTTCATTCGTAGTTGTCGATATTCAGGCCGACTCTTTCAGCGTTACCGTTGCTTCCAGCTAAGCTTCACTGGGGGATGGGAGGCGCTCTTTTGGATTGGTGGTTCGGAGCGTCGCTTCAGCTCGATAAATTTTGAAAGAACATTGAAGAACTTTGTCGATTTCCTTGTTTTTTATATAGGGGAAGAGGCTGTCATTTGTGTTATGTTTGGATGTTCGATTTATCAGACAATCTCTCCACGGGCTACAGATCAACAGCTGTGAGAACTGAGAACTTATCTGCTTTTTGTGTAATTTATCTTTTGGGATGTGTGAAATCCGCGAGCTTGCAGGTGAAAACGCACGCTTGGCATGCGTCTATAGCTTTACCACGAAAACGTTTAGCCCGCTCAGTTTTGAACGTTTCGTTTAGCGTAAAGCTGTTTTAGTTTCTGCAGTGAACAGTTTTGTATGCCGACCCTGGGGGCTGAGGCGCCGCTCGCCGCTGTTCTTGGTATGAAGTTGTCGTCATTGCCGGTCCCAGAGGCGGTCCCTGCTCCAGTCCTGGTGGTCCCGGTTCCGGTCCGCGGTGAAGTGATCCCCTATGTCCCTCCCAGCGGCCTGGCCGCCGGTCCCTGGCTCTCGTCACTGTCGATCAGCCGCCGCGGCCGGCCCGCGACTCTGGCTCCGACCCAAAGCAGACCTCCTGGGACCAGCGGAGACATTAATTATTGAATCAGATCAATTTATCAGCTAGTGATTGACCTGTGGACGTTGGGCTGCCGCGCGACTGACTGGTCCTGTGAGGCTGACCGGGCTGCCCTGGCGGGTGACCAACTGCTCAGCTGTATCCGGGTCGTGTGGGGTGACTAGTGACCTGACCTGACCCGACCTTCAGGTGGCTGGTGACCCGGACAGGTCTTACTCCGCCCCAGGGCGCAACACCTGGCCTGGCACTCCCTGTCCCGCCATGTCCCCCTTTTAACAGGACGCTGCACACGACTAGTGATCTGACCTGTACCCTTCCCCCTAGTGTGCTGCATACCTATACGGCTGCTGACCCTCTCTGACCTGGCCCGCTCTGCCGCTCTCCTCCCGCAGGGCGCTGCACGTGGCGGCCCGGCGCGGTCTGGTGGACGTCACGGACGCGCTGGTCAGTCACGGCGCCTCTGTGAGCTGTGTGGACGCGCGCGGCTACACGCCGGCGCTGGCCACCACGGTATCGGACGCGCACGCCGACTGTCTGTCGCTGATCCTGGCCGGAGACAGGGCCGACCGGATGGCGACGTCCGTCCGGCTCTCCAGCGGCTCCAGTCAGCGGCTCAGCGAGACGGGTTAGTGGGGAGGGAGGGAGGGAGGGAAGGTCCTCCAGCGGCTCCAGTCAGCGGCTCAGCGAGACGGGTTAGGGAGGGAGGACTGAGGGAGAGAGAGAGAGAGAGAGAGAGAGAGAGAGAGAGAGAGAGAGAGAGAGAGAGAGAGAGAGAGAGAGAGAGAGAGAGAGAGAGAGATAGAGAGGGGATTGAAGGAGAGAGAGAGAGTGATAGAGAGAGAGAGAGAGAGAGAGGGGGGAGCTGTCCAGCGGCTTCAGCTACCCGTCCAGCAGAGTCTAGATGTCTGGGTAGTCCCAACGGGTTTTCTATACCCGAGCTCGTCATCGCTCATCACCATAAATCATTGTATGTAACCCCTCGCTGTCCATTATCACATCAACCACACACCACCCGAGGCGTCCCCGCCCCGTCTGTGTGGCACGCTCTCCGTGTCCACCCCCTCCGGGTGGACGCTGTCGGTTGATGTGACTGGACCGGCCGCGACGGACCCCCCCCCCCCCCCCCCGGGCGGTCAGCCGACGGCGCGTGCCGGCCAGCCGGCAAATCTGACCCGACGGCCGCGACCTCACGGTGGTTTATTGCCGCCCAACCGGGCCCAGACGCGACACGCGACCGACGGGACGGCTGACATGTCGGGGGGGGGGGGGCGTTACGTGGTACGATGGCTGATTGTATGTGATCTTGGATTGCTTGCCTACTGTACCTACTGTGTGGTTGTGGTATGTGACACTTTCGGTGACAGACGTTAACAGTTGTGCCATCTACTGCTGTATGTGACAGGTTTAGTGAAAGATGTGTCCAATGTTGACAGTTTTCGTGACAGTTGTGTCAGTTGTTGAGTTTAGGCGACAGCTGTGTCAAATGGTGATAGCTGGGATGACAGCGGTGACAGACGTGTTGACGGTTGTGGGATTTGTCAACTGACGCGATGTTTTGTACCCCCAGGCTCCGCCATGAAGAGACTCTCTTTGGCGGCGCACCTGGAGTCTAGTCTGGAGGAACAGACTTACCAGAGCTCAGACTCCGAGTTCTACTAATAAACTCCAGTCTGGAGGAGCAGAATTACCAGAGCTCCGACCCCGAGTTCTACTGACCGACTAGACTCCAGTCTGGGGTCCAGCAGGCAAATCTGGAGGATCAGACGCATCGTAGCTCCGACTTTCAAGTTCAATTAACAGACTGAAGACGTTCTCCAGTGCCTCGAGAAGTGCCTGCCCGCGGCGGTCGGCCGGCCGGCTGGAGGCTGTGTCTGCTGCCGGCAGAGGGGGAGGGACTGAGGTGCCGGCCGCCCCTCGCTGCTGATTACGCGCTGTCCGGCCGCCGCTGACGCGATCAGCGGCCGTGCGCCGTATGTAGCGCGGGGCTCAGAGTCGTCCGTGCGTGTGACGGGATCTCATTGTACTGGGACGCCGCGGTCGTACCTGATGGGACCGCCGACTGGGGGTCTGTGGGGCCGGGGTGTCGGTGGCAGCCGCCGGGCAGGGTCGTACCTGATCGGACCACCGGCTGGGGGTCTCTGGGTCCGGGGTGTCCTGCCCAGCCGCCGGGGAGGGGCCGCACAGCAGCTGAGGACCGCTCCGTCCGTCCGCGCGGTCCGGGACCAAGTCTCGCGGGAGGTACGATATTAGTCTTCACAGACCATAACCGTATATACAGCTAGTGGGCCGACAATAATCCACGGGGAAGGTTTTGGCGGGAGTGGCGGGGTCGCTGCTGAGCAGTTGTAAGGTATTTGGGAGGGAGGGGAGAGAGAGTGGCGGAGGGAGAGCGGAGAGAGTAGCTGAGGAAGACCGCCATTTCACAATGCCGACGTTGGTACCTGTTGACTGAGCCCGTGTGCTCGGATATGATCTGCGCTTCCATTCCGTGCCAACTGGGCCTTGGCTGAAGGCCGGTCGTCCATAAGAGGCAGTGTTATTCGCTGAACTCCGTATATTCCGGTCGGGTCGCGCCGTGCCTTGGTGTACGTACTAAATGGTGCCTTACACAATACACACCCACACATACCATGTACTGTGATAGGTGCCGGGGTAGTGCGGGCAGGCGTGGCTCTCCGCACGGACCAGACTGTTAGTAGGTATGTTGACTGGCCGCCGGGACCGTGTCACAAGTTACAGTTCTGGGCTTCTGTGGCCTGTGCGCCTGTTGAACCCACTGCGGAGAGGAATGGTGCAGCAATATACAGACGGTCCCGTTTAATTTTGTGTCGGACGGGCTGGGAGTGCGTGAGGAAGATTTAGTTGTACTGACGGCGACACTTCGGATCGGAGCCTGTGCTTAGCACGGGGTCGTAGATGGTAAGCAAACACTGACGGTGTCTATTGTCTAACTAAAATGCATGCAATGCTTTGCCGTACCTGCAGTATCTACACACAATCTACGTAACCTACAAATTGTTTTTTTTTTATTAATTTTTCGATTAGCTTGTATCAATCATATCGAGTTTGGTGGCCAGCGGCACGGCCCGTATCGGTACGAGCCTGCGCTTTTAGAAGCCGGTCTATATCCATACTGCAGTCTGTCCGTATCGAGCCCTACCAGCCTACCCAGAATTTCACTAACGGCGTGTGGCGGCTGGCTTTTAGCCGGCGGTCTCTCCGCTTCAATTGCGGCATCGAGGCTGACGGGCGGCTGCGATCTGCTCCTGATCACGGCTGGACGCTCTCTGACCGGGCCGCCGTGGGTAGACAGACAGACACGTGGGGTGGGGGGGGGGGTCAGGTCCCGATCTGCTCCTGATCACAGCGGGACGCTCTCTGACCAGGCCGCCGTGGGCCGTTCAGATTAGTGGTGTCATTTTCCAAAAAATGTCTGACCGATACCGACCGAAATCAAAATTTGGGAAAAATTTCCGACCGAATACCGACCGATAACATCCCAAGACAAAATTTGACCGAAATTTGACCGAAATTTTATTTGCTATTACTCTACCCCAAAATTAAAATAATTGGTAAATTCTGATGGAAAATAATGGGAAATGGCATTTCAGTCCAAATTCAGTCAATTCCTAGCCACTGCAAAATACATTTTGTGGTAGAAGTTACATTGCTAAGGGTAGACTAGGAACACATGGACCTCAGCATTTCACAGATTTGGTTAATTGTCAAGAATCTGCTGTGGTCTATGTAAGGAAGAATACTCATTATGTTGCAAAAGCACGATCAATTAGTAAGTCCAATGGTTGGTAATAGGTATGTTCATGACAACATTCCCTAGGAGAAAAGGCAGAATCAAAACACCACAAAACACATCAACACTGCTTGGAAACTGGCCTTGAGTCTTGAGATGCGGTCTGAGATAGGGGAGAGCGGGGTCAAATGTAACACGGGGCAATTGTAACAGTGTTAATAATTCATAAACTTACCAATAGAATGCGCTAATGTTAAGACCGAAAATGCGTAATTCTATACTGCCTTTCCCAACGGAGTTTGAAGCGAAAGTGCCGGGTATGTCGATGGCTGTGCACAGTAATGTGTTTTTGAGTGCATTTTATAAATGTTTATACCGTTATATTTGATAAGCTCATTCCCGCCATTGAAAAGATATCGACTTCAGACTTTGTGTAAGCGTTGGCAGGCTTGTTGTCCATAAATTGAAAGCATTAAATGCTGTACATGCAACATCTTTATGCACCAGTTTCGTCTAAAATATGTCAAGGCGCGCGGACGGGGACAATTGTAACATTTTTGCAGGGGTCAAATGTAACAGGTTATAGGTCAGTCGCCATTATGTCAAAGTCGTCAAATTTTCAAGGGAGATGAAACATTGCTAGAATTAAGAGAGCTGTAAGTTTTGTCGCAATCGGCAGCTTTTTACGCGATTTATTTGCGAAAAACCGAGGGAGAGGAGGTCCATCCAACCCCTGTATAAGTGCGAGGTTTTAAGCCTTTTTTCCTGAGAAGAACCGTCTCCACCAAGTCTGGGAAGATGAACAAGTGTTCAATACTTTTGTTAAATCAAAGTTTTGGGAAAAATTGTGTTGCTGTAGCCTGTAAATTAGCATGTTACAATTGTCCCCGGGTGGTGTTACTTTTGACCCCGTATCTGGGGTGAATTGTAACAGATGAATTGACTTTTTCGGACAACAATTTTGACCGAAAAAATAAGTTATTTCGGAAATGTTTTAACGGCATTTTAAAGACAAAACCTCATAGTTTCTGAAAATAAAAGAAAGAGTTTTATAACTGCAAACGTGTTTGCACCAGATGATAAAATGCAAAAAATGTTACAATTAACCCCGTTCTCCCCTACTCTACGAAGAATTTGACACTGAAAATCCAGCTGAAAAGGCAGGTACCTATTAGGTAGCTCTGAGCCTGAATTTCGTCCCAAAAATGAAATGAAAATTCATTAAACTGGCACTTTGTCTTATCTTTACAAGAAAACACAATTATGCAGACAAAATTAATACAAGCTGGCGCAAAATAATAGTAGAACCCAGTAGAACCCAAGTAGAACCAAGGATTGACTTTAAAGATCCTCTCTTCCCTAACTAAAGGATGTAAGACGATGACGTAATATTTATTTATATGCCCTTTTGGTTGAATTATTGAAGTGAAACTAATTTTCTTGTAGTGAATTACACTTACAATGTTGATTTCATTAGACTTCAAATCAAAATCGTGTTGGACCATTTACATCAATAAAATCATTCACGAGGCAGCATGTAACAATCCAAAACCTTTTTTGCAGCAACTTAATCAGCTGGTTTAAAGTCGCTGTTATGGCGCATCTGTTTCAAAATCCCTTGTGTTTGGAGATGATGTGGAAGACTCCAGGGCGGTGTTTCACGGGATGCTGCTACCAGGGTATATTGAGTGAAGGGTAGGACGAACTTTGGTAGGAATTTCTAGTATATCTACTAGAAAACCTACTATATGTGGTCGGGATTAGCAAAAAGTTAGTTCAAACTAGAATATGGTAACGCTTATTGTTGGCAGTTGTGACGCGCACGTGACATTCATTTCTTAAATTTCTAAAATAACAGGTTTTAGGGGCCGATTAGTGGGCAGATACATTCAATTAGCTATTAATAATTGATTATGCAAACATTCAAGAATCTACATCATTCAATTCAAGCCAAAATCACGCGGCGCTCCCAGGATTCGAACTCACGACCCTCGGATCCGTAGCCCGATACGTTACCGACTGCGCTACCGAGGACCGCGCGCCGACGAACGGAGAGGCGGATCGCGGGTGCTGGCGTGCAGAGAAATCTTTACCCTGTACGCCGTAGAAGATCGGCTGGGTTTCGTGAAAAATGGTAGGGGAATTGTCGAAAGAAAATTCATCGATCTATCATTTGAGACTAAGAACCATTGATTCCTTCAAAGGTTGACCGAGATATCGCTCGCCGAAAACAGGCCATTTAACATGTAAACCCTATGGGCTGGTAGGAAATGTACGCCGTGGAGCAGCAGTGCTACCAACTAACTTCGGCGGGGGCCGGCTGCTACCACGCTGCTATCAAATTGCGCGAGCTGACGTCACACTTGTGGTAGTGTTGGAGCAATGGGCCTGTTGATGTTTCCATGGAAACCCAATTTGACACGTGTAAAAGCAGCGTGCTGCTATCACCGGTGAAACAGGGCCCAGAAAGCGGACATGGCCCTCTAGTTTTTATCAAGATTCCTGTGTTTTTATGTTGTGGTCATCTAGATTTCAAACATTTGGTTGGTACCTGCAATATTTAAAGGAAACAGTCCACTTTCCTGAAATCAGTATTTTGCTATTGATTTATGATTTTTTATGCTCAAAATAATCATGAAATAAAATAAAACCTTTTTGTAAAAACAATTATTTTCTTTATTTTAATATAGGGCGAACTATATTCTATGTAAAATAATGTTTGACGCGGAAGCTTATTACGCATTGACCAATCATATTGCGTAGCTCAAACCTACGAATACTGCATTGGCTGTAAGCAGCACGCTGATTGGCTGACGATGACGTGGCTGCATTCCTGTGCAAGGCACGCATTCCTCTACAAGGCACTCTTTTCGGAACGAGAAATGGAATTTCTTCGTCTAGGGTGATCGTTGAGCCGTAAAAGCTCCTGATTTGTGCTAGTCTCAGCTCAAGCTACGAAACTGCTATTCCAGCTCAAAACCCCATGTTAAAAGTGAACTATTTCCTTTAAGGAGAATGTGGAATAGTAGAACACCTGTGAAGTGTAAATTGAAATGTGATCACTGCTAAGTGCTTAGTGCTAACTGTCCAGAAACACATTTCAGTAATTCAAGTTCTTTTTTACCTTGCATTTTTGATCACTGTATAATGATTTTTGTAGGCAATACTTCTTTGATTACAGGTGATATCTTAACAGTTAGACTGGAATTGAGTTTCGAAATTGTGTGTATTTGTGGGGCCAACTGAGTCAAAATCAGCCTGCTTGTAGTTGTGGTTGCACAATGGGTGGCTGCTGCCTGCTGGGTGGGATCAGGATGGGTACTGAAGTTGCCAAAATGTGGCATCTCTTGTAGCTTTTGGGGGAAATTTTGCAACTCGTTATCATTAACATCCCAATAAATTTCATTTTAACTAGGCAAAAATGGAATACTTTCTCTTTTTGAAAATGGTTTCACTGGCAGGGTGACCGAAAGTGTCCGATTTTGGGGGGGCCTGACCGACCGATTACCGAATCGGTCAGCATATCTTTTCGGTAACCGAAATTTTCGGTAACCGATTGACATCACTAGTTCAGATAGACACGTGGGCAGGTTCCGATCCAATATTGGTGGCCGTTCGGTCAGAGGAAGCCGACACGTGGGGCACAGCCCTGCCTTGACGGGACACACCAGTCTCAGTGACCTGTCAGGTGCCAGGAAAGATGAAGACACTCAGGGCCCGCGAACTGCTTCAGGACGCCTCTATACTACAGGGCTATACTATGCTAGAATTTAGGGCGAAGTCGTGGACGGTGTACCTTTAGGTGTTTGAAGTTTCAGCGTACCAAAGACGAAGACTGAGAGGTTAGTTTTGGGAAACAGCAGTCGTCAAAAAGGTTGAAACCAAAAACGGACATAGTGTAGCCAGTACAAAATGTATATGTATGCCTCGTCTTTCAAGGCTGGCTCCTGCGCTGCCCCCTCCCTGCTGTCTGCTGCCGTGTACCATCCCTGCAGTGACCCGGGACCGGATGCTGGGTCACATTACCGGACCACATCCAATATCCGCCCCCCCCCCCCCCTGCCCGCCGACGGTCTGCCCCGTGTGACCGGTTACAGTAGCGTGCCAGTTCGGTGAGCGCGGGGTATGTGCCGAACAGAGTGGCAGATGTGACATGAACTGTGCCTGCACACGGGACGGGACGGGACGCAGTCCTGTCCTATGTATGCCAGAACTAGGGCGGGACGGGACGCAGCTGCGTCCTATGCCGGAACTAGGGCGGGACGGGACGCAGTCCTGTCCTATGCCGGAACTATTACGGGGCGGGACGCAGCTGTGTCTGTGCTGTAGCCGGGACGGGACATGGGATGCCCATTCTGTTTGCACCGGAATCCGTCTTGCCGAGTGTTGCCGTCTCTCTTCCTATGGCTCAAACCGTATAAAATAAAGTGTCGGTCATTTACAACGCTGCAGGGAAAATATCAAGTGGTCTCCCTTTTCCATATCCAGTCTTGCCGCTTCCGAGCCTTTGCTTATCGCCGAAAGCCTGCTTTCCGCCCGGCGAGGCGTTCCACTTCCCTGCGATGTAGACTGCGCCGCATGACCTGCGTGTATCACGGGTTGCCTATCTTCTAGTGCGGCCGGCCGGTGTAGGAGCAGACGGCACCGAGGCTAGTGGTGCCAATCGGAATCCGTTTTTTCGGAATTCCAATTTTTGTCCGATTCCGATTTGGAATTCGGACGGAATTCTAAAAAAAAATTGGAAAATTATCGGAACATAAGGCCAATGCACTTTTCAAATTTACGCGAAAAATTCAAAATGTTTACATGTTATCTGAGGAGTAAAAAACTAAAAACCAACTAAATGGTACCTAATTCATGTCAGAAAATTTTCAGAAAACAAAAATATCAATTGGCAATTACCATAGCCCTAGCCTCCTTCAAAAAAAAAAAAAAAAAAAAATGAAGCATCCACAAGGCACATCACATTATCTGAAACTGATTTGTCAATGTTAGTTAACTGGTTAGGTAGGGAGAACAATAACGTAAATTGAACAGCAAAAACTAAAGCTTAAAATTTAGAGCACAAGCACAAGTAGTAAAAGTAAGCACAATATATATTAAAGGAAATAGTTCACTTTTAACATTTGAGCTGGAATAGCAGTTTCGTAGCTTGAGCTGAGACTAGCACAAATCAGGAGCTTTTACGGCTCAACGATCACCCTAGACGAAGAAATTCCATTTCTCGTTCCGAAAAGAGTGCCTTGTAGAGGAATGCGTGCCTTGCACAGGAATGCAGCCACGTCATCGTCAGCCAATCAGCGTGCTGCTTACAGCCAATGCAGTATTCGTAGGTTTGAGCTACGCAATATGATTGGTCAATGCGTAATAAGCTTCCGCGTCAAACATTATTTTACATAGAATATAGTTCGCCCTATATTAAAATAAAGAAAATAATTGTTTTTACAAAAAGGTTTTATTAAAAAGGTTTTATTATATAGAAGCATCCACAAGGCACATCACATTATCTGAAACTGATTTGTCAATGTTAGTTAACTGGTTAGGTAGGGAGAACAATAACGTAAATTGAACAGCAAAAACTAAAGCTTAAAATTTAGAGCACAAGCACAAGTAGTAAAAGTAAGCACAATATATATTAAAGGAAATAGTTCACTTTTAACATTTGAGCTGGAATAGCAGTTTCGTAGCTTGAGCTGAGACTAGCACAAATCAGGAGCTTTTACGGCTCAACGATCACCCTAGACGAAGAAATTCCATTTCTCGTTCCGAAAAGAGTGCCTTGTAGAGGAATGCGTGCCTTGCACAGGAATGCAGCCACGTCATCGTCAGCCAATCAGCGTGCTGCTTACAGCCAATGCAGTATTCGTAGGTTTGAGCTACGCAATATGATTGGTCAATGCGTAATAAGCTTCCGCGTCAAACATTATTTTACATAGAATATAGTTCGCCCTATATTAAAATAAAGAAAATAATTGTTTTTACAAAAAGGTTTTATTTTATTTCATGATTATTTTGAGCATAAAAAATCATAAATCAATAGCAAAATACTGATTTCAGGAAAGTGGACTGTTTCCTTTAATGCATGGGTGAAACTTTGACATCACCATTGGGGTCCCAAACGTCCAAGGGGGCCTCCATTTAGTGGGGGCCTCCAAGCAATTAGGGGCCTCCAATTGCGGAAGCGGTAATTTACGAACCACGCCAGGGCCTCCTCTAAGAAATTTTCATTGGGGGACCAGAGGCTCAGAAGCCAAACCTGGGGTACCCCCAAATCCAGTTTTCTCATCGGATTTAGGCCACTTATTTTTCGTCACAGCTCTGATGCCATGATTTTTTTTTTGAATATTAGAATTAAATATTCAAAATATTTTTAAAAATATTTTAATATTTTTAATAATATTTAATTAATATTTTTAATTTAAAATATCAAAATAAAATATTTTAAATATTTAAATATTCAATAAAGAAATGGTAGGTCACCTGACCCTACTGGTAGATCCAGGCCAGCAGGGTGACATTGTATGTAAATATCCCCCGCGGCATCCGAAATCGACGAAAATTTCTGGCTTTTTCACTTTTGACAATAAAACACAATGCCTTTATTATAGAAAAAAATTTAACGGCACAGCATTGCGCAAGGAATCTAGCCGTAAGCCGACCCCAGAAAGTGTGAGGGTTAACCTTCGCCCGCACCTGGGGGGAGGGTCGCCACCCCCAAGTCAGTTTTTCTCCTCTACACTTAACATTTTTAAAGCTAGAAACCTGATTTTTTGTATAGCTGCTTTTCTATCTTTTCTCAGCGTCCATTGAAAATTTGAAGTTTCTGTGGCTTTTGGGTTTGGAGATATGACCTTGTTCTTCAGGTCATGTCATGTCCTAAATGACGAATATCCAATATCTTGCGATGGCTATGGGCCTTGTGAGCTTTTGACACGCTGATTTCGGCTTTTTTGCCAGTCTTACCTCCCACCTATCATTGAACATGTTGTTCTGCGATGTACAGATGTCAGGGTCAGGGTCAAGGTCAACCAAGGTCATCTAAAATTATTGCGCTTTAGGCAAGCTGAATTTACTTTTCGTGAAGTTTCTTTGACTGTATGTTTAGTAAAAGCTTCTCAGTTCATGATCAAGTGTAATAGGGACACACAAACCGATCTGTGCACACATCAGTACATACACAGGCATACACAGACATACAAACACACATCATTGACCTTGACCTAACTTGACGTGAAATGACCACAGCCAGCAAATTAGTCGGATAGTGTGACAAAGAGCTGTTCTAGCTGGCTTGGCACTAATACGGCAGCGTCATCGGTATATGATGGGTTGGCCCGCTGCTTGTGTAGGTATCTTATTCGACATCACCACAATTTGTTCTTACAAGATTTTAAGCCTTGCGGTCAAGAGCAACAGATTCTTTGGGAAGAGACGAATCCAATGACACCAATTTTACCTCATCAGGTCAGTCATTGACCTTCCAGGTCAGGTCAAACTAAAGAATGTTGCTGTTTGGGGTCACCGTTGCCCGTTGGAATATCACGTGCGCTGCTCATCATATACCGATGACGCTGCCGTATTGTGGTGCCAAGCCAGCTAGAACCTCTTTGTCACACTATCCGACTAGGTTTTTGCTGGCTGTGGTCATTTCAGGTCAAGTTAGCTCAAGGTCAATGACATGTGTTTGTATGTCTGTGTGTGTCTGTGTGTATACTGATGTGTGCACCGATTGTGAATGTGTCCATATTACATGAGATCATGAACTGAGAAGCTTTTACCAAAAATACAGTCAAAGAAACTTCACGAAAGTAAATTCAGCTTGCCTAAAACGCAATATTTTTAGACGACCTAGGTTGACCTTGACCCTGACCCTGGCATCTCTACATCATTGAACATTATGTTCCATGATAGGTGGGAGGTAAGACTGACAAACAAGGCCGAAATCAAGGTGTGAAAAGCTCACAAGACCCAACGCCAACGCAAGATATTGGGTATTTGTCATTTGGGTTATGACATTACCTGAAGAATAAGGTCATATCTCCGAAACCAAAAACCACAGAAACTTGAAATTTTCAGTGGACGCTAAAAAAGTATAGAGCAGCAGCTATACGAAACATCCGACTTCTAGCAATCAAAATGTTTAGTGCAGAGCAGAAAAAACTACCTAGGGCGGGGGGGGGGTGGCAACCACTCCCCCCCCCCCATGTGCGGACGAGGATTACCTAAGTAATTTGAATATCAGGAAAATAATTTATTAAATCAGGTATTCCAACAGAGTCCCGCTTTTTTACAGGTGACCTCCGATTTGTGTTGCATCTAAGTTGCCCAGGGGGCCTCTTATTTGTAATTGTAGGTACAGTACAGAGAGCCTCCTACTTCGACTACTTGCACAGAGAGCCTCCTAGTGTACATACAGCTAAGCTCCTACAGGTCGAGCGCCGGTCTCTTGTACGTACAGAGAGCCTCCTACTGTTACAGAGGGCCTCCTGTTTGTCTAGGGGGCCTCCTATTGGTTAACGGCGCCTCCTATTTGTCCAAGCGGCCTCCTATTCGTCTATGGGGCCTCCTATTTGTCCAGGAGGCCTCTTGTTTCCCCAGAAGGTCCCCTATTTATCCAGGGGGCTTCTATTTTCCAGGGGGCTTCCTCTTTATCTAGGGGGCCTCCTACGTGTTCAGGGGCCTCCTATTTGTCCAGGGGCCTCCTATTTATCCAGGGGTCTTTTATTCGACTAGGGGTCTCATATTTGTGCAGGGGCCTCCTATTTGTCCAAGGGTCTCCTACTTGTCCCGGGGCCTCCTTTTTTTGAAGGGACTCCTTTTTGTTAAGGGAGCCTTCTATTTGTCCAGGGGGGCTCCTATTCGTACAGAGGGCCTCTAGCTCCTACTTGTCCATAGAGCCTCCTATTTGTTGAAGAGGTCCCCTATTTGTCCAGGGGGCCTCCTATTTGTCCAAGGGACCTGTTATTCTTCTAGGGGGCCTCTTTGCCCAAGAGGCCTCCCATTTGTCCAGCGTGCCTCCTACGTGTTCAGGGGGCCTCCTATTTGTCCAGGGGGCCTCCTATTGGTTAAAGTAGCCTCTTATTTTCCAAGCGGCCTCCTATTTATCCAGAGGGCTCCTATTTTTAGGGGGCCTCCTTTTTATCCAGGGGGCCTCCTTCTTGTTCAGGGGGCCTCCTAATTGTCCGGGGGGCCTCCTTTTGTGAAAGGGGCCTCCTATTTGTCCAGGGGGCCTCCTTTTGTGAAAGGGGCCTCCTGTTTGTCTAGGTCTAGGACCTTCTATTTGTCCAGGGGGCCTCCTATTTTTGCAGGGGGCCTCCTATTTGTACAGTGGGCCTCCTACTTGTCCATGGGGCCTCCTATTTGTCCAGGGGGCCTCCTTTTGTGAAAGGGGCCTCCTGTTTGTCTAGGCCTAGGACCTCCTATTTGTCCAGGGGGCCTCCTATTTTTGCAGTGGGCCTCCTACTTGTCCATGGGGCCTCCTATTTGTTCAGGGGGCTTCTTTTTTGTACAGAGGGCCTCCTATTTGTCCATGGGGCCTACTATTTGTCTAGGGGCCTCTTATTTGTCTAGGGCCTCCTATTTGTCCAGGAGGCCTCCTGCTTGTCCAGAGAGCCTCCTATTTCTCCAGGGGGCCTCCTGTTTTCCGGGGGGCCTCCTACTTGTTCAGGGGGCCTCCTACTTGTTCAGGGGGCCTCCTATTTGTCCAACAGGGCCTCCGATTTGTCCAAGGGGCCTCCTATTTAAACAGAGAAACTTTTATATGAACATCGGACCTCCGTTTGCAAAGTAGCTGGTGCGTCTCGGGGGCCTCCACTATTGGGGTCCCAAAATGACAATTGGGGTCCCAAATGTTCGCATTGGGGTCCCACATGGGACCTCGAAAGTATACAAAGTTACACCCATGTATTAATGGCTATATTGGTTGCATTCAATCAATGTATGCAAATGATGTATACCAGATAGCAATTAGCAACAGACAGCAACAATATTATCGGCTGATGGTAACTGACAAAGCAAGTGGCATTGTAATTAATGATTTACATTGACATGAACTGGAAATACTTAGATGCCACCAATAGGCATTAGGCAGTAAGAAAAACAAACAAAACAATCAACGCTGCTATCCAAAGTTCCGCAGGGTGGAAGAAAATAGGATTGCGGACCTCAAACTTGAAATGCCAGCAAGATCCGCATTCCGCAAACGCAAATAAGATAATACAAACAACCGACGCAGTCGCAGGCACTATAAATAAAGCAAATTTCGGCATTTGTATCGCATGGCACCCACAACTCGCAAGGCCCTCGCACCACATATCACATACCGCATAGGCGCTAGGCGCATACGTATGTGGCGCAGAATGACGACGTTTCACTCTCAAACTAAATCAGTGGAATTTCTACCAGCTAACGGACAGATTTTAGGGCAGCCGCGACAACCAGTGAATAGTTGTCTACCAGTTTCAGTTGACTCTACTCGAACAGGTATAACGTACACTGCTCCTGGCAGAGGTTGTTGATTGTTTTTGAAAGAAAGGAGACCCAAAATATGATTTTTTATGAAATGATGAGTGTTTCACTTAGCAGTAAGTAATAAGCTTAAGTATGACTATCTTCAAAGTTCAAATCATATTAAAAAGAATAAAAAATAAATAATAGAAAATAAGTAACTTGACTTTTAATTGTTCCTGGAAAGAAGAAAAAACAGCGCTCAAGGCGTCGCATATGTCTCATGAAAATTCACAATCACATTCCCTGATCACAGGCTCGGTTTGGCATTAATTACTCGAATTCTGTTTATTTCTTCATATTGATATCGCAGGAAGCTTAGCCATGTTGCTTGTAATTGGCAACGAAATAGACTACAATTCCCTTTCAGAGGTATTTTAGATTTTGGTACTTATGATTGTAAACAATATTTTCCTCAGTTGCACCTGACAGGTAAGCCAGAGCCATACTGATACTTTTATGGACTGTTAGGGCTCACAACTTGCCTGTTTATGAAATATGAATATTAGTGTAACTCTAGTCATCATTGAATGGTTATCAGTTGTACCACTAGCTTCCTGTTCTACTTCATACTTATGCCTTATGCTATTTTTACTTGTGGTACTGACTACTGATGACAACAATGACTAAGTATAACCATTAACCACTGTGACTGTGCAGTGTGCACGCACACTGCACACTGCACAAATGTCCTGTCCTGACCCGAGGTCAACCCGTGCAACTCAAACTGGTAACCAGTTAAGGCCCTACTGGTAAATGAGCATACTTGTACAATGTCAGTGTAACCTTAACATTAACCATAGAACCACTGTCCATTAATCACTGCTGATATAACTATTTGTAATAACTTTATTCATAATTATATGTTAACAATTAACATGTGGAGTGATTCATTTTACGCTTTCTAAACATTTTGTAAACTATGCTAAAATAAATACGTTCTAGCAAGTAGCATAAGTAGCATTTATAGCTAACCCCTGCAATATGGCAAAAATTCATAATCCTGTAAAATAAAAGCTGATCACGAAATAAGAATGCGCAAAATCGGGAAAAAAATTGGAATAGCCCCCGCCTCGGACAAAAATTGGAAATTTACTTGGCAGGCGCTTGGAATCGGATCGGAATTGGAATTGAGATTTCATGAAATTGGCACCACTAACCGAGGCCACGCTACGCCGGTAGTTATTGTTTGCTGTGATAAAGCCGTGAAGTGGGAAGTCAGCTGCTTAGATTTCAGGCCGGTTGTTAAATATTTGTATTCTGTTATCTTCTTCCTCCATTTCTTTCTCTCCTGCTTTGATTTGTTTTCCTTTCGTCTATTTTTTCTTTCGGACTTCTTTCTCTTTCTCAATTCCTCGCTCCTCTACCAGCTGTAGGTCGTTGCTGTGCTGTTTTCCCTCAGTCACACACCGTCACCTGCGCTCCACCTGTCATCTAAAGACGCCAAGTCCCCGATCCCGGATATGACCAGGTAGACTCTGCCGGGCCCGACCGCCCATTGTCCTGCGATATTGTGCCAGCTGTCACGTCAATAGCAGCCGCCAACGATATAATATCGCGTATCAAAGACGTCAGTCGGCTCTTAGTGCCAACACCGCTCAATGTGATGCTACCAATGACGAATGGCTCATATATGTAATGAAATATTGTGGCGTTTTTAGACCCCTTCATAAGAGATATGACCTGCTTGAACGGCGCTGAAGGAGTGAACAAGCGGGTAAGGTAACCCTGTTAAGTCTTTTAACTGGGGCGATGTTGAAATATTTCATAACATCTTTATTCCACTCTTGTTTAATAATTTTTCGTAATTGATCATATCAAATGCCGTTGCAATGAACTCCTATTATTGTCTTGTCTAATGATTTGCGCATGATCTACACGAACTTACGTCTTATTATGTAATTTGTATCAACCACTGGTAATCTGAGTACTAACTTACCATATCAATTAGACTCCAGCCACCTCCCTGTCCAGGATTTTGCGAGAGTGACAGTAGCGTAAAGTGTCCGCAGTCCGAGTGTTTGTCCAGCCCATTCCGAGTGTCAGATAGCAGCGCCGGGCCATCCAGCTGGTGGCGGTGGTCGCTCGGTCGCTGACAAAATCCAGCTGGGGTTGGCTACAACGGTATCGTCACATGGCGCGACGGTCGGCTCACGCACGGTCTGCTGGAACTGGTCAGTCGGGCAGTATAACGTTAGGATAACGTAAACGGTAAGATCGCAATATGCATGGTAAATTATATGGCCTTCCATTTGGCCATTTTCACATCATTATTTCTGGTTTGGACTTCGTGTGCTTTCAAATATAGTGTTGACAGGCCCAAATAGACAGGCAGCATTGCTTTCTAAAATGTCTTACTGAAAATAACTCGACATTACATTTTGTTGTCGGCGCCGGCGTCAGTTTCCGGCAGGACTGTCGGCGCCCAATCTCGGCGGTTATACGGTATCCATTTACGGGAGTCGCTGACCACCGAGGCGCAGTGTCCGCCTCACATACATACAAGCAGCTCTGGCGTCAGTGGCGTCAGGACTCGTTCGACAGCCCGACCGCTGACGGCGGCGTGTGTGGAATAGGGATATCCACTGAGGTTAGTCAGTGATCCACAGTCCGTACTGGACGGTCTGTGAATCGCGATGGATTTGTGGTGGAGAATCATGGACAAGTACGCGGCGTGAGCATGCAAAATTATGGTAGACCGAGTGCTTGTACCGTGTTGTGGACTGTGGGAAGGGGGGGGGGGCTGTGCGCTTGGAGCTCATCTCAGTATGAATTCCCACAATACTCACAGCTCTGCGAGGTACCGTGATATGATATTGGAATACGACCCGCGCGCTGGTAGCAGCAAAAAAGCATTGCAGACTCATATTTCAGCCTCGCTGCCCAGAATAATGTGATTTTACCAGAATGCTTATAGCCAGCGGCATGATTCGTTTCGGCTTTCGACGAATTATCTGCTGATACTGTCCAACACTTTTTTTTTGTCCTGATGAAATGTGCTGATCGTATTTCATAGAAATCCGTTTACCAGTCTCGATGAAAACTCTACTACGTGACTAAAAGCTCATGTTTTTGTGAAAGTTGATGGCATTGTCAAGTCCAATGTAGTAACCGAGCAAATGCAACACAGTGTTGAATGAGACTCTTCGAATCCGGTGGTTATTTCCGATCCAGAAGACAGCCAAAACCGTTCGGCCACGGCTCTCTGAACCAGTTAGCGATCCTGAAACTGTCCCTGCAGTCGGCGCCAGCCGGCACGGCCCTATTGAGACGACTCCTCACAGACCATATTTTATCGCACGGCCGTGACATAGGTTATAAATTATACCGAGACTGGCGACATGAAATACGACACTTTTTGGCGCGTATCTCGATAGCGACTTGAGTTATCTGAAGACGTTGGGAAGGCTTGGGATGACGGCTAGTATAAAAGGCAATGTTAAATGTAATATTTTCGAATAAAAACGACTTACATTCATTGTCGAATGGCAGTAGGTCTTCTGCTTGCTGTAAGTATGATCTCTAGGATGAATATTGAATGATATCAAGAATGCAAGTAAGAAACAAGATGGCGCCGATCGCAGGAGAGGCCTTGGATCGAAGGAAGCGTAGCATGATAAATCATTCAAATTAACGGGATGAATATTGTTTAATACCATTGAAACTTTATCATGGATACTATAGCCTCACCAGCTAAAAAAGCGGAATGACAGATATACGTGTCATTGAGACGATGATAAAACCTCGTCGAGCACCACACATTCTGACCTGCTGACATACTATGCAACGCGACATTTTAAATTCATTTCGTGTCAGTTTGAGCGTGTATTGGCACGTTCTGCCTGCAAAGTACCTATCTGCACGGCATTTCCCTGCTTGTCTGCAGGTCAGCTGCCCGTCTGTCTGTCTGCGAGTGGAGGCTCCGAGTCGTCTGCAGTGGATTTCTCTGTCTGTCTGCGGCGCCGTTCTGCGCCTCTCGCCGTTTGAAGTGGCAGCTCCCTTAGAGTCTGTCTGTAGTGCGGTCTTGCCGCGCCCGGGCCCGGTGCCAGGACAGCAGCGGTCGCCTCGGACGGGCCCGCGAGGGTCTGCAGGGGCGGCAGACGGCCGCGCTCAGTTGCGCGCCGGCCGCCGCGGGGTCGCCAGGGTTTGCAATTGCAGGCGGGCCGCACTAGAGGTAGACGGGTAGCCAGGTGCTCCCCTACGCAGCGCGCGGTAAACGGGACAGAGAACTGCTATCAGTGGCCGAACGGAGAGGCGAGGGACCACTGTGCCGGGACTGCCAGTCGAGATCAGGGGAACCGGCAGTCGGTGGTCAGTACCGACGGACCGCGGGTAGCCCCGGGCCGCCCGACACCGACCCCAGAGGGGTGGTACGGAGCAGTCGGAGGTGCCCGGAGGGGCTCCGCGGTACTCTGAGACCCGTGAACAGCGGCAGACAGTTCAGGTCAGTGGAAAGGGGCAACAGAGAGGTGATATAAAGTTAAGTGAAAGTGTTGGATGTCATGTTGTGCCCGTTGTAATTTGGATTGGCTGCTGATTGGTCTAAGCGTGCAACGGCACACATGGCTACTCTCCGCCTATTCATCGACTTCGTAAGCATGCGTCCCATGGTATTCATGTGAATGAAAACGTAAGTGAATGAGTGGATGGAGGGATCAATGAATGAATGATTGATTGAATGAATGAATGAATGAATAACTGAATGCCTAAATGAATGAATGATACCGAAAGTATATCACCCTTGCAAGTGTTGTGTAATGTAGCATGCTGTGCAGAGTAGTATATGTTTGTTAACATGGCCCCTCTAATCTCCATTAGAACGAAACCTGATCGGATGATACTGTTATACATAAAAAGTTTAAAAACACACATAAACATACATAAAAACGGCTCTCTCGCCCATATCAAAGATCACTGCGCCGAGCCAGGAAACACTGGCAATGGATTAATGGTTGACTCGTAAATATTTGGTGATGTATGTTCTTAGATGAGCACTGGGCAGGGTAATTACGACAGTGTTTGGTCTCCCCGGTGATTATTCAAAAGCCGATAAGCTTGATTAATCGAGCTGTTGGTTTCCCTTTGCTGCCATTAAGCTCCCCGTTTGAGTCGTTCATTAACAGCATTAAAGCAGTCAAGTGTTTTTTGATAATTTTTGCTACAATCATTTAACACCGCTCAAACGCAAATGCTTTAAGAGTGGTTGAACTTTTTTCTCAATCATAATTTATCTGTCTATGATAAGCACTTATTCTAAAACGTAGGGGAAGCCGGGGGAAGCCCGTGCGCGGGGGAAGTCCAGCCACCCCGTTTCCGGCTAAATTATTCACAATAAAATGCTCAACTGTTTGTCCTTTCAGCGTGGCAGCTAAGGTAACGCCAGCAAACAAGTTAAGGCTAACAAAATTGCATATTGTTAAAGTTATAGCGCAAAAATGATATTTTAAGGGTTTTTAGCTAAAAAGTGAGATATGTTGCACTGTTAATGCTAGGTATACCATACAGTACTAATATTTATATGAATGTTATGTAAGGACCGTTTAAGTGTTTGTAGTGAGGGGTGACGAGGCAGGCTGGCTTAAGTATGACATTTTTTCGAATATCGCTGTTCTAAAATAAAAATTAGCACATTGGGGTAGCCCCGGGCGAGTGGCCAAACTTACCCCCAACCGAGAGCAATGCCACTAAACCACTGTTTTCCATGAGATAATAGGTACTGAGCAGGTTTGGTTTACACCTAGATCAAAGATAAATTTCAAAAATAAACATGTTATCATAGACAAAGCCAGTCATGTCACTTAAGGTCAACTAGGGTCAAACTACGTTTTTGCAGATAACACGACAGACAATGAAGCTAGAGCTTCAAAAATGGTGTCGTTGTGTTCTTCTTCATCAGCCGAGTCGAATGATATGCAATATGATGCATTAAGGTAAAAAGAAAAATAAATTTTAAGGAATTTTGAAATACACATTTTTTGTCAATTTTGCATCACGATTTTCATCGACCTGTACTGTATATGTGGTAGACGCTAGCTAAAATACCAGTAGTGACATAAACTCTAAGATGTCCAGAGCTAATCAGTACCTTAATATTTCACTTTCCGTTAATATTTGGAAGACACATAATGGTTTCATCAACTCGTTGTAAAGCGCTGGGGAGGTGGCCGGCGTTACCCCTATGCCGGGCTTACCCCAGAAAAATCAACACTTTATTAAAACTCGATTTTCTGAACCTTATACTTATTCCACGAAACCGAATTTTTGGGAAAACACGGCCAATGAACTTAGCTAGCTAACAGGATATCAACATTTTATACAGCACGTATGGTATGTAATAAAAATGAAAAAGAGCTTACTATGCCGGGCTTCCCCCGGCTTCCCCTATACCTTGTGGTTTACTGTCTAAAGTTGACACTAGATTATCAGTTTTGCGATGATTATTTCCACCTACCCTGGTATTTGAAACTGGTATCGCCCGGATATGTATGTACTGTTAAAACCGGCGGCCTTTCGTCCCGTAGCCCTCCCGGCAGCCCTCCCCGCGGTGAGGGACACCGTTGGCCAGGAGTGGCTAATTCACGGCCTGCTATAAAACATGTGACCATGGGAGCCTGTCAGAGCGGGTGCTATCACCTCCCCACACCGGACCAGGGCCCCATCTTACCAAATGCCGTGAATGCGCATTCACGGCATTTGGTAACATTCAGAACTATTCCACCTTCACTTATTCTTTCGTTCAGGCAACTTTTATAATCATTGACGCTATCAAAATCATTGGACAAGATTAGCTGGATGTAAATAAAAAGGATATCCTTGATATCAGTGCCGTAAGCTCCGGCCAGTGCTGCCAAATCCTATTTACGGCATTGGTAAGATTGGGCCCTGGATCTGGACGGAAACTCTCTGAGACAGCTCACCTGGTCAGCCAAAATACCGCCCAGCTCCATCGGCATACCAAAGACTATTGACCCGACTTCGGCCGGAGCGTTTTGTTTAATGGTTGTGTTTTTCCTTTTTTTTCTGCTGCATTCTATCATTGTCATCGAGCGCAGTTTGTTGCAGAGCATGTTTGACAGTCGAGATCATATAGTAGTATAAAAATAGAGCATAACGGCAGCACTATTCATATCTGTCAATGTCTGCGTGCCGATTCAAGCTGTAGATCATATCCTGCGAGTAGACTAGCGCATCGAGGACATTTATGGCATTTGTTACCCTCAGACCACAGGGGAGCACTGCCGCTTCAACCCTATTGGCCGTAGTGTCTAACGGTGGCGGCCATATTGCGCAGACCAGGAACCGGCTGCCGCCTGTGTTGAGGAATAGGGAATTCGGGACATCGATTTACGTTTGCGGCCGCCGAATCCGTTACGTTCAAGTTACGTAGATACAGAACTCGGCATCTTGCGCAGAATTGAGTGGGGAACACGATCGTATCTTCAGAATTCCTCAAATTCACTCGCCGGACCTACATTTGCCCCGGCCGAGGGGGTTGATTGAACCCACCTCGCTAATGCGCCGCTAATTAAACTAGAATTAAGCGGTAAAGTGGTCGTATGCGGCAAAGTATAATGCAGAGTGACTGGTACGAACCCGCTGTAAAGGTCTCAGGTCAACCGGTGACCTCTGAGGTCAGGTCAAGTGATCTAAGGCACGGGTTCGGTTTTTGGTAAATAACTTCGCCAAAAATGGCCGTAGAGCCGCGATTTTGGCATCATCGTGTTCAGCTAGCTCAGGCGCATCGAGTGATATACTTTTTGTTCGGGTCAGGTCAACTTAGGGTGTTGACCTCAGGTCAAGGTCAGGTCAGCACCCCCAGGTCACGAAGCTGGTCGAAAGAGGTCATGTCGCATATCATTCGATTCGGCAGGTCTTCCTGAGTCCATTGGTGGCTTTCCCGACTCGCTAGCTCAATTTGATCGGGAGTTATTGAAGAAAAATTGTGACCCTTGTGACGTCACAATTGACGTCACGCAAGGGCAACAATGCAAATATGAAGCATAGAACCTTGCAAGGAGTGCATGAAATCATGATTATATATGCTTGAGATAGTTTCAGATCATTCTCGGCGCCAAAATAGCAATTTTCATATTTCCCCATTGACTTATAAGGGTTTAACGTATTAGTTCCTTGTATCTGAGGATTTTTTAGGATTCCATCTTGTTCTCCACTCAATTCTGCGTAAGATGCCGGGTTCCATGTCCACATAGCTTGAAGGTAACGGATGCAGCGACCGCAAACGTAAATCGAGGTCCCGAATTCCCTATTCCCCAACACAGGCGGCGGCCGCTTCCTGGTCTGCGCAACATGGCGGCACCGTTGGACACCATCTGGCGGCCGATGCGCCTTCCACATTATAGAGTTCAGTGCCTCAGACGTATGAAATTGGAAAAAATAGTAATTTACCTTGTAAAGAAGAAAATTCAATTATTTATTTGTATTCAAATCTCAGCAGAGCATAACAATTAACAAGCGGATCCTGACCTCCTGGTCTCTGGACTGCTCCCAATTTCAATCACTGTCTCGATCCCTGTAGGTATTGTAGGGGAGAGTGGGGAAAGATGCCCAGGGTTTTACTATGTCATATATATTATTCGAAAATGACGATCGGAAAGCAAAAACTTGGAGTTTCAACGGAAGCCGACATCATTTTTCTCCAAAAATATTACACTTTCGTGCCTGAAATATGATAACTTTTTTTTGCTATTAAGCATTTTCCTGAAGAAGTGAAAGGGGGCATCTTACCCCACAGGGTGGGAAAGACGCCCCCTGGCGTTGGGGAAGATGCCCCCTGCACTATAAGTGACATAAATGGGCACGTGAATCGCCTGAACGAATCAGTAGTCCATTCGAGCCTGCAGTAGACACCAAACCTCATCGTAAGGGCCCTCAAAACTGAAGTAGTCGTAAGGGGCTTCAGAGGTCATCGTTAGGGCCATCATAGTCCAGCGCGGCCAAACAAGCCTCCGTGGTGGCGTTCGGAGACCACTGTGGGGCCTTATAGGTCTTCATGATGCTCAGGCATCGGTAAAATCCTTTTTGAAAGGATTGCATTCCCAATCCACATTCCTAGTGCCGAAGTGGATTGCATTCCTACCCGCAATCCCCTTTTTTCACTTGGATTGTGATCAAATCCGCAATCCTTTTTTGCAATCCTGTTGTATTATTATGTGCACTAGTGGATCTGGGGGAGGGAGGGGGGCATAGGGCCGTGCCTCCATCCCCAAATCACCCATTTCTAGTACCTAGTCTTGCGAGTAATTCCTATCTAAGGCACAGATATTTTATGGGAAATATTTTTTGCCTCAAACACCCCCACATTTAAACCTCTACCCAACCAGTGTTTTATATTTTTAAAGCGTACTAAACCTGAAAGCGCTCCGTGTACGTCATTAATTAAATGGGGGTCTTGTTTTCTTAAACCAGGGGCTTACCTATTCTCACCTCGACATGTTCCATAGTGTATAGAAATATGGGCAAGTAGGTACAGCCCTCAGCAGACTGCGTGGTAGGTATTCTTTTTTCGACAAAACCGATGATAACTTACAGGCTATGTTATTAGTCGGTCGGAACTCAATGCAAATAGATGCGCCATGCTCCACTATTTCGGTTGGGTCTATCACTAAACAAAATATACGCCTTGTGTGGCAACAAAATGCAAAAGTTTGTTTTGAGGGCAAATATAAACTTTTGGGTTTTGTTACCGAGCTGGAGGGAAAATGAATACGGTGATGATGCCAATCTAAAGTGCGGAGCCTCGCGCGTCTTGCTGTTACGATTTCCGAGTGACCGATAGCATAGTATTTGCGTTATTCTCGTTTTTGTCGAAAAAAGAATACCTACCACGCAGTTTGCAGAGGGCTGTACGCACCTTCTTCACTTTTCCCTATGTCCCCCCCCCCCCTCTGTCTCTCTCTCTCTGGATCCGCCATTTAACGTGGCGTAGTTCTCGCCTCTCGCCCGGCCCCGTGTTGTCATGCAAGCAGCGCAGCGCCAACTTTGCCTTGAGACTGGGATAATTTGTGTCTATGGCAACCGGCAGTATTCTAGTTAGTTCCGTCGATTCACATTGCACAACTTAGCGGCTGCACATCATTCTAGGCCTATTAAGATCGGGAAAATATCAGACATGACTAATTGCCCCAGGAAAGGATTGCAATCCGGATTGGATTGCAAAAATTGGAAGTATGATGCAATCCAATCCGCAATCAAATCCTGTTTTTTGGAATGGATTTCAAATCCAGGTGCAATCCACCAAAAAGGAATGCAATCAGGATTTTGCAATCCTGCAATCACAATCCTACCGATGCCTGATGATGCTTGAGGGCCCTCGAGCCCATCGTGGGGACCTCAGATGCCAGCGCGGCCCGTGGAGCCAACGTGGGAGCCCTCAAAGGATGTCGTGAGGAGCCCTGGAGCCAATAATGGGGCCCACAGAGGCCGTCGTGAGGGCTCTCAGAGTCAGATGCCGCCCAAAAAGTCGCTGTGTGGGCCGAGAGACCGGCATGGGGAGCACCCGACCGTACTGGACTCTCAATAGTCCCAGATCGGCTTTTGTCTCTCATCCCAAGTATGTAATAAATGATTTGACGGGCTGCTTGAAGGACAGCCTACGGATTTAGGGGGGCGTCTTTCCCCATCAGGACAGGGGGCATCTTACCCCAAGGTACTGAAGTAACATTCAATCAGTACAATTTGTTAGCCATAAAACTACACCCTGAAACAAACTGTTTGGGACACAGTACACGCATGTTAATGTATCACGACTATAGCAAGGGACGCAAACATTATCTACCTTCTTTGATATTTACAGTGTTTTGACACCAAAATATTTTTTGAAAGCAGCAAATAAAAAACATGAAATCACCAGCCAGCCGTTGCCCAACTGAGCTTCGCAAATTTTTGTGCAATTAACAAGGCAGGCTTCCGCTTTACGCTAAGAACATTAACCCTAGAACGCCTAGGGGGGGGGGGGGGTTGTATCAACCCCCCCTGAGGTTTTTTCGAAGTGCACGCTAAACGGCTTGTCGTAGCGGGCTGAAATTTTCAATACCCTCTGGGGCAACCTTTGCGCATCTTTTGCCGAAAAAAATTGATCGGGTCATGTCAGGTCACGGAGTTATGACGTCATAAGAGGTACAGCCTCCGGCCGACAGTTACCAAACGTGTGCGCCGAATCCCTAGGTTTTCTGCCGGTGATACCCACATTATTTGATGGATCATGATGAAACTTCCCATGCATGTTGGGGCAAGCATTGGCTATCGTGTGGTGCAAGAAAATTGACCGGGTCAGGTCAGGTCACGGAGCTATGACGTCACAAGAGGAACAGCGTCCGGTACTATTTTTGAAAAGCGCCCGAACCACTATTTTGCTAATTCTTGTCACCTCAATGGGAATATGCAGCAATATTAGCTTCTATAGGGAGCAAATGGACCTCCCAAATCCAAAAATACAATCAGATTTCAAAAATTTAAATTTTGATTTTTCGAATTTCTGCCGCCGACTGTGACCTTGCCGACTTCCGGCGCTCCCAACGCGCCATTTTTAGAGCTAGGGAAACGAAATACATACCAAACGATAGAAATTTGATCAAGGAACACGATAGTGAAGGTTTCAAGTCGATATCTTCCACCGTTTTGCCGCAATCGCCGCGGAAAGTTGAAAAAGTTTGATTTTTTCGGAAAATTTGACCTTTGACCGGTCATAAGTAGGTCAAATGTTGACCTAGGACCAAAAAATATACCACCAATCGCGAGATCTCGTTGAGAGCAATCCGTTGTTTTTTTCCGCTCACTATGCAACAAAAAATGAAACATTTTCTGTTCCTGGAAAGCGACCGAATTTTTCTTATTCATTGGGTCCTATTATAACCGAAATGGGCATTAGTTTTGATCTGAAAATGTTTTTCCGGTTTTCAGAGACGATTTTCGATTTTTGGCCCCGAAATTCGGTTTTTGGCCCACCGTGTCCGATGTAATTGAGTAATCGACTCGCGGTAACTTTCATCGCCTTTCCTATGCCACAAGCTTTCGAATGATATCTGGTTTTGCATATTTGCGTGCAAAAATAACGTCATAAATCTATGTTAAAGTAAGAAAATGTTGAAATTTTGTAAAAATTTGACATTTTTTTCGATTTCATTTCAAAATAGAGGAAAAACTAAAGGCCCCATCCAAATTCTGAGCCCAGTTCCTTGAAGAGCATTCAATTTCCGTTCGGAAGGTACCTTTTTAGTGCATTTTATCGGATTCCTGTGGCGTCCAGATTAAGTTAACCTAAACACATATCCTAAGTCATATCACATAGCATTAACCTGATAACGTATGTTAACGCCATAGGATCAACGAGGGGTCAACTGAGGTCATTTTGTTGACCCCTTGTGACCTCGGGTCACACGCAGGAACTTACTTTTGAGCAGTCCTGTCGCTCAGAATCTTGATCTGTTGGGGGCCCGTTTTTCAAGTGACTCAATCTGGACGCCACAGTAAACCGATAAAATGCACTAAAATAGTACCTTCCGAACGGAAATTGAATGCTCTTCAAGGAACTGGGCTCAGAATTTGGATAGGGCCTTTAGTTTTTTCTCTATTTTGAAATGAAATCGAAAAAAATGTCAAATTTTTACAAAATTTCAATATTTTCTTACTTTAACATAGATTTATGACGTTATTTTTACACGCAAATATGCAAAACCGGATATCATTCGAAAGCTTGTGGCATAGGAAGGGCGATGAAAGTTACCGCGAGTCGATTACTCAATTACACCGGACACAGTGGGCCAAAAACCGAATTTCGGGGCCAAAAATCGAAAATCGTCTCTGAAAACCGGAAAAGCATTTTCAGATCAAAACAAATGCCCATTTCGGTTATAATGGGACCCAATGAGTCCAAAAAAATCGGTCGTTACTCAGGAACAAAATGACTGTTGCATAGTGTAAGCTCTACGACCTTCCGTTTCGAAACGCCAGGGGGGGGTCGTAACAACCCCCCCCCCCCCCCTGGTCGTTCGTGTTATGAGAAATGGCCTGGTCGTGCGAGGGTTAATTTCCAGGTTCGATTCTTTGTTTCGCCGCTAGAGGGGGTGGGGCGTCTTTCCCACCCGGGGCATCTTACCCCACTCTCCCCTACCCTTGTTCAGCGGTCCTCCGTCAGTCACAGCGCCTCAGAGAGATCTAACGACCTTCAGAAGCTGCAGCGCCGCCCCCAGTCGTTATTCATATTGATATCTCCTCAGCTGTAAGCGTCGGCTTCCCTATTATGAGGCTGTCCGGAACATCTTCAGGTCAGGAATAATCGCCGGCCGAGCTACCCTCCTCTGAGATATTGCTCTGTTTTATGCTGCACCAGCGCTGACGGGTGCCCTGGGGGCACACCAGCTCTGACCCAACAACAGGCGAGCGGCTGCCCTGAACGGCTGGGGGAGAAATGATAGCGGCCACCACACGTCACAGATTTTGACACAGCCGCTGACTGGAGAGCATTGACCACATAGTTCATGGTGATTTATCCGGAATGAACCAGTCACTGCTGCGGGTCGTATAGCATGGACGCTGACAGACTGGTATTTTTTATCTGTGTAACTCTCCGCGAGTTTCTTCATGGCGATTTTAGGTTTTGCACCATGGCAAAACACGTATATTTTCATAATATCATATTTTGTTTTCCGGTCATTTTTCGATTATAAGAGCAAGAGTGGCTGAATAGAACGGGTCATAACCATGATTTATTTTATACCTAATCTGAAATGATTTAAACAGAATATAAAATTAATTTGGTTGCACAATGCTTTCCTTTTAGTGCATGAAAGCGTTCACATAATTACTTATTTTCCTCATCGCATCTCATTGATGATGAAGGATATAACTGACGTTGTAAATGGGTAAGAAATATGATGTTTTGTTCATCATGTGTGACGGATGAACAAGTCAATGACCCGCATATGACAGACTCGCACCTCACTGTTGTTGTTGATCGTATAACCTGATCCCGTAATGACGACTCAGTGATTGAGTGACCGCGTAATGGTCCGTCTCTAATCCGTCATAATGATGTTGTGGCGGTCACCTCATCTGTGACATCATCTGGCCCAGCAGTCGGTCAGGACCAGAACCATCAGTTCAGCGGGCAGCTGATGTTTGTGTGATCCAAACACGGACTGATCACTGATCAGCTAACCCTGTGCAGTTACCGCCAACAGAGCTAATGTTTGCTCAACTCACCGGGCTGAGCAGTGTGCTCTGAACGTCTGGGGACCGCCACTAAAGTTGATGTTTGGCTCACTCACCCGCTGATGGCCAGCGACCAATGATCACTCTGCAGGGGACCGTGACTGAGATCGTGTGTGTGACGCCCCTGCTGGTCAGAGATTAGTGCTCCCTCCCGGATTAGTGTACCCATCCATAAGTGACCAATCCAGAGACCCCGCGGGACGGTTGTACCGTATAAATTCGGCCGCAGATCGACTGCTAAGGTACTCATGGCCGGCTGGTTCTGAATGGAGAGTGCCGGCTGGATGGACGTAGTAGTACGCCCGTAACTTGAGACGTAGTACGACCGTATTTCCAGGTGTAGTATGGCCTTAACCCTAGTACTGCCGCGGCCGTATTAAGTGTTGTTTTGCCGTTCATGGAATGGGGATTGGCAAACTTTTAATCCATGATACAATGTGCGAGTCAGCAGCTCCAGACAGATGTCAGAGCTGATGTAAGGACCAATCACGCATTCAAAGTCCGGATGATATCCACGATCAGTTTGAAATGAAGCCTTCTATTTTGGCTTGGCTTTTAGTGATCATGATTTCACCCCTCAGAGAGCCCATATTTTATTTGTTGACGGGATAGTTAATACCCCATGAGACAATACAAGGTGTAGTTGCAGATGCATTGCAAATGCATTCTATCCCATTTGGTGGTCAAGACAAGCGATGGTATTATGGCTAAGGACATCCATCTGCAAAACAAAGCGTCTCTGGATAAGGTGTAAAGGTGGCTTACCCACACAGGTCATGCATCAGTGACACGACAGTCTTATGTAAATATGCGATTGAATTTCTAATGAAAAGACAAATTAAGTGTGACAGGTTTCTTTCTAATCTGCCTCGCTCTTTCCTCTGCACCTGAATCTGACCTGTTCGCATTTGTGTCACGAGCGAACCTCTGCCAAGAAATCCCTCTCCTATCTGAATGATCAACAAACGCAGATAGCTAACATATTCGAGCGTCTCCTAGGTTCGGTGTAGTTTGAGCCAACAGAGCTGAAATAGCACGGCTCGCGCTGAGACGGTAGCCCTGTTTCCATGACACTACGGACAGGATCGGATCGGCGAATCCGGATCGGCGAATCCGGATCAGCAGTGCCGTTTCCATGACCGATCCCTCCCGAAACGGGATTCGCACCGAGATTGGCCGATCCGGATCGGCTTCTCTAATCCGGGATTGGTAGACGTAACTGGCGCGCTGCGGCGATTTACTTCATAATTCCCTTCATAACGTTCTCAAGCTAATGCGAATCAAGCGGTAAGTTGTGTCTTTTCAGGGATCTGTGCCACCGTTTGTGCGCAGAGACTACCGACTGGGATTCAGCGACCACGCTGTCAGTGTTAAAGACTGTACGGCCGGCGGCGAGACTGTACCCGGCCGGCGGCGAGACTGTACCGCCGGCGGCGAGGGTCCCCGCCGCGGCGGGTAGGGGAGACGGCGCCACCTTGGCGCGTCCCCTAGTGTCGCGCGGTGCCGCTCGGGGAGGGTGGACATGGGTGTGCTGTGTGTGTAGTGTCGTCTGTCGTCTCCTCTTGCGACCATGTAAGTTTCTGCCGTGCTTTGTACAATTGGTTAATAAAATTTATCCCAATTATTGCAGCAAACATTAACCGCAGACCAAAACTGGCGCCGAAACGCTCAGTTCAAAATGGCGGCGGCGCCGCCTGCCGCAAAGGGAATAGTGCTGCCATATGCTGCCAAAGTGGGATCGGCCTCTCTAATCTTCTTTTTGAATCCGGATTACCCGATCCGATCCCCCAACGCGAAATGTGCCGTTTCCATGGTCGTTTGAATCCGGATTGGGAGCTAATCCGGATTCAAAAGTGTCATGGAAACGGGGCTAGTGACACGAGTGATATTAGGGCTGCGCTTCTGCAGCACAAACCGGCGCGAAACAATGGAGGCCGTTTTATGTTTCTGCCGCGGTGAGTAAAAAGCGAGGAGGGCCTCTCAGCTCGTGGAGATAAGCACCACGCGAAAGCGTCCTGCTTCTTCACTTTGTTTGTAGACATAAGGGCGAAAAAGACACAGTTTTTGCCTCCCTCATGCTGAAGTATCTACAATTACTGGCTGTGGAGACACTAAGCACTTTGTACACTTCTTTGTAGTGACAGCCAATAAATGTTTGGTGACTTTTTCGGTTTCGACTCTCCTACTTATAAAGGTGTAACTCATCTCCTAATAGCTAACCTGGTCTAGCGAGCTCTGCTGTTTAGGCGGAAACCACGCAAACAACCCCCGGATGTTCAACTACAAGTTGTCATGCTTAGAGACCAGCCATTTACCCTCTCCAGACGGCGGCAGTCTCACACTAAGGAACGTCTGTGTGCAAAGTTGGTGGTGAACCACGCATAGTGCCGTCTGTGTGTGAAGCTGGGTGTGAATACGACTGAAAGAGCAGCCCTTTGTGTGGCAGAATGTCCTTTGATTAAATTACTGCTGCGCTCCAGCCGTAAATGACGGCGCCAATTTACCATTGTCATTCGTCACCTGAATAATTCAGTTATCATAGCTCACCCAAAAGCTATATGACGTATGCGACAGTACATTCGATATTTGATGAAAATGCACTAAGAAATCGACTTAAAATCTCCGTGGAGGGTCACTGATGCGTCATGCTAGTATAGGCATAGAGTGAGTGAGTGAGTGAGTGAGTGAGTGAGTGAGTGAGTGAGTGAGTGAGTGAATGAGTGAGTGAGTGAGTGAATGGGAGCGAGCGAGTGAGAAAGAGAAAGACAAGATCTTATTGAAATGTGCTTAGCAATTTAATAGCAAACGATCCACAGGCCTCATCCGAGATATTGACAGCCAACATCGCTTTGATCATAAATCAGAGTGCGTCCTTGAAGTGCGTTTGAACTGTCAAGATGGGCGCATAGAAACTGCAGACGAATTGGGCTCGTCGACCCACTGACCCCGCCTTCTGCCAGTAGGTATAGAAGCTCGGCAGGCTTTAGCTTTCCTACAACGCTAAAATTGAAATCGTATATGATTGTTTAACGGTTTTTGACGAAATAAGGAGCGATATCTACCGAACTAGCTAAACGCCTCTTCCAGTTTTCCTTATGCAGTGTATAGACCGGCTCGAAGTAGCTTCTTTCTATGATAATGCCGGGGATTTTGTCGAGAAACGTTCGGGGCTCAGTGGATGCTTATCAAACCGTGATGAATAATGCAGGGCACATCGAACGTGTTTGCGTTATCCCGATTCGTTGTGATTTGACAGGAGTGCGTTCAGTCAAACAAAGCGATGTTATGATTGAGCTGATGGACTTTACCTGCTTGTCAAATCAGCTGACTTCCAAGAGCAGCCGTGCATTTGATCATTCACCTGGCGATGAAGGTTATTGGCTCTATGCTGCGATGACACATTAATCAAGTTTCCTGACTGCAATAACCCTCCTGTCTCTAAAGATCCGCTGCGGGAGCGATGGCCCTGTCGTGTTCATCGCTGGATCTCTTTGGAAGATCAGAATCTCTTTGGAAGATCAGACATCGCTGATCACTTTATCAGCATTTCTGGGGTGATTGGCTTTAAATATATTGCCGTGCTGCAATAAAATCAGAACAGCAGCGTCTGATGGAGATGAATATTGGGAAAGTTTATTTATTTACGTCTCTTGAAATTCTTCCAAGCATGGGAGGAGCTCAACATAAGTTTCGGGAGGATGTTTGTTTCAACCTTGAAGAGCTCAGCTGAACGTTCAAACCTGAATCGATCTTATCGTCCTTACCGGAACTCAATGCCGTCACCACAGGTGCTATCTTACTCGCCTAGAAGGACTGCACAGAGCACACGGCCCGGGTTTTCGCTAAACCACAGGTGCTCAATGTCAAGGTGATTTATTCGACGGTCGATCCACTCACAGGCTCCTGCTGTCGTCTGCTTGTCTTTATTCATTTTTCGCTCAGCCATCGTGGTTTCATGCACTCTTTGTAAGGTCCGATCATGAAACCACGATTTCATGTGCTTGGGATAGTTTTAGATCATTTCCGGCGCCAAAATAACAGTTTCAATATTTCCCCCATTGACTTAAAATGGTGAGGTCACGTGACCGACCTGATCTCATGTGACATTTAGGTTAAATCCGAGATAAACAAGTTGTGAGACCTCAGAAGGATACTACGTCCTGTAACTTTCATCTTCCTGTGAAAGTTCCTCTGGCACTGAGGGCGTTGCAAAGTTGCAACATCTGAGGACTTCGCAGAGGTTTATTTATGACGTCATAGGTCAGTGACCTGACCTGACCTGAAAACGCAGTTGAGGTCAAAAGATCCAGCTTGAATAAAAGATTAGGTATACCAAGTTTCAGCTGTCTACCCTAAGCGAGTTTTAAGCTATCGCGAAAAGCCCTATGAGGCGGCACCCGCCCCACCCCTTCTCGGCCGACGAGGGTTAATGTACTAGTTCATGTACATGTATGCGCAGATATAGTATCATCTCAGCTAAAATATATCTCTAATTCATGTTCGACACATTCTAGTGTTGTTACAAAAATTAACTCATTATATTTTCAATTTATTTGACTTTTATGCCTGACGAATATTTATTTTTCAAAAAATAGGTGCTATCTCCAAAATGGAAATTTTTTGGATCTCGGGGACCACACCATCGGATTCCTTGCAAAATGTTGGTCCAGAAAACACTAAAATTGGAGATAGGTATTTTCAAAAGTTATTTACCGTCTTTTGGGGCAATGTGCTCGGTGTATACAGAAAGCATCGCTCTATGCCTGCCACAGAATCATTCCCGGGAGAGTCGGCTCTGATAAGGACCCTCCAGGGAGGGACACTCTCCAATAGCTGTGCTGTACTCGTATATTATTGACGACTCGGGGGAGTGCGCAGGAGAGCTGTGCGGCCCCTCACGGCCGGCCCGGGCTCGGCCAAAACAAACAGAGCTGCCGCCGCAGACCGCGGCTTCCGGAGTGCCGAGTGGCCACCTCCCCTCCCGCCGTCCGGCCTCAGCATCGGCGGAAAATGGGGATCCCCACTGTCCGCGGAAACAGAGAGGGGCCAGTGGGAGTTCTATAGCCTTGGGCCAGTGTTGGGCTCATGCCTGACGCCTCCGTGATCTAGACACTCTGTTGGCTGAGTAAAGGCCGATCGTCCACTGGTGGCAGTTCCTGCTCCTGGAACCACCCGCCACAGTGGGGTCACGACAGGAAAAATAAACAAAGAAGAACAAAAAAAAAATTGTTGAGACCATGACCGATGGTCCGTCCCCTTCGCTGGCTCGTCTCTGACTGTCCTATATCCCGCGCTCCCCTCGTGCCTCCCGCCCCAGCCCGCCCGCTCCGCTTATCTCTCTCCCTCCCACCCTCCCTCCCTCTCCCTCGCTCTCTCCGGCATCTGTCTGCCCTCGCCCAACGCCTCTTAGCCGGGGTCCGCTAAGTTGCCATTAGCGGAACACGGAGGGAGCAATGTCCGACCTCGGATTCACGACGCATTCTCATTGGTGATAAACAAAATAAAACATGACGAATTAAATGAATGAATAAATAAAATAAATAAAACGAATGAAGACAATTTAATGAATAACTTTTATTGTGCATACGTCCGTAATCATACGTCGAATGATACGTCTACGAACTTTACTTTCTTCTGAAAATAAATTGATACCAGAATGATCGTCATTTTACACTGCGGTACAATTGTGGCTGTGATATGTGCCTGTACACGTCTGTGTTCAGCTGTTACCGTGCTATTGCAGCTGTTCACAGAAACTACAGTTTCTGTCTGTGTTGATGGTGAACATAAGTGACGTGAATGTATGCTACAAACGAATGTTGCACTTTTTGATGGCAAATATTTATGCAACGTCTGAACGTAACCGTGAAAGCATTGGGTCACTGTGTGTATATCTTGATTGATCTTTAATATTGCAAAGTATTTTTCTTTAAATATTGAAGACACTCATGATTAATTGTTCGGCCTTTTCTGAGCAAGCTCCGTCTCTTTAACATTTAAGTCTTACGTCATTGGAAAAGCGATGCAATATCTTCAGTTGGGTCGGTTGTGACCACTCTGATGAGATCGAAAATGCCCAGGTGTATTTACTTTGGACCTATCGGGGTGCAGTGTTTTACCAGCCCAGCTGCGGCGGCTGTTCGGTGTATCCCACCCCAGGTGTAGCCACTTCGGTGCCGGCTGGGCGCTGTGCCCCAGCCCAGGTGTGGCCGCCGTATCGGTGAGCAGAGCCGCCGCTCAGAGTGGCGCCCCGTCTCTATCAATAGCTTCTGCAGCGGCCGCCAGCGCCGTCATCAACTGATACCAGACCGCGGCGTGTCGATCGCTCACCGCGGCGGATTTCGACACGGTCGGCGGATTTAAATATCGAGAGCAGCGCCGCTGCCGATGGATCCGCGACAGACCAAGGCCGTGATGAATGACAGCCTCTTGGCAGGGCTGGTCTACGGAGGACTTCCTCAGGGAGTGGGCACCCGTGTGTACCAAACCACCTGCCTCTACAGACGTCCTGTGCAGCTTCTGCAGACCACTACAGACCCCCAGGGGAGCAAGTTAATCGGTGGACGGCGGCCAGAAGGTCAGTGACACTACACAGGGACTCGCCAATCGCTTGTGTGTATGCACAATGTGTATACCCGCCCCAGGCGCTGCCAGAGGCATGTCTCATCAATACAGTGGTGTCCATTGGTGCGGAAAGTTTGACAGTATCGGGCCTAACAGCCTGTCTGGTGCGGCACCTCTTCCAAGGCCAGAAATACCCAGCATCGTACGGCTGCCCGCTGGCAAAAACACAAACAGAATAGTTAGCGAGATTACAAATAGCAGGTCTCACGACGCTTATTGTTTTGTATCTTTCGTTTGGTACCGAGGGACCGAACAGAAGCTAATGATGAAGCCGGGTAGCACGGTAAAATGCGTAGGTCGTAGTTCAAAATGTTGTTGGGAAAAGGAATGAAAATCGAAAATATCGTCATCATTTGCACTTTATTTGAAAGCCGTTTTGGCAAAACACCTTTACTGTTTTGTCGTTAATTCTCTGTTGTTTTTTTTTACGTTCCCAATTCACGGCACCAGGGGGTGCAGAAAACGCAATTATGAAGAGAAGAGTTAGAGAACCGGAGCAACAGAGCAAGAGTGGAATCTGTTTGCACTCACTCAGTATCCGAGGATCTGCTCGATCGATGTCATAGTGAATAAACGGTTTTAATGCTGTCCCTAACAGCAATGAGTTTCGCACAGCCTCTATGTATTTGCCATTCACTGTGCATGCAATCTATTGTGCACACCTTTTCGGGATAAGTCGTGACCAGAAGTGCTTATCATTGATACAAATCTCTCTGATCCCCGGCTGGACAGTGTGACAGGTGGGTTATCAGCAATTCCGGCCGCTCGCCGGATGCAGTCTGCAGGTGCCGTGAGGGGAGGTCTGTGCAGTGTCAGTGCAGACACGGCGCCGCGTACCTACTCCCGTCTGATCGTGTATGCCGAGCGGGTCTCTATAGTGAGAGGCTGCAGTCCGATCCATGTGGGCTTAGAATGGGTCGGGTTAATACCTTCTTGACGGCTCAACTGCCGAATGGTGATTTTAGATGAGGTGAACTAGCCTTTTTGTGTAAATACGATATCGAAACCATATGACCATAGTATATGGTGAATTCAGGTGAGCTTTAGAAGACTGACAATCTAAAGTCTGTCACCCTCATCTACCCAGCCTTTTGGAATATCGCAGCACAGAGCGTCACCTGTTACCAGTGCCGTCTGTGTGCCCCGCTGAGCGATTGACGCGGGTACGTCACCGCAGGCTCTGACGCTGTCCAAATAGTCGGCTCATCAGCCGCCGGGACATCTTCCAGTCCCGTGGCGACGTCAGACCCATCATCGCCACGCTGACGGTCAAAGGGAGCCGCCTGGAGCTAACTGCACGGGAGCCACCGGGAGCTAACCATACGAGCCACCGGGAGCCACCGCGGGAGCCACCAGGAGCCACTGCGGGAGCCACCGGGAGCCACTGCGGGAGCCACCGGGAGCCACTGCGGGAGCCACCGGGAGCTAACCACGGGAGCCGCTAGGAGCCCTCCGAGGGTCGGCTACTGCCCGATCATCACAACATCGCTACTACGGCACCTTTCATCGCAACATCTCCACTCGGCGCATGCAGCCTTAACCCTCGCCCGCACATGGGGGGGGGGGGGGGGTTGCCACCCCCAGGTAGTCTTTCTGCTCTGCACTCAACATTTTTAGAGCTAGAAAGCTGATTTTTCGTATAGCTGCTCCTCTATCCTTTTCTGATGTTCACTGAAAATTTCAAGTGTCTGTGATTTTTGGTTTCGGAGATATGACCTTGTTTTTCAGGTCAATGACCCAAATGGCCAATTCTCAACATCTTGCGTTTGCCATGTGCCTTGTGAGCTTTTGACACCTTGATTTCGGCATTTTTTGCAAGTATTACCTACCAACTATCATGGAACATGTTGTTCGACGATGTACAGGTGTCAAGATCAGGGTCAAGGTCAACCTAGGTCATCTAAGATAATTGCGTTTTAGGCAACCTGAATTTACTTTTTGTGAAGTTTTTTGACTGCATTTTTGGTAAAAGCTTCTCAGATCATGATTTCATGTAATATGGACACAAAAACAATCGGTGCACACATCAGTATACACACAGACACACACAGACATACAAATACATATAATTGACCTTGACCTAACTTGACCTGAAATGACCTCAGCAGCAAAAATCTGGTCGGGTAGTATTACAAAGAGGTTCTAGCTGGCCTGGCACCAGAAAACAGCATCGTCATTGGTAGGTATATGATAAGCAGCGCACTTGATATCCAACGGTGACCCAAAACAGCAACATTTTTTAGTTTGACCTGACCTGGAAGGTCAATGACTGACCTGAGAAGGTAAAACTGGGTATCATTGGATTTGTCTCTTCCCAAAGAATCTTTTTGGTCTCTACCGCTAAGCTCTATCTCCAACAGGAACGAAATGGCGCGAGGGGTGGCAACCCCCCCCCCCCCCACGTGCGTTCTAGGATGGGAAAATGGCATGTGCGGGCGAGGGTTAATGGTAGAAATTGAATACCTTATACATGCGTATGAATTATAAAAAAACATTAGTTGAGTAGGTACAATGATGGATGGGCTAAGGATGAGCTCTTCCTTCAATGGACTTTGTTACGTAATCGATAATTCCCTGTCCTTTACTTTCATGTAACAGCATTTCTGTCTTGGCTAGCACCATAAAGCGAACATTGTAACTGTCAGAGTGATTCATAGACTGTCTGACAAGACGGCTGAGAACCTACTTACCGCGGTTTGATCTCGGTCTCTGCAAGGAGGGTGAGTGTTGAACCGGTCTGTGACTTTGGTGTTGCGTTTGACAGTAGCTGCGTGCCGCAGCTGACACAGGCCCGTGCCGTTCCGTGCCACCTCTAACGCCGCTCTCCATGTCTTTCCGTGCCGCCAGGTGGTCTCGTGTTCGGAGAGCTGTGAGGGATGGCTCTCACCCGGGGCGTCCCCCGGCCGCTGCCTCTGCCGCTGCTGCTCGTCTGTCTGCTGGTTCCTCAGCTGGCGACTCTCGCCGCCGCTCAGTCACCTGCAGAGTCCTCCCGCGGTCAGATTCTGAGCACCAGTGAGCGGCAGCGGCTGTGTGAGGACTCGGAGGACGGGTCCTCCCGGAGCCGCCGGAGCTCCGAGTGGTCGCGGGAGCAGCAGGTGGCCGCCGGAGCCGCCGAGGAGGGGTCGGTCGGCCCCGGAGGGTGCCCCAGGACCTGGGACGGCGCGCTCTGCTGGCCACCCACCGGCGCCGGCACCAACCGCAGCGTGGCCTGCTTCCACGAGTTCCGCGGCGTGCTCTACGACACGAGTGGTGAGTGGTGCCCGGCGGGCGGAGGCGCGCGCGGCAGGTGCAGCGCCCGGCGCTGACAGACAGAGATGTATGGCGTCAGCCCGAGACGTGCCCGAGGCCGCCGATTTATGCGTTAACCGGCAGGGCTGCCTCGCAGCGCCGCAGTGCGGTACAGTAGCACATCGCCCGGTTACAGATGGTCCTGGTCAAATAAGCGTCTCGCGGTCGCTGCAGAGACGTTTGATGGGTCCCCGTGTCGGTGAGATGTGTGCTGAGGTCTGATGATGCGCACTGATGCGGCCGCCCGCTGTAAACACGCGGCGAGCTGTCCGTCACCGGGACCATCCATCAGACTTATGGTCGGTCCAGCAGCAGCCGGACCAGGTCCATGCCAGTCTTATGCCGCCGGTCCACTCCCGGCTGAATAATTCAGCGGTCGGCGGCCGGCGCGGCTGGCCGGGAGGTAATCCGTGCCGTGGACGCCGACGGGTGGCGGACCGCCGCCCGTATCCGGTGTCTCTGCCACCAGCGCGGCGCGGAGGTAGATCGGATTACAGGGGTGTCGAGCGGTGCCGGTTTATCAGAGAGAGAGCCGCCGGGAGGGAGGAGCGGTCAGTGAGGGTGTCGTGTAAGAGAGGGGATCAGTCAGGGTGGCTAATGGACCCGAGACACGGAGAGGGGTGATTGATATGTAGTGACTGGCAGTCGAGACGTCATCCCTGCGCCTCTGCGTTGCTGGACGCCGGCCCCTCTCTCACGGAGAGCATGAATTTTTGAACGCCTCTTTAGCTCGGCTTCTAAATTATGTACGGGCACCTGATAGCGGCGTGTTAAAGCTAGTGAAATGCGTTCTTTGCCAAAATAAATTACGGTTTTTAACTAGCCCAATGACATAGTTGTAATGATTTTTTTGGAAATCAAATTTATATTTGCCGTACCATCTTGTTTTGAAGTTGTCTTTCTCCGTTCACGGGGTTATTTTCAGACGCGGACACAAAAGTTCATTGTTTGCTCGCTGTAACGCCACTGGATTCGGCAAACTTTCCGAGTAAGTTTCGCGGTCTCGGTGGCGCCGCACAGCCTCAATGCTAAAACTTCGATCGGGTGGCTGATTGCGAAGCCAACTAGGTCATAAATTTTGCAGCCCTGATCCGAACTGACCGAGAACTGTCTGCGGCTTCGTCTTGTGGTGTGGAGGGAGCTAAATGACTGCTTAGAACGGGGCAGAGACTACGGAATGCGGGTCGTTGGAGCATCCATGACAAATTGAGAATACAAAAGAAGAAAATCGTTTAGACGCAATCGCGAAACAGATCAAAGATGGTACTTTCAGATTTATTCGAGTTTTGTCACATGCCCTTCGAAATTCATTTAAAAAAACGTTCCGTCAAGTGCCGCTTATATAGAGTACATAAGTACGGGCAAAATCATGCAAATTACAGTTAGGCCACCGTTTAAGAAGTGTCCCAGAGCGTCGTGTCACCGGCCCCCGTCCCGTGCCGCAGGACGGGCGAGCAGGATGTGTCTGTCGGACGGCGTGTGGGCGTCATCCGCCGACTACTCTGCCTGCCGCCCGCTGCTGCTGCAGGCCCACCCGTGCAGCCCCGGCCCCCCGCCGCCGTCCAGCGCCAGTGTTGAGGCCGCTTCTGCCATCTACCTGACGGGCTACTCGGCTAGCCTGGTGGCCCTTGTGGCCGCCGTCGCCATCTTCCGACACTTCAAGTAAGCCTAAATTAAAACCAAACCAAAATATTTCTATACATTTATTTAGCATTTGCCTACGCCTGATATCTGTCATAGTGCTTAGAAATTTGTCAAAGCCCGTCGAGAGATTCCGTTTTGGCTGATTTTCACCCAGTTCTTCTAAACTAGCTGGCTGAGTTAAATTCACTCATATTCTCTTTTACGGTTACCACTTACTGAAGCAAATAACTTGAACGACCCACGGGAGGACTGGCGTAAATGCCTTTAAATTCCACAGTGGAGTATAGAGAGGGCGCACCCGCCGCACCCGCTGCACACTTCAAAGAAAACATATATATTTGTTACGTGACACTTGATGAACATATTTTATCTATGTTTCCCGCCTCCCGGGTAATTACGAGCGAGCGAGCGCAGCGAGCGAAGTGAGTCTTTTCAACATAACGGGAAAATCTCAGTATGAGCGGCCCGGCCCGGCCCGGCCCGGCCTGTAACGCTTTTGAGAGGCTTATATCTCAGCAACCGCTGGACCGATTGGCCTGCGGGCTTTTTTGTTGGGTAGCCCCATCCCTTCTACCCCGTAATTGACTACTTTTGATACATCTCAGTGACCGTCGTGGCACGTGCCACGTGAAAAGTCAAGGGTGTTCAAGCAGTTTTGCAAAAGTAATGATTTTGAGAGGCCCATATCTCAGCAGCGGCTTGAGCGATTGTCTTGCGGTCATTTTTATAGGGTAGCTGCATCCCTTCTACCAAAGGTCGGATACTCTTCATCTATGTGAGTGACCCCCACTGCACGTGCAAAATGCAACAATAAGAGGTGTCAAATTTGTTCCCATTTCAGTAACTCGGTAATTACTGGGGCGATTTCGCTGAAACTTGGCATACAGGTAGGCACCCACCAGGCAATGCATTCCCATGTGTTGCGGTTAGGGTGCTACTGCACGTGCGCACGTGCAGGGGGCGTTTCCAGATCTCGAGAACGGCTGGGCCGATTGCGCTCAAATTTGGTACACGGTTGGGGACCAGTTAGTAGGGTGCCGTGCAAAAGTCAGTTTGGACCCCGTTTGCACGTGCGCACGTGCAGGGGGCGCTTCCAGATCTCGAGAACGGCTGGGCCGATTGCGCTCAAATTTGGAACACCGCTAGCGACCGGTTAGAAGGGTGCTTTGCGCAAGCCCGTTGGAAGTACCCTCTCGCCTTTCCGCACGTGCAGGGCTCACTATCTCGCTCGCTCGTTCTTCGCCCAAAAGGCGTTTTACTGGTATTATCATTTACATATTTGTTTTGTTTTTCACAGGGAGTTACGTTGTCCAAGGAATACCATCCACACGAATCTGTTCGTGGCGTGCATGGTCAATGACGCACTGTGGATCACCGTCATGACCATTGAGGTAAAGAAAGACCCAAAGTGTGCTGTGAGGTGCAGCGAGTTTAGAAGTTGAACCAAGAAAGACATGAAAGCTGAATCAACTGCAGATAAGATGCATGATGAACGGCTCAGCAAGAAGGATTGGGTTGCAGAAGTGCTGGTCTCGCAATCTCGAGAGGCTCAGCACTTTGCTATGGACCTAAGCCGAGACACTAAGCTTGTAAATCATTCTCGTCTCATCAGACGAAGTCAACAGCGCTGCTCGTTTGTCCCGGGTCCAAGTTTTCATAGAACGGCCAGATAAAGCCGAAGGATAAAACTTGCCGAAAGGATTCGTGAATGCGGGCCTTCTAATTAGGCTAATTTTTATGTGAAAGTTAGAAAGATACCGGCTCGTTGTCTGGCATGTTGGGGGGGGGGGGGGGGCACCAGAATGCAGGTTCGTTTCGGCACCCCAAGTTATAGAACCAGAAACACAAAGCACCTACATGAAACCATTTAAATACCATCTATTATCGCCATGAAACCGTTTCGGAGTTTGTAAGACTCAAAAATCGATGTCTTGCCAACAGTTTTTCAACTCGCCTTTTATTTATTTTTGTTTTGTTATTACTTGCTGAACATATCAAGTCCATAGACAATAGATATATAGGATTTAGTGGCACAAAGCCACTTAACCCTCGCCCCGTTGGGGGGGGGGGCCATTTTGGCCCCCCCCCTGTGGTTTTTCCTGAATAGCAAGAAAACGGCGGCGCGCAGCGCCGCCAAATTTTCAGGACCTTCCCGGGCATCAATTTGACACCTTCACACCAAATTTCAAGTCTTAGGTCACCTGAGGTCAGGAGTTATTGAGGTCAAACTGAGGTCATGTTCGAGCAAAAATGAGCAAAAAACATGCAATCTTGAAACGCTCACCAAATCTACAGTTATCAAGCAATTTCAAAGTTCTTTATATGGTCTAGTAGACAAAAAGCGGCGCTACAAAACTGCTATCTCGGATTTTCAAAATTTTGGGTTTTTGACCCCCAAAAATTCAAAAAATTGATTTTTTTAGAAAAACTTTTAAAAAATCCAAAATTTTTCCGAATTTCGAAAAAACCGGAATATATGTGATAGTCCCTGCGCTCTTCTATATACATACCAAATTTCAGATCGACATCTCGTTTTTTGGCCAAGTTATAGCGAAAAAACTGTTCAAAAATGATGACGTCAAATTTTTGAACTCAATTTTTAGCGATTCTAGACCACTTACGGCAAAACAAAGACCACCATTGAACTCCCCGTGACAAGTTGCATCGATTCGATACCCATTTTATGCAAAAATATTAACTTTGAAATTTGACCTAATTTGACCTGACCTTGACCTGCCCTTGACCTGACCTTGACCAAAACGTGACCTAGGCTGGCCCCAAAGGCTGCCTAACCCACATAATCGCATTTGTCATGTGAAATGGACCATAAAACATGTATCACACGACACTTTCATATTGTGACCCCCCAGTGACCTGACCTCTGTGACCTGACCTGGTATCAGTGACCTCAAATAGCAAAATATGTGTTTGAAGAACATTTCCCCATCGATGATTTTCAATGAAATGCATTTTACTCGATTTTACAACGCATTTCTTGAAATGCCTGTAAACGGTGAAAATTTGACCTTTGACCTGACCTGTGACGTCATCGGTTTGACCTAGGTCAATAAAATTGGGTCACAAGGTAGTTCCCTGATAGGGCTATCCAACACCGTTTGCCGCTTGTCACTAGGTTGCGTGGTTCTCGAGATCTTAGGGGGGGGGCCAAAATGCCCCCCCCCCCAACCGGGCGCGTTGCTCGGCAGAGCCCAACGGGGCGCGGGTTAACATTTACAATCCGACACATGCCGGGAGTTCCTAGCGGATCGGCAATCGGTAAAAGATAAAAACTCACACAAAACATTACACCCAGGTGACTGTCAAATAGAAAATAAAATGCGCGCAAATGAATGAAACATGGGTTTTCTTTGGTGGCTTATGACCCATATATAGGTCTAAGATAATCACTTTAATGCAATGATGCACATGTAATGCCGACAATAATGCCTCGTGTCCGGGTACGGCGTAGCTGTCGCCGCGTTCCTTGATCCCGGATCAGGCGCGAGCGTCGGTCACCGGCTCGACGGCAATTTGTATCGGTTTGGTGGGGCGCCACTAATCTCAGCTGGTGACCTCACACGTGGCTTCATACGTCTCCGTCCGCCTGTGCTGCGGGGGACCGGGGGGGGGGGGGGTGGTCAGCGCCAGCGGCCTCTCAGCTCCGACAATCCCCGCCATTCGTCAATGTCTCCTGGTGTGAAGGGATATTGGCTGTTCTCCGTTGTTCGCTGTTGGCGGCCCCTTTCCCGTCCTGCGCTGGTGTCTGGGTGACAGTGTCTGCGTCAGGTGAAGTCGGTTATCCTGTCAGTGCCGAGCTGTTGAACACGGTCACCTCGATGTCCCTCAGATGGCAATGGCAGGCACGACGCCGACCTCGTGCGGTCTCGTCATCCTGCTGCACTTTTTTCACGTGGCCACTTTCTTCTGGATGTTTGTGGAAGGTGAGACAACACAACGCAACCAAGAACACGATACTACCGATACGTTACATACGCTAAACAAATCAATATCACCTGATAAAATGGGCATGGATGAAAACATTTACTCGTACCTGCTTTTGATACAATTTATGTTTACAGCTTATTTGTGAGCTGCTTATTTCTGAAAAAAAACATACATAAGTATACGCATGCCTATTAGGGCGGGTCGATGGAACAAGTTTTCAAGTGAAGAGCGATTTTCCTACGGGCTGATTCATAAAACGGTTAAAACATATTTTTTGCGAATTTTTGAAAAGGAACTGGGCGCGCCGTCCACGGTTTTTCGAGACCACTTTTGCTAATTTTTCTCGTTGTTTGCAAAAGTTAGTGGGAAAAATTAGAGAAAGGTACTATATTTACCACTTTCCTAGTTCTACACGCTTACCCTCACCTCTTCACAAAGTTTGGAAACCCCAGTGTCAGAATCGTGCTCAGAATAGCGATTAGCATCGGCGATCTGAGCGCAACGAAACCAGCGCCATCTATTGAGCAAGTTTGGCATAACATTGATTTTGACGGCTTTCCGACCGTTAAAAGCTGACGCAGCCGCTGCCACGTCGGGTATATGGTGTTCTTTGGTATTCCTAGGTGCCTGGTGTTCCTTATTTCACACTAGGTGAGTTGTACCCATTCGATCCGAAATACTTCAGGAATCATAAATTGCTCCGGAAGCTATACCTTAAGTGATTTCGTAAAAAGCTGAAACTCTGCTTGAGGCTCATTTTGAATAACAATAATATAAGAATAACCAGTAACCTCATAATATAAATCAGAAATAGGAGCCAAAAAGTTATATTTAAAGTTATCGAATATTTCGCTCCTGGAGCTTCGTCAGCGATAATTACAGAAAAACATATCCGTTTTAAACATGGAACAACAAAGAACACTGCAGAATAAATAGCAAACTCATGCTACACTTCGCAAGGGACCGACATTTTTGGCGAAGTTTGAATAGGTACAATATGAATGTATGTATGCAGTGTACGTATTTACAATATACACGTATATAGGTACAATAAACAATAGCTTTACATACAAACATAATCGACTACATGTGCACTGCATACATTACACATAATATCATCAATTATTCACATGTGATTGTTATTATGTACACTTCAGACTATATGTATCCAGAGAAGTTTGTGACGTATTTACATTTTGAATGATGTTCTCTTTATGATTATACAACATATACATATATATGTATATAATATACTACACATATATACAGAGAAAATATTGTACAGAAATATACAGGTCTATCATACATAGACATAAAAAACTGTAAACCATTAACATATATACAGATGTGGCATGTACAATGCTTACATATATATACATATATCTATGAGTCATATATCATCTATGTACAATTGTCACGTACAGTATGTATATGTATATCTAAGGCTGCAGCCGTGTCAGCGGCCACGAGGTAGTCTGGGTGTTAAGTGTAGGTCTCTGGTCTCTGATGTACATGGACTCTTTTATTTTTCTGTCGGGACCATCCTTGGCGCGAGCCAGAATGCTCAGTTTCAGGTTGTTACATGTCAGAGGGGTGTGTAGGTGTTGGTTTTGATGAGAGCCAAACGGTGTGTCTATGCGTTTGTTGCGTGCGTCTCCAAGGTGTTCATTGAATCGCTTCCTTATCGAGCGTCTGCTTTCACCGATGTAAAAGGACTGGCCCTCGGGGCACAAAGAACAATCAATCCTGTAGATGGTGTTTTTGAAGTGGCACTTCCCTGCAAGCCCTGCACAGCATGTGTTGCAGCGCCTACCTCCACCTGGACATGCAGGAGGACTGAAGGCTGATTTAATCAGCTTCTGGCCGACAGTCTCGCCGCCTTTCCAGGCCACCTGAAAGGCAATTTCACTGCGCCTCACGATGCCTTGCACTATGTGGCACAATTGATCGTCAACGAATGGCAGAACGAGTGGGGTTTTGTAGGCTCTAACCTGATCGTGCTGACCTCGTGTGCCTGTGTCTGTCCTGTTATGTGTTTTGGTGGCCTCCTGCCGTGCTCTGTGAAGTGTGGCCCGTGGGTAGCCGTTTGATTGGAAAAGGTCATCTACCTTATGGAGGCTGCGCTCGGTGGGGTCCCCTGGTGACGATAGTCTCAGAGCCCGTAGGTATTGGGACCTAGCTGTTGCACGTTTTACAGACATAGGCTGTGCCGAGTTGAAGTGCAGAATGACTCGGCAGAATGTCATTCTGCACTTCAACTCGGCACAGCCTATGTCTGTAAAACGTGCAACAGCTAGGTCCCAATACCTACGGGCTCTGAGACTATCGTCACCAGGGGACCCCACCGAGCGCAGCCTCCATAAGGTAGATGACCTTTTCCAATCAAACGGCTACCCACGGGCCACACTTCACAGAGCACGGCAGGAGGCCACCAAAACACATAACAGGACAGACACAGGCACACGAGGTCAGCACGATCAGGTTAGAGCCTACAAAACCCCACTCGTTCTGCCATTCGTTGACGATCAATTGTGCCACATAGTGCAAGGCATCGTGAGGCGCAGTGAAATTGCCTTTCAGGTGGCCTGGAAAGGCGGCGAGACTGTCGGCCAGAAGCTGATTAAATCAGCCTTCAGTCCTCCTGCATGTCCAGGTGGAGGTAGGCGCTGCAACACATGCTGTGCAGGGCTTGCAGGGAAGTGCCACTTCAAAAACACCATCTACAGGATTGATTGTTCTTTGTGCCCCGAGGGCCAGTCCTTTTACATCGGTGAAAGCAGACGCTCGATAAGGAAGCGATTCAATGAACACCTTGGAGACGCACGCAACAAACGCATAGACACACCGTTTGGCTCTCATCAAAACCAACACCTACACACCCCTCTGACATGTAACAACCTGAAACTGAGCATTCTGGCTCGCGCCAAGGATGGTCCCGACAGAAAAATAAAAGAGTCCATGTACATCAGAGACCAGAGACCTACACTTAACACCCAGACTACCTCGTGGCCGCTGACACGGCTGCAGCCTTAGATATACATATACATACTGTACGTGACAATTGTACATAGATGATATATGACTCATAGATATATGTATATATGTAAGCATTGTACATGCCACATCTGTATATATGTTAATGGTTTACAGTTTTTTATGTCTATGTATGATAGACCTGTATATTTCTGTACAATATTTTCTCTGTATATATGTGTAGTATATTATATACATATATATGTATATGTTGTATAATCATAAAGAGAACATCATTCAAAATGTAAATACGTCACAAACTTCTCTGGATACATATAGTCTGAAGTGTACATAATAACAATCACATGTGAATAATTGATGATATTATGTGTAATGTATGCAGTGCACATGTAGTCGATTATGTTTGTATGTAAAGCTATTGTTTATTGTACCTATATACGTGTATATTGTAAATACGTACACTGCATACATACATTCATATTGTACCTATTCAAACTTCGCCAAAAATGTCGGTCCCTTGCGAAGTGTAGCATGAGTTTGCTATTTATTCTGCAGTGTTCTTTGTTGTTCCATGTTTAAAACGGATATGTTTTTCTGTAATTATCGCTGACGAAGCTCCAGGAGCGAAATATTCGATAACTTTAAATATAACTTTTTGGCTCCTATTTCTGATTTATATTATGAGGTTACTGGTTATTCTTATATTATTGTTATTAAGTGATTTCGCCAAGAAAACAGCGAGATGCTTAACTTTGATATATGTTTATCAGTTAAATTAAGTTTTGCAGACAGATAACATCAGTCCAAACCGTATGTTCATTTTTGAATGCAATGTAGCCAGCCACCTTACCGTCCTAGGACAGAAAATCACACTTCGATAATTGATTCAAACGCCGGCATGAGAGCGTTGCATTGCGTCCTGATGGCACACGTGATGTAACCGAGACGTGCTCTTCTAATAACAACAGCGTATGCTGCCTAAGTTACGAGCCGGACGGCTCGCTCCACTGTCTGAGTAGTGAGTATGGGTATGCACCGGATCGAAATTAATTTGTTAACCCGCGCCCCACTGGGGGGGGGGCTATTTATAGCCCCCCCTCCCGTTTTTCTGCAATAACTTCCGAACCGCTTGACGTATCGACGCCAAACTTTCAGTACCTTCGGCTGCATCAATTTGACACCTTGTGTCAAAATTTGAACTTCGTACCTACCATAGGTCGGCCGGAAATGACGTCAGAGTGACGTCATGTTCGGCCGATTTCGACGCAAAACATTGAACCACGGCAATCGCTCCCAAGAGCTCAGTTTTTAAGCTAGATCCATTTTCTTTGCATGAGAGGACTCAGAATAGACTGCGCTATCAAACTGCTATCTCGGATTTTCGAAATTTTGGAAATTTCGAAAATTTCATATAATAAAATTCAAAATTTATATTTTTACATTTTTTTCAGAAAAATTTTGACTTTTCGAAAAAACCGGAATATATGTGATAGAACGCATTATTATGACTAACTCTAGCAAGTTTTAGCTAAATATCTTCAAAAATGGCCAAGTTATACGCATTATTGCAAAAAATTAACAATTATTAATTTTTCAAATCAATTTTTCAGCACGAATTTGACATCGTACGCCAATATAAATAGCACCACCGTGTTCCTGAGCTCAAACTGCATCCAATAGACACCTTTTTTGTTGAAAAATTTTAACTTCAAAATTTGACCTTTTTTGACCTGAAAGTGACCTGACCTAAGCTAAATTTGAGTCAAAATGACCTCGAATGACACAGACGACATCAAATTCGAAATGTTAGGCCTAAATGGACCATAAAACATGTGTCACGTGACCGACGGATGATATAATATTTTCGTGACCTGTGATGACCTGACCTTGACCTGAAAATCAAAGTACAAGTTTGGTACCCTCAGAGTATCTAGAGCATCTGTTCACGAGTGTTTGAACCAAAAATGAGCCTGATCTGACTTGTAAGACGGCGGCCAGAGCCCAAAACGTGAAGAAGCCAAAATGCTAATAATTTTTACTTTGACCTGACCTGTGACGTCATCGGTGACCTCGAGGTCAATGAAATTAGGTTTCGCTCGACAGTTTTTCCGGGGCTATCAGACGCCGTTTGAATTTTGACGATCGGCCTAGTAGTTTTGGAGTTAGGAGGGGGGGCTATGAATAGCCCCCCCCCCCCCCCCCCCCCAGTAGGGCGTGTTATACGCAGACCCCAGTGGGGCGCGGGGCAGCGGGTCGAAGGTCACCCTCTTCCAGCGAGATTGCTATTGGTGACTCTGTAACGCGTTCTTTGGACCGATCTATGAGCTGCATGTTTAAACATGACTTGTTTATTGCAAAATGCTGATAGAATCGCATATCTTTATGTCTCCTGCCTCATTCGCTTCCTACACTTTTTTGCCGTAAGTGGCTCGAGTCTTCGTATCACCATTCCTTAGTTCAGCAAGCATCGCAGTGTATGCACTGTTTGCTGGCTGTCTGTATCGGCCAGTACCTACTGCCCAAAAAAAAAGTTTCCTTTAGTGAGCCCGGTACTTATTCCTGTCGATCACTGAGCAAATGACACAGACCGATGAGCCTGAGAGGTCTCACAATAGCTGGATGCTTTGGAGTAATTGACCGTCTCTGCAATGTTTACTCCGTAATTTCGGACCACATTGGGACAAAGTGAACAAAATTGAACTCGGTGATGGTTCGAAGCTGGTCAATGTATGTTGTATGCTGGGCGATCGCGACGGAATACGTATCTTGCAAGCTGCCAATGTAAGCCATTTTACCAAATTCAAAGGCTCAAGCTTCCTTACTGACAGCTACCTCGAGATTTGTCAAGAGGTGACGCCTGCTTCCGGGCTGTTCAGAAGTGACTCTGATCTGGACTGCATGGCGTTGCCCGAAACGGCACGAACGGTTCCCGCTCGATGCACAGGCACTCTTAGTACATAAATGGTCCACTGATCGGCGCGGCTTTAGTCCAATGGCTTTTCCACAAGTCTTGTAAACTTGTTTAATAATTTGGCCCTTGTCTGATTTTGGTGTAAAATAGAATTAAGCATTGACTACCGGGCTCATATACTGAAGCAATATGCTCGTCCAGCAGGCTCGTCCTAGCCGATGATCTAGCACGACTATCCTATTTATCATGATAAACGACGCATCCTTATGCACGTAAAATGCAGAAGGGCATTTCCTTTGTAATTACTTGCCTCTCCTAGAACAGAATGTGAAGTGTCACCGAGGACCACCACGCGGCATTAGTTCCGTTTCGACATGGAGGCTCCTTTCCACTAACTGCAACAACGTCGCGTCGGCGACCGCTTAGCAGCTAGTAACTACCGCGGTTATTATGAGGTCAGTTTCCCTCGAAGGCCGAAGCTCGATGCTCCACTGCTTGTAGTGGTGGCCTAGGTCATCAAAATAGGATCTGATGGTCCGATGAGAACGTGCACCTCGGGCAGTGATATGATACGCGGATCGCCGATCAGCAGGATACCTCGCAACTCACCCTCAGTCTGTTGTCATATGAAGCCGGGCTAAGTTGACGAGGCTAACTTAGTACTTATTCTGCAATTGAGCTGCTACTGTTCAGTTCTAACACTATGTTTGCATTTCAAAAGAAAGGTTATATTTACAGGCAAGGAAATAATCGAAGCCAAAACTGGGAATAATGCTGCTGAAGTCTCAGCGCAGAATCAAATGACTAATAGGTCCAGCGGACACTATCGCACTTGGCGAATAATGGCTGTGCTTAAGTCAGGTGAGCCCCTAATATGTATATTTCATGGCTACTTTAATTGCAATTGACAGCTTTCACGCTGTATACGCTCCAGTGCCTCACGTTTTTCATCAGCGTCCTAAGATCGCATCAGCAGAATGCATATTGTCTCGACCGACGCAAGGTTAACAGTCCTCTCAAGAGATGGCGCTGCGATCGAGTTGCGGAAAACCGATACAAAGAGCATGGCACCATGGCCACAGTTAGAGAGATACAGCCAACAGACTTACAGGATAGGTTGAGGAATAGCTGAAGTTTCGATGTATATATTTGAAAATAATTAATTATTTGACATTTGTGCTCAAAACTCGCGTACAGTGAAAATGTAGCGAAAAACCCGGTTGATTAATTGGCTGCGGCGACCCGCAACCTCAACCAAAAAAATTGAAAAAATTCACACAGTCTTCTCGTGACATGCTCCGTAGGAATTTCGGTCTTCATTTTGTGTCGTCGAAAAAAAGTTCTCGGATGACCCACCCTAATGCCTATGTATGTCTGAGATTCCAACTAATTTCAATCTTTTCAGGCCTCAATCTATACATGATGGTGGTACAGACCTTCATGGTGGATAGAGTAAGAGCTTACCTCTATCCACTAATCGGATGGGGTAAGTATGTTTCGGGCTTTTCGCCCCAATATCCATCTATTACGCGATGCATGAACGGTTATAAAAAGGACGTTTGTCTACGTATGAACTACTAACATCTATAACACACAGCAACTTCGCAATTGGTTTGGATTTCCGTTGAGCAATAACCCGGTTTACATAGCATATTTGACGAGGCTCTAGCTCGTTAATGTGGCGATAATTTCGATGCAGTGGTCTTCAAATATTTAGAGGGGATCATTTTGTAAATTGTTAAGCACCATAAGCATCTTTTGCAACATCACGGACGGAGATATAAGCTTGCAACAAACCCTATGTAAACGCGTCTAATAAGACGCTTTGTTGTATGCGTTTCAATCGGCATAGTTATTTGAGTTACTTTACCTGATCCGATGACTGTAACGAACACTAAATGGGTACCTTTTTGTTCAGGAGGCGCAATTCGCTGATCTGTGTATGTTCCACAGGAGCGCCTTTTCTGGTGGTGGCCACTTGGAGCGTCGTAAAGTCCTACACGTCCGGGGAACAGGTGTCAGAGGAGGGCTATCTCTCGCTGGTGGGTGCGCGCTTTATCGATCTTTATCAGAAAGCTTTATCAGAGATTTATATCAGACGTTCTTCAGACTCTTACGTGTCTACTTTTTTGTTTACTGGCGTGCCAGAACGTGCCCCTCGCTCCATACAATTTCTATCAAAAACGGTTTCTCAGGGGACACAAGTCTCTTGGGAAATAATTTCAGATGCCTTCAATACTAACTTGTTTTGCCGTTCAGGTATAATTTACCAAATGCACCTCCTACACCTTGCAGTAAATACATTGGTTAATGCCGGCCCGTTTTCAGCACAACCTGTGCGTGTCCGCCGAGGGTAACTACTCGTTTGTGCGCGGTCTGGAGCCGCCGCTGGACCAGGCGTTCCTGTCGCAGTGTCCGTGGCTGGAGGATAGTGAGTGGGACTGGATCCACATCGCGCCCTCCCTGATGGTGCTCGCCTGCAATGTCGTCTTCCTCGTCAAAATAATGTGTGTAAGTGTGCCTAGACAATGACAAAGTCATCCTAATATTACGAGAGTTGTCACGGTGAACGTTTTTGAATATTGCTGTCGACAGGGACCTGCTATGCATAAATTTGCTTCATGATAACTAAAATAATGAATAACGACATAGATAAGATGAATCATGTTATCATCTATGATAAAGATAATGAATATATTTATTCTTTACAGCAACCAAAAAGTAACAAATAACTGAACAACGAATGCCTATACCGTTCCTTAGAACAGCTAATGTACTGCGATGTGTTTTTGAACAGGTTCTGATCACCAAGTTACGCTCCACTAATTCCTCGGAGGCGCAGCAATACAAGAAGGCGACCAAGGCGCTGTTGGTGCTGCTGCCGCTGCTTGGCGTCACCTACATCCTGGTGCTGGTGGCACCGAGCACCAAACACGTCATCTACTACATCCAGACGGTGCTGGTCTCCGTACAGGTAACACCGACAGAATCGGCAGTCAGTTTAGGAAAACTGATGCGTCATCTTTTTCTTCTTCAATTTTTAGCCCCGTATCGATTAAATGACCGTAGAATATTGATCCATCACATATATAGTTCACCGTTTAACACATGCCTATAGTCCATACTTCATCAGATAACTATTATGGTATTTGTCTCGTTGTACGACTACGTTCTGGTATGGCCTATGAATTTCCATGGCTTATCCGTTTCATCATTGTTCGACTGCCTTATTGAATATGACGTCAGGCTATATTGTGCTGATTTGGTGACGTTTCAGGGTCTGATCGTGTCACTGCTGTACTGTTTCTGCAATACGGAAGTACAGTCCACGCTCAAGAAGCACTGGTACCGCTGGCGAGGTCGAGCCTACCTGCGTCCAGCCGACATGCAGCGTACCAGACCGGGAGCACTCACCAGGTAAACGGCGCGCCGGGCGGGTAAAATGAGTCGCTCAATAGTCACATTAGGACTAGGAGTAAACAAAGTTAACACCGATAGAAGTCTTATACCTATAGGTCCTCCAACTTTCTTGCATTTGAAAAGGCAATAATTTTTATAAGCGCACTCATCGTTCCAGCTTTCAGATGGCATGCCGATACACGGGATCCACGCTCTATAGAAGCGCTCAATAGGGACGCTCTCTATATGGTGATTTAGGGGTTGATTATGTGATCACGCATACGTTATTTATATGAACTGAATGATGAATGCGTGCGTCGATCTCAAATGAGCCATGCTTGAGCAGTAATATTTCATTCGCTCCATGAACGAATGATGCCAATAGTGTGCTGGTAGATTACGATGTCCATATTTGATTGGATGCGATTAAAGACGTGCAGTCAAACCATGCTCAACATGCAATGTGGGTCATCGTAAATACCACCAATAAGCCTTATTAATTAGTTATGCCACTTTCTTCAACAGCCTGCCAATGGCGCTGTGCACACTGTCTGTCTTGCGGCACAGTCTAACTCACGGCGCGACTGCGCTGCGGTGCAGTCTACCTCACGGCGTCGACACTAGTGACATCTATTGGCAAAACATAGGCTATGCGAGCTAGCGCGGCGGGCGCCGGAGCTGACCGAAGAGCCTTATTGCCGCGAAGGCGCTGGTGATTATGTGTGCAATGCTCCCCTGTTATGTGTTTCTGATGTTCTGTTTTCGTTCGTGCAGCCGTTTGAAAGCAGCCGGCGATACCTCGGCGACGGACCTCACCTACACGACAGCGATGGACAGCGACGCCGTATAGCTCCGGCGGAGGTCTTACGGTATGGATGGCGAGAAAGGTGGCAATGTGAAAGACCTTCTTGTGGAGGGAGACTCGGTTATGACGGCACGGAAAGCAAGGGAGACCTTACGTCCTTTGAACATTGGATGCAGTGCAAACTGGCAATGCAAGTGAAAATGGGTAATGGGTACTCGTGTGATATGACGGGTATAAATGGTATCTTACTGACGAATTCTCGTGCAATTCTACTTGTATTATTTGCGCAAACAGCCAGAATGTGTGGCTGCCCGTCTGTCGAGTTCATTTATGTATGTATCTATGTATGTATGCATGACTTGCAGGAAGGACGGGCAGCTGGCTTGTGTTGAGCAGTGTACATAGTATATATGCGTTAGTAAGACCTAATAAGTAACTTTGATAGTTGATACCATAAAACCAGAATACGGCATTAAATTTTCGCTTACAAATGAGTCTGAAATCTTTAATATATGAACTCTGGATTAGATAGGATTGTGCTTTTCTAGCTTTCTTTTGTCTGTCACTGGTTCTATTCTTAGTCATATTGATCGTGCTCTTCGCCTTTATGTAGTCATTTGCTGCTGTGCTTGTTGCTCTGCAACTATATTGCTCTCGTGTGGTCGGTAAATATCGGGTCAGTGTCTGGAGCCGTGTCACTGACCTGGCCCGTGTTCTCGTTGGTGGGTCGCCTTGTTTAGCCGACACGGCACACTGTATGTACACAGTACACACTGTACAGTCGGGTTGCGGAGAATTCCTATCTTGCTACAGGTATAGCTGCTCATAGTGGTCGCTAAGAGCGTACGTGAAGCTCGGTTTGTAGTGACTCCACGGCCCACGGGTGATAGATAACGCATGTTTTGCTGCAGTTTTTATGTGTAAAAGGCTGCCCACTCTTTCCTAACGATCCATACTTTCAATTAGCTCAAGTAGGTGCAAGGCGTGGCAGCTCAGTAACACGTCGATCGTCAGGTCCACTTGATGCTGCATAATAGCCGTTTTCACGACGGCCATCTGGTACACATTTGGTGCACATCTGGTACAGATTAGGTGCAGATTTGGTCAGATTAGGTTCAGTGTGTCTCTTAGCAGCTATCAGCTAGGGTTTCACTAATTGCTTATATGCCTGCTTTGTCATATTAACAGAGAGCATCATCAATTAAAACACTGAAATAAATTCATAAAATGAAGCTATTTGCTGTAAAAGAGATTAGGTGCAGATTTGGTCAAATCAGGTGCATTCGCCGGATAGCCCGTCGTAAAAACGGCTATTATCGCCAGAAATTGTGATAGTTGGAAGGGTGTGTGCGGAGCGAGACACGCCATTTTCGGACGATAGGAGCCAAGTGGTGACGCGCAGTCGAGCCGCGTGGCTACACAAACACTCGTGCGCCGATGGCCTGATGTATAACTAAGCTTGCTCAAGATGTGTGCTCCGATGGAGTGCGCAGCTATAACAAGAGTAAAGTGTTAGCTCTAACAATGGCGTCTGAAAGGAATGAGAAGGGTAAGATGGATGACGTGCGCATAACTGCAGAACGATTTTATGACAGAGGGCTGCCGGGTTCAATGTACTTACTGTCTACAATGACGGTTTTAGTTAAATTTTGTATTTTATTCTTTGCGTAAAGTAGGTAATTCAAGCTGCTTTGGTAACACAAGCAGTAATACGCACACACTTAACCCTATTAGTGGCAGGCTCCTGGCTACCCCATATTAGTGGCAGGGGGGGGCTGTTTACGACCCCCCCTTGATATCTCGAGATCTAACCGGCCGATTTTCAAAATTCAAACGGCATTCGATTTGGCTCAACGTGATCTACATTTCTAAAAAAAAATAAGATTAAAAAATGTCAATAGGGGGGTAGAGGGGGGTAAAAACGGGAAAATTGCAGATACATTTTAGACTGTTTATCACGGCCAGGTTTCTGAACCAATCTTAACGCAACTTTTGCCGATCGATAGAGAATGAACCAGGAATTCACATGGATCCTAAAAATATGCATTTTCAAAAATCATAGGCGGATACAGATCATTGAGATTGGGGGTACACAAAAAGTATAGTAAATAAGGTTTTTGTTGGTACTGTTTCTAAAAAGGGTGGCAATGGTCTTGTTATGTTACAATTTTCTTATGAGAGAACGACTAAAATTGTATTGGTCATGCATAGGCGGTGTCAGGGCACCTATGTTGGGAGGTAAAAAATAACCCCCCTTTTTGGACGCCTGGATCCGCCTATTATAGCAAAAACGTGTCAAAAGAGGATGCACAATAACTTTGTATATGTTATCACATGATACCTTTCATTCACTGTTCGTAAAACTGGTGCAGCATCGTGATCTTCGCCCAAATGACTCGCTTCACGAATAGGACCCCCAATTCCCAGTGCTCTGGAGCCGCCCCTGGTAAAGTTATGAACTTGAAATTTTCAGGGAATGTGCCCAATTTAGTTTTAGGAAAAGTCAGAAAATTTCAGCATCGTAGCTTCAGCGGTTTCGGAGATATTCCCGAAAAACCTGAGGGGTGGATAAAAACAACCCCCCCCTGCCACTAATAGGGTTAACCCTCGCACGACCAGGCCATTTCTCATAACACGAACGACCAGGGGGGGGGGGGGTTGTTACGCCCCCCCCTGGCGTTTCGAAACGGAAGGTCGTAGAGCTTAGCGGAAAAAACCAACGGATTGCTCTCAACGAGATCTCGCGATTGGTGGTATATTTTTTGGTCCTAGGTCAACATTTGACCTACTTATGACCGGTCAAAGGTCAAATTTTCCGAAAAAATCAAACTTTTTCAACTTTCCGCGGCGATTGCGGCAAAACGGTGGGAGATATCGACTTGAAACCTTCAGTATCGTGTTCCTTGATCAATTCTCTATCGTTTGAGATGTATTTCGTTTCCCTAGCTCTAAAAATGGCGCGTTGGGAGCGCCGGAAGTCGGCAAGGTCACAGTCGGCGGCAGAAATTCGAAAAATCAAAATTTAAATTTTTGAAATCTGATTGTATTTTTGGATTTAGGAGGTCCATTTGCTTCCTATAGAAGCTAATATTGCTGCATATTCCCATTGAGGTGACAAGAATTAGCAAAATAGTGGTTCGGGCGCTTTTCAAAAATAGTACCGGACGCTGTTCCTCTTGTGACGTCATAGCTCCGTGACCTGACCTGACCCGGTCAATTTTCTTGCACCACACGATAGCCAATGCTTGCCCCAACATGCATGGGAAGTTTCATCATGATCCATCAAACAATGTGGGTATCACCGGCAGAAAACCTAGGGATTCGGCGCACACGTTTGGTAACTGTCGGCCGGAGGCTGTACCTCTTATGACGTCATAACTCCGTGACCTGACATGACCCGATCAATTTTTTTTTCGGCAAAAGATGCGCAAAGGTTGCCCCAGAGGGTATTGAAAATTTCAGCCCGCTACGACAAGCCGTTTAGCGTGTACTTTGAAAAAACCTCAGGGGGGAGGGTTGATACAACCCCCCCCCCCCTAGGCGTTCTAGGGTTAATAGCCACTCATAAGCTGTCCCTTAGCTTTTTGCTCTCGAGCCGCGTTTGCTCGCAAACTCCCTACTGCGTTTGCGGATATGACAATTGAATGAAATGTGCTTTTGCATCCATTCAGTAATTGGGTCGGGTATGTAAGAGCAGTGTATCGCGCTTGTTTTATCTGTTTTAGATGAATTGCTGACTGACGGGCATTTTGAAGCATCTGTCAGTTCATACTGTACAAATAGGGTGGATCCTAGTCATAACATGAATACTTTGATCTGTCTTTACTCAATACACCAGCCTAATAATACACTTGCTGTGTTTGTATTCCGTTAAGACCACCTTATAACGTTTATAATACGGCGTCCTTTCCGGTAGCTTTATGTGTTCCTTTTTTAAAGCCATATTGTGTATGTATTGCTCATGCATAGTAAAGTCGAGATTACAGCCACCGACCTTGGTCAGACCGTTCACTGTGTTCCCGGCGTACTGTGTAGCCCGAGGCTCTGTCTGGCCGCCCGAGCGAGCGATGTGATTGGCCGGTCACCGGCCGGTCACGTGACCGTCTGACCTTGGGCGTCTGTTGCTAGGCCGGCGGCCGAGGCGCGGCGGAATAGGTGCTGCATCTGGGGTCGTGTTCAAGTGGCGGTGTGCGGCGGGGATAGGGTGCAAACTGGGCTTATGATGCTAGCGACCTTTTGTAAAACCGCTGTAGTCGTGAAAAAAGACGTCCCTGGTATGCCTGACTTCATAAGTACGGACATCGACGTGCGATACTGCTTCTGACATAATTCATAAAAAGTCAGTTCCAACTAAAATAGTATATTCACGGGAATCGGGCAACGGCGAGACATCAACGATTTTCTTCAAACGACTCGAATTAGAGGGAACGCTCCTGTCTAAGAAAAAAAAAAAAAACGCTAAGCCAATGTCAGTGCAAATTTTCCTACTCCACAACAATGCGTAAAGAGGGAAGGAACATTGAAATAGCCTGATACTTATTTAGAGCTTCACCTTATGCTGGCTTTCCCCTGTGTTTCGGAGAAACATGAATGAACAAACATGAAGTTTGACAAGGTGAAATGCCTATTCCTCAATCGGTGCTCCAAATGGTCACCATTTCTGCACTCAACGTTCTACTGATGTTAAGGTTTTTGACAATGTAGCGACCGGAGCGTTCCCCAAGGTGTACCGCTAGCTGTCCGGGGTTGTTGCTTCTTCCAAGCCCGGCACCTAACGGCACACCGATCTAATTCGCAGCGCGTTTGTTACTCGCATGACTGAAACTGTTCCACAGCGCAGCATATAGCTCGTCCGGCTAATCTACAGCAGTGACATCGTGTAAAGCCAGCACATAACACAGCGTCAGCCACCCAAGAACAGCGACCGTGAACATAACTCGTAAGCACTGCCGTCCAAAGGCAAAAACGCATATGTCGGGTCATGACCTGACCCGACATATGCGGTTTTGCCTTTGGACGGCAGAGCAGCCATCAGCACATAGTGACACACTCTTCAGGTCAGATATAGCAGTCACGGTAGAGAATCCTACCTACCTCAAAATTACCCAGCAGCTCTTCTTCTTCGTACGGCACAACATGGAAACGTTAGACCGCCGGGCATTGCTCTAAAGCTGCGACGGCATACCCGCACACACACCCGCCAATACCAACACTAACAGGCAAATATAGTTACATTCTAGCGTATCGCAACAAGTCTCCGCACATTTGAACATTGAACCCTCATCGAAGTCTTCCCAGGAGCCGTCTGACGGACGGCAGAAACTGAACGCATCACATTAAACAGCTGGGCCACGCCACGGTAAGCCAATAGTGCACCGCTACAGCTCAAATTACAAACGTCTCACGTGCCCGCAGGTGCCACGGGAACATCGATCACACTCACGCACTGTTTGACCAAACACGCTAAAACACCTGCCATCACTAGAGGTTTGGTCCGTAACACCGCAGGAAATCAAAATCAACGTAGGATAAATAAACGCTAGCTTTTACGTAGTCGATGTACACTGCTGTTCTAACTCGACTTATGACCTAGGACCGTTTAGTTTCAAGCAATTTATCATCACGAAGAGTAGTACATGACATTTACCATACGCTAGAGACAAAAAGAGTCTAGCCAAGCGGATAAGCCCTAAGACCATCCAATGTTTATGGTTCACAGTCGTTTATACAAGATGCATGATGACGTTAATCTTCTGTGAAACTGATGACTAGGACGGGACGGTTCAGCACAACACATCACACCACAGTAATAAGCATAGCTGTCATAAAACGACACCGATAAATGAATCGACTTACGATGAAAGCGGCTACAACGATCCAACTGGCACAGGCAGGGCGAGACGCAGCGGCAAAAAAGCACACTTCTGTGTAGAGTAGGAGGGAAATCACCCTGTAATTGCCAGGGGCGTCACACTGCCACGGGGCAGTTGCCCCGATGGGGAGAGGCAAGGGGAGGAGAGATTAGAGAGGACGGTTTGGACAGCAGCCGGCCCCAGGTCCGGCCCAATGGAGCTTGTCACACTGAGAAACGGCGGGTGTCGCCTAGTGGGTCCACTGATGACATGAAAAGTGCGAGTGGATCCAGTAGAGATGGATACCCGGACCCAACGCAGAATACATGAGACTTCCACAGTATTACGATCTCTAACGCAATCTCTCAGCCCGGAGCACATACACATTACAACTCAGTCTTCAACTGTGAAGTCACCAGAAAAGGGCGGAGATCGGCGAAAAATACATAGGCAAGACATACGTGCACGTACGCAAACACCTATACAGAGATGACTTAGAACGACTAGCGCCATGGTATTTGACATTGCCCTTGTCAAAGCCAAAGGTCCCCGTAATTAAAAAGTCGAAGTCGATCCATTGTTGACATTCACGAGTCAGCTCAATCTCATACATACGTATCGGCGGTGTCATCAGGCAAAATGTCATGCCCTCATTTTGTATGAGTTTGTTCGTCAGCATTCAGGAGGCGCAGTCCCAGCAACGGTCAACTATTCGCTGACAGTCGCCAATGCCGCTGTGACTTTGGGCATTTCTCGTGCCAACGGCAGCAGTGAAGACCCGAAATATCCTCACACCACTGGCTATGGCTTGAGGCGGGTTTGAATGAATGACGAGTGGTCTGCTGGTTCTGGGGACGATGATCAGCTGCTCCCTCAGTCGGTAGACAGACACTCAGAGAGTAGTTTACTGGTCGCTCAGTGTATGAACAGTTGTTCGTTTGGACAGTGACCAGCTGGTCGTTTGGACAGTGTCAAACCGTCAGTTCTGCCGGTGTCTCTGTCGCCACCTCAGCCGCCAGCTCAGCAGTCGCCAGCTCAGACGGTGGCCAGCTGCTCTCGGCCTGCCTGGCTGTTGCCGCTGGCCCGGCGCAGTCGGCCGCAGCCCTGTCCCCCCGCCTCCGTCACCGTATATGTCATCTCTGTGGCCGAGCTGCGGCGCCGACTGGACGGAAACCCCCTGTGGGGGAGGGGAGCGGAGCGGGGAGGGGGGTCAGTCGAAACTCGACGGACGTTCGTCGGGAGAGTAGGTCAGAGGATGAATGGCGACGGAAAGGTAGTCCTCAAAGGAAAATAGAGTCCAGAAAGCGAGAGGAAGAGACGAGAGGATGAAGAGAGGTGGGAGAGAGAGAGAGAGAGAAAAAAAAAGAAAGAAAAATGGAGGGAAGGAGGATTGACATGAACACTGGATGAAATTAAAAAAAAAAACACATAGCTTCCTTTTCTTCCCATGACATTGACGGTCGACCCTTGACACTATGACATTGATCACCACCGAAACTAAACACATGGTTGTACTGCAATTCCACTCTGTTTAGATGGCTTCTCCAAAAACAAGACCAAACGTAATATGCCGACCAAGCAAAAGAACCATGCAGGTAATCCACTTCAGACACGGTAATAAATCTAACGACAATGAGAATTTACGGCGGCACCGGCGGACGGCGACACAGAGCGATTATCGTACTGGGGCTACTCTTGCCTGTGGCTGATCCCGGAGAACTCTGCCATCGAACGCTCCATGTTCCAGCGCCGGTAGTGCGTGCGGAGCGAGGCGCGCACCTCCGAGTTGAAGAAACAGTAGATCAGCGCCACAGCCAGACCCTGGCGACGACACAACGGCAGTGGGTCATATCATGGGTGCAGTAGGGTTCAAGCGTCTCAGGAGCGCTACTGCTAGTGGGCGCTAAAAAGATAATGCTACAGTCACAATACAAGTACCAGAAATCTGCTGTCACGCAATCATAACATTCATTCAATGAATCTTAAACTCATTTTTTAGTCCGAAAGACACGTAAATATGACGAAATGATCACTCAGACCTAACATGTGTAATGAATATTCATTGTAATGAAGCTTTAAATCCACACATATAACTTAGGCCTCCTTTCCGTATAATTTAACGGTGAGATTAGCGTTGATTGAGTTCAAGAAGTGACGATGCCCTGTCTTACGAAATGTGTATTATCCCTGAAAGCCCTGGTGTCTTCTCGGGAAGAGCAAGGCAAGCAAATATCCGCTCTATCTTAAGATCCTCATCAAACATTGGTTAATGGACGCCCGAGGTCGTTCATCAGCCATCTCGCTATTAGAAAGAGAGGAATGAAGACGGGGAGAGAAGATAGAGATAGAAAGAGAGGGAGAGAGAGAGGGGGAGAGAGAGAGAGAGGGGAGAGAGAGGGGAGAGAGAGGGGAGAGAGAGAGAGAAGAAGAAAAAGAATAAGAAGGGAGAGAAGGGGAAGGGAGGTTGAGAAAAAGAGAAAGAAAGAAAGAAAGAAAGAAAGAAAGAAAGAAAGATACTGAAAGAAAGCAGACAGACAGACACACAGACAGACAGACAGACAGACAGACAGACAGACAGACAGACGTACACCATTCCAGACAGCCGAAGCCCTCTCTGCGCCCACCAGACAGCCGAGGCTCTTTCTGCGCCCACCAGACAGCCGAGGCCCTCCCTGCGCCCACCTGCGTGCTGATGAGGACGGCCTGCAGGTAGGCAAACACCGTCTCCAGCATGCCGTAGTCGGTGGGCGGCGCCAGCACCAGGATGTAGGTGACGCCAAGCAGCGGCAGCAGCACCAGCAGAGCCTTGGTGGCCTTCTTGTACTGCTGCGTCTCGGCAGAGTTGGTCGAGCGCAACTTGGTGATCAGCACCTGTCGAAGAGAAGGAAAGGGTTTTATAGAAAGGGATGGGGCGAGGTGTGGTGAAGAAAACGATAGGACAGTTGGCTGACACAAACAGCTGAGTGCCAACAATTTTCTCGAGATGAAGTTCCGCATATCAGCCAGCCAAACCGCCGATGCCTGGTGAGTGGGCATGTGGTGTGCCAGCCACTAGTGACGAACGACACCACTGGTGCACTAATGCGTCTGCTCCTCGCAACACTCGTTTAGCGCGCCCCGGACTACGGGTGCAGTAATGTTGTTACGGAGCGAGCGAAGCGAGCGGAGTCTTTCCTTAGATTAACGGAAATTTCTGAGTATGAGCGGCCGGCCGGCCGTGCGGACGCTTTTGCGAGGCTTATATCTCAGCAACCACTTGACCGATTTATACGCGGTAATTTTTGTAGGGTAGCTTCATTCCTTCTACCAAGTATTGGACTATTCCCGATGCATGTGGGTGACTCCTTATGCACGTGCCACGTGCAAAACGAAGAGGTGTCAGTTTTGTAATTGTTGCAATATCTCGGTAACTACTTGGCCGATTGTGCTGAAAGTTGGCATGTAGGTAGGCACCCACTAGGCAATGCATATCCATGTGCCAGAGTTGGGGTGCTGCTGCACGTGCGCACGTGCAGGGGTCGTTCCCAGATCTCGAGAACGGCTGGGCCGATTGCGCTCAAATTTGGTACGCGGTTAGGGACCGGTTAGTAGGGTGCCGTGCACAAGTCAGTTGGGACCCATTTTGCACGTGCGCACGTGCAGGGTGCCGCTTCCAGATCTCGAGAACAGCTGGGCCGATTGTGCTCAAATTTGGCACATCGCTAGAGACCGGTGAGTAGGGTGCCGTGCACAAGTCAGTTGGAGGTACCCCCTCGAAATTTCGCACGTGCAAGGCCCACCCTCTCGCTCGCTCCGTTAGTCGCCCCAAAAGGCGTTATACTGGTCCATATGCCGGTTGTTAGACAACGGCTGTTTGGTTTGACGATTGGCAGTGACGATGGACACCACGGCAGAGTCAAACAGAAGTCAGCTATGTGAAGATTAGCGATTCTCATAAAACGTCCAATCACCGGTACCTAACAATAGATATTCAATATTCATATAACGTTCCCATAGGGAACATCTACCAATGGCGTTACACAAGCAGCGCCTGGCTGCCGGTCGTTCGGCCGGTCGACGACCGTCGGGCCGATGGATGACCCGTCTCCGGCACCAGGCAGGTGCCCCCTGGCCGCCCAGCGGTCATCCATAACTCCACCAACACCATCAGCGTCACAGAAACTGGAAGCTGACCAGCGCTGGGCCAAAAGGCGTCCATCCGTTCCCATGTGGTTCGATTCAGATGCATTGCTCAGTGTCTTGGTTATTACTGGGGGTAGGTTGATGAGCCTTAGACACGGTGTCATCTGTTACATTCTGACCTTCGGTTTCTGTTTAGCTAAAGTATAAGCAGATATGTCTGTTTTTAGTGTTTTATTCTCTTATTAGGTTGCTTGGAAAGCTATAATAGCTGGTCGCTTTGCAGTAGCCAAAGCTCACTCTTCATCACGTAATTGACGCAAGGAGGGCAGATTTAGGTCTGCAGCTGCTTTTACTACGGGATCGGTGGCTGCCAACTCCGAGCTGAACTGTTACCAAGTGAGCCCCGTGCAGATACGTCTAATGAAACGTTCTAGCTGACATACATTTATCATGCTTTGTATCCCCCTGGCGACAGAATGACACCTGATAAATTGCCCCTTACTAACAGAAAAGTATTTCCAAAATATTGAGAGAAAAAGCGCGATATTGCCGGCCGTCGGACGGGCAATTTATCAGATTGCGCATCCGTCATGGCGCACCCTCTCGGCAATGTATCTGGACGGACGCGATCGGACAAATGGACGCCTTCCGATGGCGTCTACACTAATGTTCGCCCGGCTATCTGGCTCCGGATCACGCCCGGAGTGAGTTTTTGCTGATCATCCTTCTGATTTGTGCGGCTTTCGTTAGAAGGTCCGAAGACAAACGAAATATTTGTGCAACATGGGCAATCTTTATTTCAGAGGAGCTAAGATAAATTGCCTTCTTTCTAAACTGATGTCTCATATTAAAGAATATTGTATATTCAGCATTCCTAATTAGTTTAAAAGGAAATATCACCACTATGTATTTCAAACCCAAACTAGAATAATTGAATCGGCAGTCGCAAACTCTTGCGTGACGGAAATTCTACATTTATCGACTAGTTGGCGTGGTATTCGGCAATGCTGATTTCAAGGGATTTGGGAACAGTCTAATTTAATAAGCTGAATGTAACTTCCTACCTACTTAGCAGTTTTAGAACACATGTGGTTAGAAATTCAGCAAAATACATAAGAAAAAATAAACTCATCGACTTTCTACCTATGTATTCCCTATCGCACGCTCCGCTCGCTTTTCTGGCGATTGACCGTCTGACCAGATGCCAGCGTCTCCTACTTCCTTCCGTCCATCCACCCCTGGGCGGGTCCTGTTGCCACGCCAGCGGACAGCGCGGAGGGCGTCTGCCGCTCTATTCACCACTGGCCAGAGGCCAGTGTCGGCTCCGCTGTCTCCCCCCGCCGCTCTGTATTCCCTGTCACTTCCACCGTCCCTCTCCCCCTCTCTCCTCCTTCTATCTCCCGTCGGGCGCAGCGGGGGTGACGGGCCGTCGGCGCCGATGCTCCGTTATCGCCGACGAGACAGCAGCCGATGAGATGGAGGCGTCGGCGGCGGACGATCGCCGAAAAAAACTGCCCGCTGGACACGACTTTCCACACCCAGAGCCCAGCGCTGGGCCAGAGGGCCCCTGTCCACGCCTAACCAGTCCTATAGAGCCAGCAACGCGCAGTATAGCATGGTTTGGTATAGCGGCGCTAATGCATTCGCAGGCGGCACGCAGTCAGCCCACAATCAGGGTTCTGTGATGACGGTAAATCCACGGATGACACGGTAAATCCACCGGCAATATTGTAGTCATTCCCGTCTTGACGTGACCAAGATCATGGGCTCAACAGTCAACAGGCGGCATGACTACCGAGGGCTGATGCTAATGTCCGCTTGATAGGCAAACCCATCCTGCGGAATTGGTATTTTCCTGCGGGTATTTAGGGTTAGAAAAGACAATCAGTGACAATTAAGGAACGAGTGAATTGACGACTGACTAGTGAAAGTTAAGTGTTTACACTGGCATTTCTTTTGCGTCATTTCACGTATGTAATTAACTTCGCCGTATAAGCTTTCCATTTAGACGGAGTCTCAACTGTCGTTCTTACCATTGCGCATGCAGTTCCTCCAGATCTTATGCGGCCAGTCCCGTAAAATTTCCGGTCCGCTTTCCAGGCTGACCAGCTCCTTTGAGCTGAGGGAAATGTCGACGTGGCACAACCGAAACCTGAACCATGCCGAGCACTAACGCCAAACTATTCGAGGTAAACAGAGACCAAAGCCATAAAACGGATGTGGGAAATGAAAAACGTTCCAGGCCTCTTCACTGAGCAGCTTCCAAGTGTTGTTTATTTGTGCACTGTGCAGCTTTTCTATCCCATTTGGTAGGTAGGCAGGAAATGTTTGCGAATTTCGCCGAACTTTATTTGCTTCGAACAAAATTAAAGCAAGTTACAGCCTCCAAAATTTAAGCGCAAATACATTCAACCCGTGATAAACAATGGTACCTCAAAACTGCAACATCCCAAGCCACTTCCTTCTTCCTCTGTGTAGTGCAGAATTTGTCCAATATTGCGAGCTCACAGCTAAAATATTACGTAGCACGAACAGTGCGGTAAGCGTCGTCCTTCCTTCCCCCTATACTATCGCCGCACTTTGTCTCTGGGAATCGCGAAATGGAGCGGCACAGTCTGAGAGCGGAGCCAGCCGGGGCGAGGCTCTCTCGACCGACCGGCTCTTCCTCCCCTGCCCATACTGGCAGGGTGACAGAAACCCACAACCGTCCGGCGCTTAAAATCGTCCGACTTTTTCGTCGTCCTTGTATTCAGCAGCGACGAACGCTGCTTTGATGTGTTTTTAGTGTGTCGTCGGAAACACTGTTCAGACGGCCACTCAGCAGACTGAACATGTCAGCCAATCAGAGACATTCTATTTCGTGACGTCACTAGTACGCGTCTTTCTCCGGTGGTATGGACAGCAAATCACGGATGTTAGTGACGGCAGTGTTTTTCATGTAATTTTTTCCAAGTTTACCAGCGAGCATAAGCCAGCGAATCTATCGGAGCCCACCTTGAACTGCGTTACAACACATCCTTTATTGTACTTTGAACAAGATTGATAATTTGTGATCCATCTATCTGGCCCGCGAGGAGGGCCACTGCCTGTAGCGACGTCTCCTTTACCCGTTCCCGAGCTTATGGTGTATGAATGGACCGTTCCAATAGAAAGCCCGGAGCGCCGCTGGAAGGAAGTCCCCAAAAGCCGAGCGGGGCGGTTTTAAGCCTCACCCTGCATGCATCAAGCTCTTTAATGATGTTGGTTTCGCGAGGCCATAATTGAAGACGTGGTATAGGGCGAAATAGCGAAATAATAAGTCAGCTTCTGGCTATGTTATGCCAATGTTATGTTAACACAGATATATTTTGAAATGCTTTCAATTATGTTTTTGCTGTTGCAATATCCTTATTTCGACAATGTCAATTTAGAACTGCATATAACATGAACCACAAACCATAAAACATCTACGCTAGGTACCAATGGTCCGAGGTGGATGCAATCTCACATCCTTATCTTATAGGTGATCCATATATAATGTTACCAGGAATTGCCATAAATCCGGCTAGCTCGAGCTCTGATGGGCGACAGAGTGCACCATGTACCATTGATCCGGCTCCGTGGCCGCCCAGATTGGAGCGCGGCGACTCCTTTCAGCGGCCCGGCGCCATATGAAGCTCCGCCGCGGCGTTTCACCGGCCGCCGGCAGCCGGCAGCCGCCGTCTATTTACTGCAGCGCCAATAGCCGGAGGCTGCCGTCCGTCTGACAGACGCAGCTCGCACCTCGAGTCGCGCCGCCACAGGAGACCGATTGGCTTCACGGCAGGGCGGTCGGGAGGAACGCACTTTGAACTGAGGCGTCCCATTCGCGACAGTGTCCTCGATCTCATCTTCTGTCGCCGCTTGCAGCAAAGGCTGGCTAATAAGACATTCCTGAGACGCACGCTCACTACACAACTCAATCAGTCCGCTCTGAAAGCTGCGACGAAGTGTACCGGGAAAATGACTAGGGATCCGGCAGCAGAAAGAGGTTCTCTTTCCACCACTGATAATATGGTGCGGCAGTACGGCGATGGTGGTATTCACCCGCACGATGTAGCCAGCACGGCAGTTTAAGTACTAAGTAGCCAAGAGAACTGTGGGTAGGCACTCCCCACATTATGCTCAGCTCGGCGATGAAGGTTCTTACATGAGCCCACAGGCACACGTACTCTTGTACGATATAGACGAGGTACTCACCCACATGATGCGCATGAGGAAGATGATGTTGAAGCTGAGCACCAGCAGGGCGGGCGCCAGGTAGATCCAGTCCCAGTGACTGGAGGAGAGCCACCGACACTGGGTCGAGTAGCCGCCCTGTTCGTCCAGTACCGGCTGCCGGCGGAGATGGTAGAGGCTAGGTCATCATAGAGTCGACAGAGGTCCGGTCATGATAGAGTCGACAGAGGTCAGGTCATCATAGACCTCAGTCGGAAAAATGGTCTGCAAGGAAGCCATCGGAGCCCTGTGGTATCTCCACACACCCCAGTGGGACGTAGAAGACCAAAACTACGGTGAGTCACCCGTCGCTGGTTAAACGCTACTTTTATGCAGCCTGGCAACGGAGCCTGTTTGTCTGGCCTTTCGACACTAAGCAATAATTGAGGCGAGTGCACTCAAATAAACACACGGACGCGGGTGCGCTTGTTTTTCTGCCGTGCGAAATTGAGACTCGTTTGGAGGGTGCAATTCAGCTTCACTCAGTGTCGAGCCAAGTGGGGCCTCCCAGCACAGGCCGGGCACTTATTACACGCTCCTAAGCTAACACTCGCAGCGCTTTTAATACACGCACTGAGTAGCTGTTCTGCGAATAAAGGCACATATGTGTATGACAGGGCCACCAATGGTTTGATAACTAAATAGCAATCGGAAGGATATCACCCTGCATTGTCAAACACAAGGCTGTGATTCAGAGGCATAAATGCCAAATCGATTACCAATGCGGCGCAATAACGACGAGGTTAGACAAATTAGCGTCCAATTTAGCGCTACGGCGTACCCGAACACAGGAAATGAAGGTTACCAGGATGATCACACACAGCTCCTAATCGGGTTAGCGCATGGATGCAATTAAATTAGCGCCAGTCTAGGGAGGGGTGAGGGCTGGGGATCTCAAAGATAATGGAGACAGTTGAAGGAAAGGATTGTTATTGGTCATACTGCATCTGTAGCCTGCTTTGTGAGCGAGATTGCAGATACGCCGGCTGGCACAGTGCCGATTACTGGAGCAACCGGCAGGCACGGTGCCTTTGCATAAAAAGTGAGCATGTCATCAATGCCGTACATAAGTACAATGCCACAGGTAAGTACAATACCTGTAACAGTTCACTGGCGCAGTTACAGATAGTGAGGTACTGGATTATCGAGGTACCTGGGTACCGAAGTACTGGAGTACTGACCGCGACTGACCAGCCGTCGGCCATGGTGTTAGCGGCGCCCGTGTCGCTGATGAGCGACTCCAGCTGCGGCGATCCGCCCGCCGCCAGCCGACCGGCCGGCTCACTGGTCCGCACCTTCACCAGCGCCCACGTGATCATCACCAGCAGAGGCACGCCTGACAGACAGGCGGTCACGTGATTAAAGTTACAGCTCAGTCACCATATCATCAGCAGAGGCAAGCCTGCAGTACAGAGGAATCGTGAACCATCCCAGCCCGCAGTCGGCTACCAAGTTACGAGTATACTAAGAAGTTGGATTCTTATTAGGAGTTAGCAATAGAACAGCGTTGAGAATCAGCGATGGCCAGTACAATATTCAACTGATTCTACTCACCCCATCCAACCAATAGGTAGAGACGAGTGCGAATTTTATCAGCTGAGAATGTTTGGACGACCAGCATATAGAGGTAGTGGCCTGTGGAGCAGACAGTATTGTCAGATAGTAATGGGCAGAGTGGAGCGACAAAAAAGGTGTTTTTCAACGTAAAAATTAGCCCAATGCGTTGTTCCAAAGGTCAGAAGCAAATTTGTAGGTCAAACCTTTTTTTGCGCAGCTTCGAAGTGTAAACGTACGTTTTCGTACGAAAAAAACACTGTTCTCTCATTTTCTGAACGGCCCGTTCTATTAAAGGGACCCTCCCACCTTCAAAAAAGTTTATAATTGGCATGAAAGTGATGTCGCTCGGTTCAGAAAGAGCGAAAACGAATATCTACCAAATTTCACCGAAAAATATTCACCGGTTTTCAAGATATTAGACTTTTACTTTTGTTTACTTTTTGGGATCTCCGCTGTTCCTAGCGACTTTATTTGGAAGCAAAAGTTTGGCAGCTGAAAGTGCGGCACTTGTTGCGCGCAAAGCAGCATATACCACCGCGTGCTACAAAACGTTTTAGTCAAACATTTAAAAATCGCTAGATATCTGCGCTGACGTCACACATTCAGAGGGGTATTCCCATGCATTAGCCCCTCTGAAGCAAAATGCTGCAATTTTGAAATTCAATATTTCCGATTTAAGGCATTTCTCGATGTTGTGAGTGCCGAAACCGGTAATTGTGAGCCAGGGACCCCATTTTGGCTATCTCAACTCAAATCTAATGTTAAGGTGGGAGGGTCCCTTTAACCCTCGCCCGTAAACGGTGTTTTGCCACCTTCGCCCATGCAGGGGGGGGGGGGGTGGTGCGACCCCCCCTGGCGTTTGAAAACGGAGCGTCATAGAGCTTAACGGAAAAGACCAACGGATTGCTCTCAACGAGATCTCGCGATTGGTGGTATATTTTTTGGTCCTAGGTCAACATTTGACCTACTTATGACCGGTCAAAGGTCAAATTTTCGGAAAAATCTAACTTTTTCAGATTTCCGCGCCGATTGCGGCAAAACGGTAAGAGATATCGACTTGAAACCTTCACTATCGTGATCCTTGATCAATTCTCTATCGTTTGGTGTGTATTTCGATGTCATAACTCTAAAAATGATGCGTTGGGAGCATCGGAAGTCTGCAAGGTCATTTGTGCATTGGGTCACGTCAGGCGTGTGGCGTCACTGACCTGACCCTGACCCAAAATGAACTACAAGAAACAACCGACGATGCCTGAATGGATAGCAAATTCGAATTCAGGGCATCAAAATACCCCGAAAAGGCATACAAGTGCAAGAAGTCATTACAGGTCAACCGAGGTCACTGACCTTACCTTGACCTTAAGTAACCTTCAAAATGTCAACGGACATTGTGTCAATGTCAAATCAGCCAGTTGTGATTCTTAAAACAATCCATCAGTGTGTCAGGTCAGTCGGCATTTATACCAATGTGAAGCAATCTCCAATTTAGCGTAAATCTGGCCGGAGGTTGTTCCCTTTATGACGTCATAACTCTGTGACCTGACATGACCTTGACAAAAAAAATACCAAAAGTTGCGCAAAGGATGCCCCAAAGGGTACTGAAAATTTGAGCAGGCTATCTGAAACGGTTCGGCGTGTAGCTAAGAAAAACCTCAGGAGGGGGGGGGGTTGCACCAACCCCCCCCCCTACATGGGCGAGGGTTAATGGTCCAAATTTTCGGCTGAGGGAGGGCGATAATTACAAAATAACGACTAACTTTTGTTTTGAAAAAGTCGTTAAGATGTTTGCGTACCCACGACAAAATCATGCATCTAGCGATACCGTGTTGTTCCAGTTTATTGCATTTGTGTGTGACTCAATTGCAGCCGGGTTGGACGCACAGCAGTGTAAATTACCTTCGACAAACATCCAGAAGAAGGTGGCCACCAGGCAGTAATGGAGCAGCACGGCGATCACACAGGTGAAGGTGGGGTGGCCCACGCCCAGCTGAAACGGGAGCAGGGAGCTCAGGACGGCTTTATCTAACACAGGTATGGGGTGGCCCACACCAGCTGAAACGGCCACAGGGCAGCTCAGGATGGTGGGCCAGTGCCGTTCACACAGTTCATTACCACCCGGCATAACGGTTAAATCATGAAATCATGTCAAAAGCTGTAAAAGCGGTAAATCTCAAAGATGCTATTTAAGGCTGACAGTGTAGCATGTGATGTGGTTGCCATTGCCAGTTGTAACATTTATTACGTTACGCTTCTCGAGTTATGCCATTGGATACTGGAGTCCGAAAGTTTCTGATGCTGGTGAAACTTGACCTACCTCCATTGACAAGGTAATAATCCACAGCGAGTCGGTTAGAATATAGGTGATGAATAAATTCGCGTGGATGGTATTTCTTAGGCAGCGGAGATCCCTGAAACAGACATTATATTCAATGGATGTACAATTTAAGCCGTCTATAAGAGGAAATCAACAACAATTAAGAACTGGGGAGCTCGTAATCAGACTATGGTATGGCACATAATTATACGTTTACACTAGAGACAGTATGGGGAACGAATTTGATCCCCCTGACACCTTCGATGGATCGCAATTTTGTTCCAATGACTAATAAAGCAATGCTGTTAAATCTCTCGCTACCACTGAGCTACAGTAACTAGGACGTTCTGTTCCCTCCACTACTGACCTGCAGTAGGCGAATATGGCGGTGGCCACAGTCAGCGAGGCCAGGCTGAGGCTGTAGCCGATCAGGTAGATGATCGAGGTGTACTCGGAGCGTCGGAACTCGTCCGGAGGCGGCAGCACCTCGCTGAACAGCGGAATGCAGTCCGAGTAGTTGGCCGTGGCGTCCCACGTGCCGTTCACGTGACAGTAGCGACTGGCCGTGTCTGGAACATGGAGTAAAGTCACGTGGCACTAACGGCTGGCCGTGTCTGGAACACATTGTAGTGTCAGGTGACCATGAAGTTTTGGCTCGTGCTAGAATACATAAGACAACTAAAAGAGACCAGCGTTAAGGAGCGGGCCATAATGGAGCCACGGAGGCATCAAAGTGCGAGCACAGACAGTGAGTACTTACATATGAGCACAAATACACAGACACACTAGTCGCTTAATAGATTATGGTGATTTGGCAAACAAAGCTTTGGATAATTACTTTCCTGGTTGAACAGTAATTTTGAAAATGGAAATGTTCAACTTCAATTGATTTTTAAAGCAGCACTATGATAAGCTCGCGCCAGACTCATGGCAACTGAGATTGCAAACTTCCCAGTCTCCTGGCTGACCCCGAGCCTCCATCAGAGGGCTGGATCACTTCCTCCTCCTCCCTCTCCCTCCCCTCCCCTCCCCTCTCTCCCCGCGGCGCCAGGTCTCGTGGTGGCGCCCACGGAGTAACTTCATGTCAAACTTTGTTCAGCCGAGTACGTGCGGCTAACTCGGCGCGTCGGGCCGTCGCGCCGGTCAGCGGTCGCCGCTCCGGTGGACCGTTCAGTGGCAGCCGCCGCGCTCAGAATCGACAGACCACTTCATCGGAGCCGCTCCAAACTTCTACAGCTCCTCTGCTCGCCGACGAATGTGTCCAGAAAGAGTTCACGTCGCTCCGTGAAACGTTGGAATTATTGAGTGATGGTGCCCTCCGTTTGACTACGCAAGGAAAAAATGATGAAAATATATTGTTTTGTACTAATAATGCATAGTGAATACCTTTACGCATGAATATAAAATTAGATTTGTAACGAGTAAAAAAGGTACGAAAATATTCTCCTTTCTCTCAGAAGGTCTCTCTAATGCGTTTTTAAGTAATGAAAAGGTGGCTATTTATATGATTAGGACGGACGTTCTGAGGCGCAGATATGCCATTCCCGGACCGGCCGCTCCCTGAGTGCCGAGGCCCAGTGACGGCCGTATGAATGGGCCCCGGGAGGAGCTCTGTGCCGGTATATATGTGGTTTCCGGGTATTTACCGTCCCGCTGACCCGTCTCAGACGGCGTAATCAGTGGCGTGGTCCTTATTAGGTGATCGAGCGGCCGTCTGACCGGTCACAACTCTGTCGATAGCTGATCACCGGCTGTCGGTCTGCGGTGTACTGTACCTATACCCCGGTCCGGCGGTCTGTCGGACCCACCGCGGCCGGACGGAACGGTCACTGACCACGGCAGGACCGCCGTGAGCAGACGGGACGCCGCCGGCCGGAGGTCAGATTACACGCCCGATCAAAGCCGGTAGTACGGAGCTTTGATTCACGGGGTGCTCGACAGGCACGGCACGTCACGCCACACCACGGCACGACACGCCGGGGCGTAGGTCACTGCCCCATTCAATATTCCTTTTTTTAGTGGTGATTGAAATAAAGGAGCTGAAAGGTGTGTGACTTTCAAGCGTATAAATGTTGTAAAATCATGGTATTAAATATTTTTTTCTGCATCTCGAGTTATATTAAGTTATGCGTTTTCGGAGTGCTCCCGTTCCATGAAGCTGTGGCACTTACTGTTGCCTCCCTTGGGGTAGATGATGCCTCTGAACTCTTTGAAGCAGGGCAGCAGCACCAGCGTGCCGGGCGGCGACTCTGGCCAGCAGAGCGCCTCGTCCCAGGTGAGCCGGCAGTGGTTGGGCGGCGGCGGCCCGGCACCCTGCTCGTCACACTGCCGGCGGCGCTCGCTGGTGGTGGCCGCCGCCGACCACCGCGAGCCGTTCGCCGGCTCGGCCGCCTGCAGCTGCTGCAGCAGCACGTCCAGCTGGTGGTCGGGCAGCTGCAGCAGCTGCAGGTCCTCCTCGGACAGCTGCAGCTCGTCGGGCAGCTGCAGCTCGTCAGTGAGCTGCCCGCCGTCCGACGGAGGCGGTGTGGTGAAGGCGGCGGCAGGAGATCCACACAGAGCCAGCAGTAACAGCAGCGGCAGCGGCGGCAGCATACTGTAGGTGCTCCGTCCTGGAGAGAGTCAGCGAGCGTGACACGGTCCTGGAACGAAACGCAGACAGTTCGAAGGACGTCACTTTAAGGACCAGCATCAGTATACTGGGAAGCAGAACTATGGGACATAGGCAGACATTGTCTTCGCTTTCTGTCAATGAAAACGCCCATGACGTTGTGATAAAAAGTGTCTAGTACAGGCCGGTCCATCTCGGCGAAATGAGTACAGACTTGGTGTCGTTAAATTGGAGCTAGTTTAGTTATCTCTGAGACTGGGACTAACCAAATCCATTTAGTAGGTACCGATATTTCTAGGTCGAAGGTCAGCCCAACGAATATATCAGCTGGCTTTAACATAATGGCTCTCATCTACTTAAAGGGAAACACGGCTCTGATAACAGAAAGATAGATTTGCTAATTTGCCAAGGGCGACCTTCCAGTTGCTTATCTGGAAGCTATACATATCCGTAGGGATTTCATGACTATGCGGGCAGTTATTCCTCTCAACAAAGCACCGACTACAAATGCAAGATTTAAAAAAACCCAATTCTTGGTACCTACTTTAAAAATAATTCCAAATCTCACAAAACAGACATAGATAACTAACGGACAGAATAAAACAACCCCAAAACAATCATACACAGTATTCAGCATAAATGATAGTCGGAATCAAGATCGAATGGATTGTGTAACTAAAAAATAAATTCAATAGTAAAACACACGCATAAGGGGAAATATAGTTCCAAAAATGAGCCGCTTTTTAGATGATTCCGGATAGCCATATATTTTACGGCCCCTCGGTGATAAACGATTTACCACTTCAATAATCGTCGTGTCAAGCTGGACATTTGCAAGCTACTTGCTCAAAGGCGATCTCGTTTGAAGCATACTTTTGTAGAGCCCACATGCGAAGGCTATCAGAGAGATCATTCAGTTTTGTGTGTCAGACGCACGCATCCTTTTCAGGAAGTATTCATCCCGTCGACCAGTGGCGGATGCGAACTGTCCCTGTGGCTGACAGGGACGGACAAATGGAGCGGAAATTACCAGCAGGTATGCGATGCTAAGCTGACAATGTGCGGCAGGAGCCTCATTCTATATACCTACGATTCTGGATAATTGCGAAATCGAAGATGCGCATTGAATTTATTGTTTCGCATTACCTATCACCGGGCTTGGAAATTTCGTTTTTGTGAACAGTCGAGTTATAATAAGCATCACTGTCAAAGCCTGGATCACAGCTTTGGTGATCATCCATCACTCGCATAGTACCACTGAACTCTACATAGTACCCACAGGCTACAGCCAAAATCCGACCAAGGAGTGAAAAGGCGCCACTTGCCGATAACGGCGGGCGGCCGCAAGTCATGCGGCACAGCATGCAGCAGGCGTCATAATCGAAAGACATCTAGCGGCAGACTACATAACTAGGTTATCGCTAGTGACACCTATTGGTCAGAGAATAGGCTAGACAGTGCACGCTGGTTCTCCTTCCTCTCACTAGATGTCTCTGATTGATTTCGCCTGATGCATACTGTGCCGCACGACTTGCTACTCGGGGACCGCGCACTAGAGTTCTGCACGGCTGCAATTTTCCACAGCCTAGCCGCCCCGCAGCCGTGGCTCCACAGCCACAGCCGCCCACAGCCGTGGCAAACTGTGGGCAGCCAGCCGTCAGCCGGCCGTGGATACTTTCAATGAAATGCAACCAAATAGTATATAATAAGTTGTTTTTAGTTGAAACATAGCCAAAAGCACATTGCAATGGGCTATAGATTTTCAAGCTCATGAAGCATCATAGGTTAAGTGGTTGTGTATCTGGCTTTAGGCGGAAGGCCTGAAGCCTGATGCGCATCGCATGCCTACACAAGCCCTTGCAAGGGGTTAAGAAAGATGGGTAGGTAGGTACCTACATCAACAGAAAACATAAACAACGAACCAGAATAGAAGCACTAGCAGTGAAGACATCTAATGCCAAATCCTGAAGCATGGTTGTGGGACAGAACAACAGACCCTGATGCTTTTCATTAACAATGTTAGGTATGGAAAATGAAACTGAAGTTGATGGACTGTCAAAAAGTGATTGTCTAGTCAAAACTCTTGCTTCTTTCTTACCTTGCGTATTTTCTGGGGTGTGATATGCCAGGCTTGAAGCAGCCTTCTGAGCAAGTCTCAAACTATTTTGATATGCAAGGCATCAAAACACTAGTGAGCATCCAAGAAAGAAAAACATTCATCTATTTTGATTTTTCCAAATAATGATCTTCGCTCAAATCCCCAAGGACGTGCGAGCCACAATTGCCTCTTTAAATCAAAAATTTCACTTGAGTTTTTAATGACGTTAATAGCAAAGAAGTGGCAATAAATTGTTTTGTGTCACTATAAACAGCCATAAAAATTATAATCAATAAATAATAATGCTAAACAGTAGAAAACTGCTCTCAAACAAAGATTAATTATCAAATTTTTACGTTTTCAGAAGAAGACGTCATTTTATTAGTAAAGTCAACGGCTCGCGTAAGAAATATTGTGTTCAGGGTTTTCACGGTCATGTGAATTACGTGTTCAGGGTTTTCACCATCATGTGAATTAACCGTAAGTAAGGTTCATGCTCACTTATAATCTAATTCCATTGGTTTTGTTGATCAGCATTTTCTGTTAGCGGTCACTCACACACCAGTTAGAACATAAAGCGCCAGTTTTATATTATGTAATTGGACTTGCCGAAAATCCAGAAATACATCTAAGAGTTATTTTAGATAATATTTTATGAAGCCTTTACCTGACTTTACCTAGACGTGATTTCTTTTTCTATTACCTGAAAGAATTATTGAACGCTCGTCTTCAATAGCTGTAAGGTGCTCTCCTAATGACCAGGTGAGATTGATTTGAGAGGGATGTGACAATGCAACATATTGCATTTTCTGAAACTGTCAAGCTCTTGATGATGAAGGAACAATCGGTACCTATAATAAGTATTCTGTACCAGAGTGCAAACTCCCCTACAGCAAATGGTAAAACCATTACAGGTTTTCAAAGGCTTCACCACTTTCAATGTTGCTGGGCATCCTTTGCATGATTTTTACAGGCTAGACTGCTTATCAGAATGTAAGATTGAGGATTTAAAATTTTATATTTGAGTACTTAAGATTGAGCTTGAAATCTCACAGCCGTGGCCACAGCCATAGCCGTGTTCTTGGAGATATTTGCAGCCGCCCCGGCCCACAGCCGTGGGGCTGCAGCCAGCCGCGGCTGCAGCCGGCCGGTGCAGACCTCTACCGCGCACATTTCCCGCCCGTGGCTTGTTCGTAACATGATTGTTGATGCCTAAAGTAATATTTTTCATAATCACTCTGAATTTATCTATCACGGCTAGCATCAAACATGAGAAAATTGCAACTTGCATGCATATCCAGCCGCTGGCGACCTTAGCCAGGTTCCACACTCCTGCAGTCTTCAGATACGAACAGATATGCAGATCGGGCGCTCCTGGAGCTAGCCACACTTAGTGTGAATTCGTGTCCGGCGCGGCTAATCCTATGTCTGCTTCGAAGAACGCTATACTTAGGCGGCGCTGGAAAGATGCGGTTCGGTCGACTGGTCACTGGCATTGGTGTTGCAGAGATGGTGTTATCTTAACTCCTAATTTTGAGAGCTTCCTTGAGTCATTGAGTACGATCGATAAACAAAAGGCTCACTGAGTGGTGCTAAGAGATGCATTCGGTTTGATCTGTTTCAGACAGTTTCAACTTAATGGAGCTGTAAATCTGTTCGAAGTTTATGGATAAATGTTCACAGACATTGGTCTAAGGGCTCATGCTTGTCTTTACTGTCCGTTTATCGGTATGACGGCTCTGAGCAGCAGCACGGGATTCTGTAGGGAAAAGACTGTTTGGAGAGTCGTAACGTCTTTTTTCTTCAAATATAGCATTGTTCTTGGGCAAGCAAAGCGTATCGCATCATTTGCCTTTATAACTATCACGTTTTTCTAGTTTCACACCACAATGCGTCACAAGTCAACATGGTTTGACCAAACTCCATATTCCATATACCCAACTTATGGCCGCCCCTATCAGAGTGAGCGAAACATTTCTTGTTCCAAATGTCGGAACGTCCATTCGATTAATTTTACCGATCAAGGTAGGAGTTATTTTTACTTGGAGACGGGCGTCGACGTGCCTCCGGGCTCCGCACTTGAGCACGTTTTAGATGTAACCAAGTGTTGACCTAAGACGGCACCTCGGCTATCATAAATTTCGGTGTGAAGTTAATATGCCCTGTTTGCTGTGACAGTGGGTACAAAACAACTTGTGCAAAGAGGATGTATTAAAAAAGAAAGCGTCACGATTTGAACGAAAAAAAAAACAGTGTAAGAGCATCGATAAGAACGATTTCAAGTCCGTCCCACTAGCAATTGCTGTAAAACATTTTGACAAGTGTCGTTAGCTGATACACTGATTCTACCGATTTCAGAGCCAATTATGTACAGAGACTGCAGTGGCGCTAGTGTAACACCTGTCACCTGTCGATCCCGTACATGTTTTAGCACGTTGCCCCGTCATCGCCCGCTGTGCGGCTGCGGGCTGCTGTGGGCAGGGGAGCTGTGGGCGCCTGTTGTCACCGAGTGAGTGTGGATCGGAGCGGCGGCGCCGGCAGCACAGACCACCTGACCTGACCCGGCGACCTTGAGCGGGGCTGTTCACCCTGTCGAGTAGCGCTAGCCTAATTATTTGGAGTCTTAAAACCATAACACTATGAAACCCCTTGACGTACTCCGATGCCATTCTTGAGAGCACGCATCGTAGTGCCTGTCCGTATCTCGATGTTAGTCAACGTCTAACAAATCCTGTACCATGTTTACTGTTAGTCGGAACAGTCCATAAAACACCATGTTGAGGGTGCTTCGGTTTCCAACACACACATTGAAAATGTTTGCTTTGGATGCAACAGCTTTGTGGCCCATCTACCGTTTCGCCTCTGTGATATTTATTTTACTACCGCAGGTAACAAGAAGCCAGACATGTGCGTGGGTAGTAACATGACGCTTATTGCTATGCTTACTGACCGTTGATTGGTGTAACGCATTAACGAAACTTTATCGCTGTTCCACGGCAAAAGATTCCAAAGAAGATAACACTTGACGTTCCAGAGCCTAAAACTGTTCCGCTATGCCATGTGATGAGCGATTTTGGGCGGCAGCCAGACGCACCAATCAATTGATGACAGATAAACTTTGACAGATCGCTCTAACTATGCAACTATTACCAGTAAAACGCCTTTTGATCGAAGAACGAGCGAGCGAGATAGTGAGCCCTGCACGTGCGCAAGGGCGAGAGGGGCCAACGGGCTTGTGCAAAGCACCCTTCTAACCGGTCGCTAGCGGTGTGCCAAATTTGAACACAATCGGCCCAGCCGTTCCTGAGATCTGGAAGCGGCATTCTGCACGTGCGCACGTGCAAGCGGGGTCCAAACTGACTTTTGCACGACACCCTACTAACTGGTCCCCAGCCGTGTACCAAATTTGAGCGCAATCGGCCCAGCCGTTCTCGAGATCTGGGAGCGCCCCCTGCACGTGCGCACGTGCTGTAGCACCCCAACCTTAACACATGCAGATGAATTATCTGATGGAGACCTAACTGTGTACCGAGTTTCAATTCAATCGGCCCAACCGTTGTGCCGTTATTGAGGTTGCAATTTTGGTGGCTCTTAAAAAATGTCCAACTTTACCACGCGCCACGTGCGGTGGTTGGCAAGAACGCATGGTGGCCATCACACCACAGAACTTTTACGTCCAAGTGACATTCAGTAAAGAAGACCGCTTGTCAATCGGATGTCCCGTTCCTAAGATATTATCTTTTGAAGAGCGTCCCCACGGCCGGCCGGCCGGCCGGCCGGTCGGCCGCTCATACTCAGGATTTTCCCTTAATTAATTCAGTATGAACTCGCTCGCTCGCTGAGCTCGCTCGCTCGTAATGATGTTAAAGAATATGGTGCAAGAGGTAGTGTGCCTAATAAAAAATAGCGTAACTGTAAGCGTTCATTTAAATTAAGTAATACGTTTGCATGTGGAGTCCTCGCATTGTCTTGTTTTGAACTGGGATATTATTGCATCACAAGTTTCTGTTAGCTCAGTTCCACTGAGCTCCAGTCACCACAACACCAGAATAGCAAACGACTGATGTAGTTTTATCATGGACCTACTGATGCCCCATACCCACCTGTTCCTCTTACCCACGAACCTCTCCCCTCGGCTAGACCACCTACCTGACCCTGGCCGGGCTCTGACCCTAAACTAGCACCCACCTGCTGCTCCGGTATCCACCCACCGGCACCCACCTGCTGCTCCGGTATCCCTGCGCGGTGCGTCGGTGCTCCCGTCCCGCCTCCGCCGATCAGCACGCTCGGAAGCCGACTGAGGAGCTCGGGAGGGCCGCTGCCGCCGACGCCGACACTCGGTACGACCGGCGCCGGGAGAGGGGCGACCGACGCCGGTACTCAGAGGGGCGGCCGACGCCGGTACTCGGAGGGGCTGCCGGCGCCGGCCCGGGTCATGGGCGGGAGGGTCACTGGAGGGGGACGGGTGATGCAGAGGGACAGGCCGTGCGGAGGGACGGGTCATGGATGGGAGGGCCATGGAAGGGGACGGCCCGTGCGGAGTGACAGGTCATGGGGAGGAAAGGATCAAAGGGAGGGAGGGATCAAAGGGAGGGAAGGGTTATGGAGAGGGACGGGTCATGGAGAGGGATGGGTCATGGAGAGGGATGGGTCATGCGGTGGGGCGGTTCGAGCGGAGAAGCGGTCCGTTCAGAGGGACTAGTGACCGGGAACGACGGGTGAGTTTGCATACAAACGTTACAAACTCTGACTTGAAGTTAACAGCATCGAAAATGGATGGTTTCACAGCTCTCGCATTCCTATATACAGAGACGATGTATGACGATGTATTCCTATACCAGTATAGCGCCTTTTGGGCGCTATACTAGCGGAGCGAGCGAGGGGGTGAGTCTTGCACGTGCGAAATTTCGAGGGGGTACCTCCAACTGACTTGTGCACGGCACCCTACTGACCGGTTTCTAGCGATGTGCCAAATTTGAGCACAATCGGCCCAGCCGTTCTCGAGATCTGGGAGCGGCACCCTGCACGTGCGCACGTGCAAAATGGGTCCCAACTGACTTGTGCACGGCACCCTACTAACTGGTCCCTAACCGTGTACCAAATTTGAGCGCCATCGGTCCAGCCGTTCTCGAGATCTGGAAACGACCCCTGCACGTGCGCACGTGCAGCAGCACCCCAACTCTGGAACATGGATATGCAGTGCCTAGTGGGTGCCTACCTACATGCCAGCTTTGAGCGCAATCGGCCAAGTAGTTACCGAGATATTGCAACAATTACAAAACTGACGCCTCTTCGTTTTGCACGTGGCACGTGCATAAGGGGTCACCCACATGCATCGGGAAAAGTCCAATACTTGGTAGAAGGAATGAAGCTACCCTACAAAAATTACCGCATGTAAATCGGTCAAGTGGTTGCTGAGATATAAGCCTCGCAAAAGCGTCCGCACGGCCGGCCGCTCATACTCAGAAATTTCCGTTAATCTAAGGAAAGACCATTAGCGTCGCCACGGGGGGCAAGCGGGGCAGCTTGCCCCCCCCCCCAACCTCGGACCGGGCACCCCCTGAGATCGATACAGATCCGATGAGATTTTGGAGTCGGGGAAAAATGGGGGTACCTTTCTGAGAATGCCTGTGAGGTCAGACTCTGTTGGAGCGTGCAGTTCAAACCAAAGTCAGAGTCGCAGTCGCCAAAATCTTCAAGACTCCGACTCCAGACTCGGAAATGTCAATGCCATGCTTCATGCCATGTTCCTAGTTGGTTCTGTATTACATTTTGTAGCTGATTTTCATAAATTTTGGAGTGCTGACACATAATTTTCGTTCAAAGCGTGACACGAAATCTTCGGGGCCTTTCTCAACTCTCGTCAAATGTCTGCGACAGGCACAAGTACCGTTCAAGTGCCGCAGGGCTCATGAGCCTGCTTTTCACACAGGCTCCTAAGGAGCTCCTCTGAGCTCTAAGAAGCTTTTGGAGGGCCCAAACCGGCCTCTGAGAGTCCCACTGGTGTCCATGTTCTCTAGAGGGCCCATACAGGGATCTTTGAGGACATTATACATACGTAGACCTCTGAAGGGCCACACGAATCTTTGAGGATGCCTTCGAAAATTTCTGAAAACCTCAACTGGCCTATGATAGTTCAGCCGAACTTTTGAGGCGACAGACTTTACTAACCCCAACCCGGCATCTGAGGGGTCACAACTCACGTGTCCCTCTGAGGGCCGCAACACATGTTTCTTATGTCCCTACCAACGTAGGGTCCTTAAGGATTCGACACAGACCCCGACGGTTCACACTGTTATTCGAGGGCTCCAGGCTCACCCTGGGCCTAGTCTCTTAGCGCCCGCCGCCCACACTGGCTTCTGAAAGCTCGTGTGCCCTAAAGGGCTTTCCGGGCCCACCTTAGGCTCGGAAAGCCCTAAAGCACCACATACACGTAAATGTTTGGGGTGACCCACGCCGATCTCCGGGATCCTAAGCAGGCTTCTGAGAGTCCACACTGACCCTGAGTGGCCTGAAATGGCCTGGAAGTCGCAATCCTATCTCTAAGGGATCCCTTGCCGCTATGCCGTACGTAATTTTTGGTTCCGTTAAATATTTTTGGTCGCGTTTGCAGCGCTTCCCTTCACTCGAAAAACCAGAAACTTTTTGTTCACACTCGAGTGAACAAAACACTTCTTCTCACTGCAGCAAAGATGAATGATGTACTTCCGATTCACACTTCCGACATTCTCTCTCAGTCTCCGCCGAATGCCCAATTCTTAGCTACAATCGGCGGCTGGGATAAGCCCTATGCATTTCACGTAAAACCTCGGCATGCGTGCGTGAATGGAGGTTTTAGCGAGGTGATCCGATTCAAATGGAGCGTTTTTCACCTTCTTCTGGGTAATGATCATGAGCGACGAGAGTCTGCACAGGGGCCCTCTGCAGTGCGTCGGCAATCGCAGCCACTGTAATTCTAACGGTCGTTTTTGTCCAAAAATTTCAAAATTTTGATTTTTTTTTTGTTAAAAAATACATGCTATAGCTAGAAGGAAAACTTTGTCACCATCGGATTCCTCGCACCATTGCGCGTCGAATGATATGTAAAACGAGTGAGTAACGGCTGGGGAAAGACAAGATTTAACACAAAACTTGATTTTGCCCCCCAACCGAAAATGTCTGGCGACGCCTATGGGAAAGACTCCGCTCGCTTCGCTCGCTCCCTAATGACGATTTACTTGACCTTTTCCTTGGCTTTAAAGATTCAATCCTCTGTAACCGATTCAGAAGTCAGGAAAAATCACTGCGAACTCACGATGCGGTATGCACCTGATGTATAATAATGGGAATGATACTCACGTGGAGAAAGCCATTACCAAAAAGAGTCCCGCCCACATCAACAATATGCTGGTTTGCGATTCTTCACAAGATATTGAACACCAGGGCATCGAATATCAAATATCCATGACTTGTTTATTTGTAATTGTATTCTCACACACTACGTCACAGCACAGCCAGATAAATATATAATCATTGTGGCACGGTGGCAGAGCTCTCAGAGTGGCTTCACCTTCAGACTCAAAGCATGAACTGAGGCTATACCAGGCACCGGAAAATGATTACCCGGTCTTTCGGTCTCATACAGCTATGATCAAGCTCATAAAACGATTCTTATAAGTACGGCAAAATCACTCTGCCAACCGCAACCCTGCCTAATTTCTTAGCCATCATCAATGGACTAAACGCAAGGTCTCGGACAACTGAGAAAGTCATTTGCGTTGCCATGGATACGCCGCTAAATAGCGTGCCGGCGCGCATTTCTAATGGAGGGGCGCGGAAGCCGGGTAATGGAAGCCGTTTGTGCCATCCGGCTGCCAGGGAACGTTTCCATTCCGCTGCCGGCCCACATAGCGTCTACATTGTGCCGGTAGTCCTTGCCGGCGGCGCACAAGGGTTGGCTTTTATGCACGGGATATTGCGAGCACGGTAAGTATACGCTGAAGGATAATTATCAGCATGATCGTCAATGGTACGAGCCAATAGAAGACTTCTTTTTGGGATTGAGGTCAAACTTATCTTCACTCGATGCACATGGACCAGAAAGCACCAATGATAGGTAGCCAACTTCTAACCCGCGCCGGGCCGGGGGGGGGGGGGGTGTTTGAACACCCCTCCCCCTGCGGTTTTTCGCAGATATCTCAAAAACGGCGCTGTTTTTGGCACACCTGTTCGTGCATCTTTTCTGCACATGTTGTGAAAATTTCAGACCCAGGTCACCTAAGGTCAGGTCACCAGGTCACGCCAAGTGACCTCACCTCAGAAAAAATAAGAATGCTCGTCATAGCTACACCGATTGATCGATTGCCTTGAAACTTTCAGCGATTGATAAGAGCAACATTATCTATAAAATGTATATCTCGGAATTTTGATATCGGTGACCTAAGGTCAGGTCAATTTTGCGACCTCTCCATTATAAGTAAATGGGAAAAAATTGAAAAGCGTCTGTTTTGCACGAACGCTATTCTAGACACTCTCAAACATCGAGATGTAGATAAAATGGACACACTGAACCGGAAAATGGCAACTGTCACCCCTCGTTATGTCCCCGAGGTCATCTCAGGTCACGAACAGAATCTAACAGTTTTTCGCTAATAACTTCTGATAGAGACGTGCTAGAACGCTGAAAACGCCTTAGATGTGTTCGGCTCGACGTTGCGGATCGACTGATATGCAACATGACCTTTTCCGGTCAGGTCATGACCTTGACCTGAGGTCAAATTTTCAAGTTGACCTTTCAAGGTCAAATCATAGTTCATTCGACGCGCCTCGACGAGAGGAACACGATGGTGGCAAAAGTAATGTCGTGGCTCTTTTGAGTCAAAAGTTATTGCCGAAAAAACGTTTTTCGTAAAAACGGCTATTTTTGGAGTTTTTGCCCTCTGGAGGCTAAACCGTTGACCTGAGGTCAAATCTGAGAACATTATTCAGAAAGGTCTGTAAAAGGGCTATCGAATGCGCTTTTCCGCGGCGCTGTAGCTCTATCGGTTCCCGAGATAGCCGTTGGCAGTTTCAAAAATGTTGAAATAGTGGACATTTGACCTTTGGTGACATCTGGTGACCTGACCTTTGACCTGACCCAAAAAATGACCAAAGTGTTTTCGTCCTTATTTTGGACGTTCCGGCCCGGCGCGGAATCTCAGAGCACCGGCCCGGCGCGGGATAAAGCACATTTTCTAAACACACAGGAATGGTACGTGATAAAAGTACGTGACTCTTAGAGAATGCAGAGATTATAGCGAGGTCGGCTGATAGAAAAAAAGGGTAACTACGAACAGAATCCCTTTCGTCTCATTTTTTTTCTGATAAGATTATGAAATAAATTCTCGCGCCAAGTTGCAATACATTAGGATGCATGAATGGAAAGGTACTGTACATATAAATTTCGCTAGTGTAGGTGTACCGAAGTCATCGCTCGGCGAGCCGATCTGGGCTCGGCCAGGAGGTCCGCCCAGCAGCAGCGGCGACACCTATCGTACCGGCCCAACTGCCCCGGGGAGGAAGGCACGTGAGGGGGCGCTGCTGCCCGGCTGGTCCGGTTTTGCATGACAGAGCCAAATGAGGTCAACAAAGGCACACAGTGTTCAAAAGCCATTACACATAAACGAAATTTTAAAGCGATTTATTTGTTGTGATAAGCGTGCGTTCATTAATCTTGAGGAGGTAAACATGAGGTCACCTGACTTGGGATTTTGACTTACCTGTTACCCGACGCTCAGATACCTACTCAGCAAAGATTATGGACAAAAGCCGAACGTAACATAATAAAAAAATGAATGCCGAATATTTAACCTTCGCCCCAGTGGGGGGGGGGGGCATATGTTACCACCCTGTCGCGTTTTTTTGCGTGTTAATAAAAACCGCGGCTCGTAGCGCCGCGCCGCTTGGGGTAGCTTTTGGTACATCAATTTTGGACAACGTGTGAAATTTTTGACCCCAGGTCATGTCAGGTCAGGTCACCAGGTCAAGTTAACTGACCAAGCCTAAAAAAAAGTTTGCAATCCTGTCCAGCCTGCAGTGTTTGTCAGAAAGGTTTTAAACTTGGTGGATTGCATGCTGTTATGGGCGCCTACAACTTGTATATCTCGGATTTTTTATATCCGTGACCTAAGGTCAGGTCAGTGGCGTGACCTTTCCATTACAAGTCAATGGAGAAAAATGAAAATGCCTCTAGATCCGTGTGTACGCATAGGAACAGTCCAAATATTTCAGAATCACAATGATTTAGACCACTCGTGATGACCAAGGTGTCATTTTTGCTGATAGCCTCTAGAAAGGTCATCCGAGGTCATTTGAGGCTACAAACAGATTTTTGCCAATAACTCGCGATTGGAAAGAGATAGAACGCTGGGGATGGTCTCATTGTGTTTGTCTTGTTGAGACGCATCGACTGATATGCAACATGACCTTTTCCGGTCAGGTCATGACCTTGACCTGAGGTCAAATTTTCAAGTTGACCTTTCAAGGTCAAATTATAGTTCATTCGACGCGTCTCGGCGAGGGAACACGATTCTGGCAATAGAAATGTCGTGGCTTTTTGGAGTCGAAAGTAGTTGTCGAAAAACACTTTTCGTTAAAACAGCTATTTTTGGAGTTTTTGCCCTCTGGAGGCTAAACCGTTGACCTGAGGTCAATTTTGATAATGACTTTATCAGAAGAAACGTTCAAAAGCTATCGATTGCTTTTCAATACGTTTTTATAGCTACCATAGTTCCTGAGATAGCGGCATGTTTTCTGAAAAATATAATGACAATTGGCAAATTTTGACCTTTGATGACCTCTGGCGACCCCAATATTGCTCTAAGGTGAAAAATGACTAAAATACTTTCAAACGTACGCATTGAGTGCTATCGACTGCTTTTACTGCGTCTTTCTAGCCCTCTTAGTTTTTGAGTTAGAGGTGGGTGGTAACATATGCCCTCCCCCCCCCCCCCCACTAGGGCGAAGTTGGCTGAGACCGCCACTGGGGCGCGGGTTAACCCGCGTCCCGCTGGGCTATTCAGCCATACGCGCCCTGTTGGGGGGGGGGGGCAGATTCTGCCCCCCCCCCCTGTCTAACTTCCGACCGATGGTCGTAGAAAGACGGGGAAAACGGCAATCGAAAGCTCTCAACACTCAACAAGGCGGATCTTAACAACCCAATTTTTTTTGCTTCAGTAGGTCAGGGGTCAGGTCAAGGTCAGGTCAAGGGCACAAAATGCAAGTTTTTACATTATCGGCCTTACACCGTAGTTGCCGAAGAATGGACTGAGACTGATTGCCCAAAACGTGTTCTTAGGCTACCAAGACAATATTCGTTGCATACAATATTATTCAAAGGTCAAGGTCAAGGTCAGGTCAGGTCAGGTCAGGTCACCAAAAACAAAATATAGAAAAGGGCTTGTGCGACACATGTTTTATGGGTCATTTTATTCATAGAATTCAATAGGCACACTCAATTAGTGATATGGACCACCTCTGGATGAATTTCAGGTCAAGGTAAGGTCAAGGTCAGGTCAAGTGAGGTCAAATTTTGAAGTTGGTTGTTAAGGCCTAAAAAGGTGTCTATCTGACGTAGTTTTTCACGGCGAATCGAATGGTGCTATTTTTGTTTCCGTACGAGTTCTAGAACTTCCAAAAAATCTTTTTTTTAATTTTGTGTGTCGTGACGTCATACAATTTTGAATAGCTCCCACATTTTGAACCGATTCTTCTGAAAATTGGTATGTAGGTGCATATAGACCACTTCTCTGACATATATTCCGATTTTTCGATATACTCAAAATTTTGGATTTTAATTATTTTCCCAAAAAAGTCAGTTAAAAAAAATTGGGCCAAAATCCAAACTTAAAAAACGGAGATAGCCATTTGATAGACAAAGTAGAATCACGTATAACCTTTTTCGTTACGTCTTGATTCCTTTAAAAATGAAGATGTAAGCGGCGTTTGAAATTTTGCCGTTTTGAGGCGAAAATGGCGAACGTGACGTCACCAAAACGTCATTTTCTCAAAAAATCTCCGACGGATTTCGCTCAAATTTTCATGGAACGTGTCAAATTGATTTATGATAAGGTAGTGAAAGTTTGACGTCGCTGGCGTAACGCGTTTAGATGTTATTGGCGAAAAACGGGAGGGGAGGGCAGATTCTGCCCCCCCCCCCCAGCGAGGCGCGGGTTAACCCTCGCCCTGGCAGGGGGGGGGGTCGATGCGACCCCCCTAAGGTTTTTCGAAGATAGCGTAAAAACGGCGGCGCGCAGCGCCGCCAAATTTGGCACAGCCTATGGAGCAACCTTTTTACATATGACCTGAAAATTTCAGGTCCGGGTGACCTTGGGTCAGGTCACCAGGTCAGAAAAACCGGTACAAGGTCATGGTCAAATTTCAATTTTTTTTTTGCACCTGTCCAACTCACAGTTTTCGACTGATTTCTTTCAAACTTTCAGGATGTGCTAAGTTTACCGAGTTGTATAACATATATTCCGGCTTTTTTGAGGTCACTGACCTGAGGTCAGTAGAGGTCATTACGTCGTAATGTTAAGCCTATGGGAAAATACTAAATTCGGAAAATACTGGAGATATCCGTTTCGTTCTATCACTTTTGTGCTTTGAAACCACGGTACTTAACAGCAGGTCACCTGGTGCTTCTTTGTTTGGTGTACTTATCCATGGGTCAGGTCAAATGAGGTCAACTGAGGTCAAATGACGTTTTTGCCAATAACTTGGCACATAATGACGCTAGAGCTTAAAAAATGGTACCATTGTGTTCCTGGTGATCAGCCAAATCGAATGATATGCGATATGATGCAATTTGGTTAACTTGAACTTAACTTACTAATTTAAGTTTACTTAAAATTTAAGAAAAACTTTAAGTACACTTAAGCAAGCTAAAAAGTATATCATTCGACGCGCCTTGATGTGCTGAGTTCACTGGTGCTTTTCTTTTTTCTCTATCTCAATTAGATCAAAAGTTATAAGCGAAAAACTTTTGACCTGTTTTTAGCGAAATTTTTACATTTATACCCCCCAAACCCCCCTAAATATTAGCCTAGAGCAACCAAATTTGCACAGGGGCGAGAACTCCAAAGGCCCACCTACCTACCAAATTTGGTGTTTCTAGGTGCCATAGGAGCCAATCGCGAGGGGGGGGGGTCGCATCGACCCCCCCCCCCCTGCCAGGCCGTGTTATGAAAAATGCCCTGCCAGGGCGAGGGTTAATAAAGACCCGATGGCGTTCGACACCGAGGCTTTATAACTCAAAAGTCAACAAATAAAATCATCACACGAGGGTGTCATGTTAAAGCATAAACCAAAGGAACATGCATAGATAACATTAGAAAAGTAGATCAATGGTGCATTGTTGATGCTACTACAGTGTGATGTTTCCTCACCACCCTGTACTTACAAAACACAATCGTGTATCACCATACCACGAAACATGCCGTGGACGTTAATAAAATATCTGCAGGATTCATTGACAGGGGCTTTGTATGTGCGAACATGACGCTAATTCCTTCGAGGCGGCGACGCGACTCACAGCAGAGAGAAACTCAACGGGGAATCAAATACCAAATCCGCTTTGCTAAGCCGATAGTGGTCTCAAAGCGTTTAGTTCTGCAGGTAAAAAATTAGCGTCTATTGGATAATGCTGACTCGCCCTCACCAAATCGACCATGAGAACGGACTGTGAGAAGACGCCCACGCTCCTCCCACCCGACCAGAACGCTTTGCACGAAGACGCTCCATCCCTCTAAGAAACGTGTCAGTGACCTCTAGAACTTCCCCTTTATTCTCCGATCTACGGCAGCGCCGGCTATCTACGGGACGGTGCGGGGCGGCACCGGAGCTGGCCGGTCAGGTCAGTGACCTTCCGGTGGCCACAGGGCGGCTCCTGTCACTGCTGTCTGTCCGATCCACCCATAACTCAGCCCGCAGTCGCCGTGTGCAGCCTCTGATTCAGTCCGGCCGGGGCAGGTTCAGCGCCCAGCCCGCCCAGCCGGTTTTTGCTGCTGCTCGCAGTGCTATTCAGACCAGTCTCATCCGCCGGGAGCGGTCCATCCTGTCTCCCCTGTCTGCCCCGGATGGTAAGCATGTCTAACTGACACAACAGATGCTAGCATAACTCAACCAGAACATCCGGAAAACAACCAACAGGGAATCAGTAAAGTGCAGATTTGAGTGGCAATCGACTTTTCCATATTTTATGTTCGATGGAGGAATATCGATCCTTCACTGGTCCAGATACGACAGCTGACAGGTCGGGGCGAAAACAGGCACCGCTTGGCATTAACATCCCAGGCTTCGTAAAGATAGAACGATTGTTGTCCGGCACAGGAATGTTAACGTCTATAAAGGGACGGGAGGAAGCGATGGCGCCACACACAGAAACAAACGCACAATGACCGGTTTTTACGCAATTTCACTTCGGAAGGGCGGGCAATTTTAAACTGGTTTTGCAAATTATGTCCCAGGCCACCGCTTTTCAAGGGCAGTGCAAAGCATGCGGCCTTGGAGTGCTGCAGATACATGGAAAGGAAAATAGAAGGCACTATAAAGTAGATCGGAACTCCTCGGGACCATCACTGTAGGTCATCGTTTGCGTGTTTTATTGAATGGGACACTTGTGTAACACCTGCTCAAGTGGTGTGGGCTTTGTTCCTTTGATAAGGAGGTCATCAGTCGTGGTTCGTTGTTGAGGTGGTACTCGGCGTGAATGGCTTACCTCTAGAGTCATCGACAAGAGTATGAGGGACTCCTATCTTTGAACTTCCCAGATATGACACCGTCTTTATCAGCGCCAGATAGTCAAAATAGAGGATCCCAATGCTCAATTATCACAAGGCGTCAGCGTACTTTCAACCCTTTCCGGGACAAATTCTTTCCATCCTTCCCTTCTCGCACACCCCTGCCTGGCCCCTCTTCACTCTCTCCACGCTGCCTGCCGGTTCCTCTGCACTGTGCACGGAACAGCACGTGGTGTGGAGGGGCTGGCCGGCGGCGACTCGGCGGTCCGGCCTTGGCAGCAGAGGCCTGCCGCCGTCTTACGATGCCCAGCCGACCACTCGACCGGCCGGCCGGGCGGTGTATGTGATCCCCCGCCACCTGTGGCCACCGCCCGGGCCGCCCGGCTCCACCGGCACACAGCAGCGCTCAGCTCGAGCTGATACTAAAACCATGGCTCCCGACACGGCTCACATCTGAGCATCCAAACCGCGGCGGAAAGCATGTGGTGCGCCATCTTCCCGGGTCTGCACCTAATTACTGGTGTAGTTTCGCCGACTTCCGGTGCTCTTGTTCTCGCTGACACTGGGGCATGATGAGATAACGACAGCCGCAGCAGCGCATACTAACTGCAGTGAGAGCATGACACCTATAAATACATACAGGGCCGTACAAACTGCAAACGTTACGAAGTGGTGCGACACTTTGGTGTGATCAATGACTTTTTTATTAACTAAACAAAACACCTGTCTAGAGACGCGACAATTCAATTGCGACTGTCCGTTGATCTTATCATAAAACTTAACAATTACAAGATTTCTAAATATCTTTTTTACGTAAGCAGGCCATCTCAATTATCCAATGTTACCGTCTTGTTGCCGACTGCAGTCTCTCAATGCCTCCTCTCCGGACCTGAGTTGTGTCATCTTTAAAACCACCTGGGAACATATGGCGTCTCTGCCGGCATCTGAGCGTGGCTTCTCCGTCTCTTTTGACCTCATGAGGATCCTCACCACCTGTGCCGAGTTCTGAGAACCTCTGTCGTCTGTCCCGGGGTCCTCCGTCGAGGACGGGTGTCTACTCTGTACCCTTCCGCTCAGTGTCGCAACGGTGCGCTCTGTCTGAATACAAACCATCCCCGGCGTGCAGCCGACACCTCAAGTGCCAACTGGTGTCCCCCTCCTCAGCGAGCGAGCAGACGGGCTGTCGTCGTCCCTCAACGCTGGCCTTTACCTATGCGGGCTCGAAGCTGTTGCAGGGGTGTGGACACCTGCACTCTGCAGTACGATTTCGGCTGCTCTCCGGCCAGTAAGTAGCTGCCGGTGGTTCTGGGAGAGTGGTCACAGACAGTGAGTTCCTGGCGTCCAGCCGACACCGACTCAGTCATCAATCGTACGCTCAAGGTGAGCAGTGAATTGGTGAATCGGCAGTTTCTGTCCGGTGGATTTCCTAAAGCAGGCAGCCGCGCAGTTGCAGTTGTTTTGAGGGAATGGTCAAATATTCGTCAAAGAGCTGCATACGGTTTTTACATTCACCTATTTTCACTGATATCTTGAATTTAAGTTCATCAAAAAAAAAAAAATGAGTCATTGAGAAAATTACTTTTATTTACAGAATATGAATTAGGTAATTCGCATTAATCCGGAAAAAGAGCACTAATTCAACGGTGCTCGCTCACGGAACCAGCGCACAGACACCTTCCAGGAAATGAAGACGTGTTATCACAGACATTTCGTCACTCTTCTCAAGATGGGACCTCGTCTTTGAATAAGGAGACGATGATATTATAGTCGAAGGTTACATTGAGCGGCTGTGATTTCTTAAGTCTGTTCATCACGTCATGGATTGGAATGCACTGCGAATGTATTTCATCCGACCGTCCGTTCTGCCGGAGGCAGGGGGTGGGGCGAGGCGTCAGCTGGCGACTCAGAGCGCCGTCCACCGCCGGGATCCTGGGAAGGTCATGTCGATACAAGTTCGCCGAACGCGTGCCTCCATCACCGGTCGGTGAGAGCGCTGTGAGTAACGCAGAGGCCGAGTGAGCTAATGACGCGGCAATTTCCCAGAGACCGGGTCTGTGACGTCACAGAATGGGAGAGACTTCCGGTACACGACTCAGGTGTGAAAGAAAAAACGAGAGAGGAACCTCATTCTTTTTGTTAGTTGAAGTCGTCAAAATAATGCTGAATACAAATACAATTATGTAGTCGGCTGTTAACCAGCCACCTCTGCCTCAGCCCGAGATAAATAGACTCGCGGTATCTGCCCACACACAGCAGCGGAGGCGGCGGCGGCGACGGCGACGGCCTTGGCGGGGCCACAGGGCGACTGGTACCGATGGGGCGCCGACGAGTCACGTGACACCACACAGAGAGACTGGCACCGATGGGATGTCCAGTCACGTGACCGGCTGGCCGCCCGCCAGGACTCGACCGTCTCGGCTCGGAGTTGGACTGGGGGCTCGGGGCTGGGCTGGAACAGGTGCCGGAAAGCACTTCCAGAGGTCGTACTTACAACAGGGATCAGCTGGAGCGGGGTGGCGGTAAAGGAGAGCCATTACCATCCGGTCACTGAAGGTTATCGTAGGTAATCGTAATCAATAACCCGGTTTACATAGCATATTTGACGAGGCTCTAGCTCGTTAATTTCGCGATAATTTCGATGCAGTGGTCTTCAAATATTTAGAGGGGATCATTTTGTAAATTGTTCAGCACCATTGGCATCTTTTGCAACATCACGGACGGAGATATAAGCTTGCAACAAACCCTATGTAAACGCGTCTAATGTATAACTTCCCAGTAAAGGGGATTAGGAATCATTACCAGTCTGTGATACTGCTGTTGATAATCCTGATTATGCAAAAGCATTGACTAGCAAGCATTAATTCGATTGATTGCCAGCCTTTTGGCGTGCTATGGGGAAATATGACGACAAGCAAGCTGCTATTGCCTGATTTTTAAACTTTGCTTTATTTTTAATGTCCTAGAACTCCTAGTATCAACGCGCAGTTTCTTGCAAGCCGTTGCCAGTGAAGAAAATATAAATGGCCCTTGGTTTCCACTGGCTCTCCGTCCAGTGTTTAAATACAGAGGAATCGATATATTGATTCCTCTGAATCGATTCCTGTTCAGGGTATGACTAGTGTCAGCCGTCCAGCCCAGAGGACAGTGTCCAGCGTATCGGCTGCGTGCCACTTACCATACATGGGACTCTCCAGTCGGCCGGGGCAGCTGTAACGCCTGTAAGCCGGATGGAGGTATTTACCGCAGGCTCGCGGAGAAACCGGCGACTCGCATCCAGCGGAGCGGAACCCCGGAGGTGTGAAATTCGCCGGCGTTTCACTGGAAACCAATAGGATGTATTCCGGTAAATTTGGATGAACCGTGTTTCTCCATTTATGCTGCTTTAATAAGCAACTGCATCCCTTTCGAAAGACATTAGAGCAACAAAATATTGCCTCAATTCAGTGCCTACAATGTATGAATATTAATTCACAGATAATGATATAGGCCTACATTCAATCACACAGTGGTAAGATGTAAAGCATATCTACGTTCAATGCCACCGGTAGCTCACGGTTTAATCAAATAGAAGTAGGGCGGCCGGACAGTTTCGCTGCGTGATTCCATTATATTGGGCCGCTATCACGGCCCCAACATCAATGTATCACCAGGGCTGCGGAGTCGATGGATTTTCGGCGACTCCGACTCCGACTCCGACTCCGGCTTTCAAAAACCAGCTCCGACTCCGACTCCGACTCCGGGCAGAATTGTCGACTCCGACCGACTCCAACTCCCGACTCCGACTCCGCAGACCTATCAATGCTGCGGAGTCGACAGATTTTCGGTGACTCCGACTCCGACTCCGGCTCGGGTTTCTAAAATCGACTCCGACTCCGACTCCGACTCCGGTCACAACTGTCGACTCCGACCGACTCCGACTCCGACTCCGACTCCGACTCCGCAGCCCTGTGTATCACAATGCCTTTTCGGCCTTGCCTTGTACCACGTGTGGTCTTCTGAATGTCACCGGTTGCATGGAACGCATCAGTTTGGGTCCGCTTGACATCATCCACTGTGTAGAGTGGGGGCCCTGTGATGCCAGCCCGCCCGCCACTATATCCGTCCTACAGAGCGCCCGCTATACAGATGGTAGGACGACGTATCATACCCTTTCAATGGCAGCTGCATATGGTGAGCGGAACACGTGTGACAGACGGGATCGTCGACCATTGGCAAGTCCGGGTGGATAAGCGCAGCAATTACCCACGACTAGTGGTCTATCGCCGAGCTCCCCATGGTCGCGTAGTGGCGCGGGCAGCAGTCGGGGTATCAATTACGGCAGCATTGTTCCACCCACCCCTGCAGGTGGTCGCACGTGATGATTGGTGGTGAGTCATGGTAGCTGGACCGACCGCGCCCGTCGGCCGTCCCGGACTCGCAGCTCCGTCCAGCCCGGGCGGCAGGTGCTCTCACCGGAACTCAGTGCGAGCAATTGAAACCGCTATTTTTAATGGAAAATGAGAAACTCGAAAATGATATCATCTAGCGAAAGTGAACTAAAAAACTATGCGCATTCAAAATGCTTGGCAAAAATGCGAATCGCATGATGAGGTAAATGGTAATGCTTCAAAAACTTAAAATTTTACGGCGCGGCTCGCGAGGTCGGCGTAAACTCGATATTTTATAGATGAGCATTTGCATTTTTTTAATTCATCAGTTTGATTAAAAAGTAAGCACATACGCTCAGCTCTGAGTGTCTGGAGTGCCCGGTTGGCCCCCTGCCGGCCGGCGGCGGTAGCTCCGCCCGCTGCGGCGCGGACTGGACCCGGGTGCCCTGCCTCCCTCGGACAGGGTGCCGGTCGGCGCGCCGCGGCGCCGCTCAGTCCGTCGGTGTCCACAGTGGTGTCCGCTGCCGGCGCGCGCCTCCGATATACCGGTGAGTGGCCGCGGGGTCTGCCATCTGTGACCCCCTAGACAGGACACTGCCCTGTGACCCCTAGTCATCCCTCGGAGTCTGCCCCTGTGATCCCCGGTCAACCCTCGGAGTCTGCCCCTGTGGCCCCCAGTCAACCCTCGGAGTCTGCCCCTGTGATCCCCTGGTCAACCCTCGGAGTCTGGCTCTGTGATCCCTGGTCAACCCTCGGAGTCTGGCTCTATGACCCCTGGTCAACCCTCGGAGTCTGGCTCTGTGATCCCTGGTCATCCCTCGGAGTCTGCCCTTGTGATCCCTGGTCATCCCTCGGAGTCTGCCCCTGTGACCCCTGAACAGGACCCCGTCCTGTGACCCGTGAACAACCCTCAGCTGGTGACCAGAGAGTCTGCCCTGTGAGTCCGGGATGGTGGACGGTGGCCACTGGCCACAGAGCTACCCTGTGAGCTCTGAACGGAGAACGCCTATCGAACCGTCCACCGTCAACCGCTAAACACTTCACTTCTGGGTGACCGCTACGGCATCCCAATGACATCCCGAGAACCCCTCAGCTCGGTCAGCGTGGCCGGTGACAGTCATTGCGGCACCCCTGGGGTCGGATCCTGCCTTGAACCGCGGCAGTGCAGTGGCGAGGACATGCAAAGGTGATTACCTATTCCCGAGCAGACTAGTGCATGCCTGTGGTAGGTGGATTATGGACGGAGACCAGAGGAAACCTTGGCATCTGGGATTTCAGCCGAGATTTGTTACAGAGGAGAACGTCTTGATGCTTGTGGATCTGGGCTGGTAGTTCTTAGAGAGGAGGTTACCTCGATATCCGACAATCTAGTCATTATAGTAAGACTATGATGCAAACATTCTACATTATCATTGCTGGGACTATGAACTAATGTTTGATATGCTGTAAGTAATGCTAGAATAATCTAGACGATGACATGGCTTGGTAGTTTCAGCTTTACCTTTTTCTCAATTGGCCATAAAGCAAACAAACAAATGAAAAGCAATAATGTCTTTGCAACAGCTAATGCACAAAAATTGCAAAATAACTACAGCACAAATGAGCGGCATGACAAGGAGTAAAAGATCAAGTTGTTCATCAGCAAACAAGAAACTATTGGCATTTCCGCCAGCCTCATTGTTAATCGCTCCCGAATGTTAGCACGTTTCGGGATATCTCGCGTGTAAAATCGCATCAGGAGATAGCAAAGGTAGATCCGGAGATCACATGGCCGAACATGTTCACCAGCCTCAGATCCACCGCAACAAAAACTAACGGTCAAAATCACGGCTCCTAGGTCACCATCTGACATTGGGTGAAAAGTAAAAGTGCGCGACATGTATTCGCTGCATTTATCGGTGTGACGCAGTAATTCACTGCTGTCCGCTGCGAGGTTTTGTGCTCTACTTCCGTTGGCGGCGGAGTGGATTTATTTCACCGTCACTCTGTCTCATGACACGGCAATTATCAGCTGCAAGGACCCGTAGTCTGTTACGTGACTGGTAGGCTGTAGACTGAGCTCTGTAAAGTATGCAGCAGCGGCGTGGCAGCTTGGTCAATGCCGGGGAGGGAGGGCTGACTGACACACTGGCAGAAAACAGCGCAGTAACAGGGCTGGTTACAATGTAACGACTCGACAAATCACCCCGTCCGGTGCTTGTTCAATGTCGAGAGTTGGTTAGACGAGTTTGCTTATCTGCTCGTCTCGCACGGTTGCGGAGCTTGGATGGCCAAATAATTAAAGGGCTGCTCCGAAAAATGTTAAAACGTTCTCTGAGGAACCATAGAGCTAAGCCTGTGGGGCAAGTTCGTTTAGAAGAAGGGAGTGAGTGATTGTGGTAAACCATCATTTTGATAATCGTGGTGCTTCGCTTTTAAATGCGGAGTAAAAAGGAACATTACCGAAACATTTTGCACGATTCAAATGATCGCAGAAAGGGTTAATTAATTCATCGGCTGCAAACGAACAGTATAAGCCTTGAAAGTGCTCGCTCTGTGAGTTAGCGTAATGTGCTACATTCAGGTCAGTTGGCACCGGCGCAGTGTGAGATGTCTATCGACTCCCGTAATTGGGTTTGGCCGGTCGGGGGCGGCTGGGCGGGCCAGGGGGAGGGGTCGTGGAGTGCCTCTGGCCCGACTAATGACACCGTGTCTGTCAGAAACCTCGGTAGCTACCCCCGGGGACGACCGACCTCCGCCCGTCGCCCCCGGGCAGAGGTACTTATCATCCAACTCCTCCCCCCGTCCCTCAGTTCGTCCCTCCCGTCCACTGGCAACTCACCGAGGACACCCCAGCGCCCACAGGAAACGTCCGTCCTCCTGTCTCAATGGGACACTTCCCTCAAGGAAGATTTGTCCTCCCGTATCCACGGGAGGCTGACTGTCTCCCCTGGAAGCTGGCTGACCTCTTCATCTCCTCTCAGTTGGGACCTGCCACCTCCCGCGGTCCCAGGAGTGATCGGTGCCGGCCGGTTCGCCTCCGCCTCCTCTCGGCAGCGTTGGTCCTCCGGCGGCCGCTGCTCCGCCGTGCCCAGGTGGCACCTCGCCGCTGCTCCCGCGGCGAGGTCGCGTCTCCCTCGGACGCTGGCCAGAGCCGAGGTCAGCCCCGGCCGGCCGGTCCACCGGACTGGACCGTCCGCCGCGCCGGTCAGAGGCTCCGCGCCCGTCAGATTCAGGTCACATCGGCACGGCCGCCGCCGGCGACAACACAGGGTCAGCGCCGGCGGTCCGACTACACCTGCGCCCATCCTCTGAAACTGACCGCCACCTGGTGAGTTACCAGAGACCAGGGGCTCACCCAAGATTAAAACACCGCATAAGAAAAGATATCCCATACGGTTTCTGTGATACGCGGGCCACAGGTGGTGCAACGGTATCAATCAGGAACAATGCAGACGAACCATTGCCGAGCTGTCATTTCATGCATCGTCTTTGGCTATCTCAGGGCACTAAAATTACATCGTGGCGGTTTTTGTAGCGGTAACACCAAGTACAGGAACAGAGACGAGGCGGAGATCAGGGTGTGGTTCGCTAAGTGTATGCCTCCCAGGAACTCCGGTCTGCGGCTTAGCCGGGCTTCTCCTCATGCGAGCGGGCCATCCCAGTCTGGGCAGCACGCTCCGTTTTGTTTCCATAAACCGTCACGAGCCCGCTGCTGTGCCGCAGAGCCGCTGACTGGCCGGGGTGACGGCAGCGGAGCCCGGTCGGCAGAGACGCCCGGAGTCGGTCGGGTGAGAGGGAGAGTGCCGCTCGGCCGTGCGCCGCCCGTGATTCACGCACCGTCCGCGACCCCGCGAGGTCGGCGCCGCGTCCTTGTAAGGCCGTCCGCTCCGGGGGTGCCGCCACCGGCGCTGCAGATGATGCGGCACAGAGACGAGCGGGGCTTCGGCTCTGATCCAGGTGCGCCGGAGGGAATCCGTGATCCAGAGATGCTGAGGCAACAAGTGTGATCCAGAAGCTGCTCAGAAGAGCAGCTCGCCGACCCAAAAGTGCTGAGCGGTGCGCTGTGTGAGGTCCAGGGCCACCAGGGGAGCGCCGGTTGCGTAACCCGCCGAGGACGTCCGCAGCGTCTGACTCGCGGAATACCGGGAGGCGCCGCTGACACGGACCGACGTCATCGGGGCGGTCCGTCGGCCGGGGGTCGGTACGGGCGCCGGCGACACGACCGGGGCATATCTGACCGCGGGCACGCCGTCCTCCGGTCAGTGTTGGCCAACACCGCGGCCACATACGGGGCCGACAGTTTCCCAATACTACAACCGCAGCCGCCGATCAGTGGAAATCATCCAGCTCATTTGAAATACCTGCCAGTGCAACTGACAGAATATATTAACCGATTGCAGATTGAAGCAGCACGTTGAACACTGGGCTACAAAGGGCATTTGCTCTGTTTGTATTTGTATTGAGCGTGTATCAATATCCCGAGTTATAGGCGGATGAAGAATGAATGAAGCCGTCTCGTGTGACGTGAAACCGGCGACCCATGAAAGCGAAAGCTCAACATGCACAGCCATTGGCCGGTATTCAGATGGTCGGCGTGGATGAATGACTGAGCGGCGGCGGCCAGACGCGCCTGTCTGGCCGGGCCGCTGCATAAGGCGGTCTCTGAAGGCCATCGAAGTCGGCCATCGATGCCCTCCGCCGGCCAGCGCCAGTATCCCTCAGGCTGTGCTGAGACGGTGGGGACTAGGTGAGGAGCGGGCCACAGCGAAAAGGTGCAGCGTTCGGTACGCGAGTCTCTCGGTCAGACTTTTACACGATTTTAGTGAAGACAATCATTGACTTTCTCCATTTAGTGAATCAAAATATTAGTATCGCTTAGTCAGCCCTATCGTTCTCATCCATAGTTCGACACCCATCCGTGGCTGAGCCAGACTTCTTACCCATGAGGTCGCTCTTCCTTCTACTTCAGTTCCATCGCCGACAAAAAAAAAATTGTTTGCCGCAGGGCTAGTGGTTCTATCACACTAACAAACACGTAAATAACACGTCATCGACACAACTACAATGCATGCATTGGATGGATTAACATAGCCCGCCTTCTGACGTCGTCTGCCTTCAGCGCCCTGAGCACACGGAAGCAACGCCAGAATGCCCTCCCAGAGTTCCTGCATCTCTCGGTCCGAGTCCAGTTTTTACTGGCTCGTTAGCGTCCGCAGCGCAGTGTGCGCATTACCTGATAAGCGCGCGGCCCATTAGGAAATTACCTCTGTACGGGCGGCCAGCCGACTGGGCACGAGCCGTCAGTCGTACGGTGATGTCATGCACGCGACGTCAGGCCGCGTCCGTCAGTCCTGGTAACGTCAGTCCGTATGATAATTATTAGTCGCTGGGTTTTATCTACCGCTTTTCAGTTGCCTGTGTCCCCAGACAAGCATGATCGGTAAACTTGAAATAAGGGATACACCTGCCCACCCATGTGCCACACATTACCCCCATCATATACCCAATACCTACCCAGTCCACCCTCTGATGGCCTATGTCGGTCCGTGCTATCCCGTCCCACCTACCGGCCTGTGATATGGGCCCTGCGGTCAGGGCTGAACCTCTGACCACGCTCAATTCAGTACCCGCGGCCGCCATCATCGAGCCATGACCAGATATCAATAGCTGGTGACGTTCGGACCTGAAATCCGCTGTCCAAACGTTACCGGCGGAGTAGCGTGTCCAAGACGGACTACAGCCCCGTCCGACGGCAGGGTTAATTACTGAGGCATGGCACGCCGGTACACGGCACGGGGGTCAGGAAGGGGTCAAAGGGCACAGGTGAGTCATCTGGTGCAGGCCCATGGGACCTGACAGATGGGGCGATGTGGATGTGTCTTAGGAAAAGGTTAGAACGGTGACAGGCAGAATGAACGGGACTTTGCTGTGCCAACATTGCCTGGTCAGTGATCACGTTTGTTTGGAAATCGCGTTTGCTCGTTTCCATGACGACGGACGTCAGACATTCCCCAGATACGATCAGAAATGTTAATATTGAGAGAGAACCTGCGCGGCAATCCACGGAGGCTCCGCCAACGCCGGTAGCGCAGCCGGCGTATTTGGGCAAAAGCCGGCCCAAGGCCCTCCCGACCGGCCCATAAATAATGGGTCCTCGGTGGCCGGTACTCATGCCCACCTGGGCTGCCCCCTTCCCATGAGTGCCCCCGCGGCCTGTCTACTGCCGGTCGGCCTCGAACGGACGTACGAAATTCGGGAGGCTCAACTGAATCTGACAAATAAAATACCTTTTGTTCTTTACTAATGTCCTGATCGCAGTGAAAATGTAATTATCAGTGTGCTGAGGGGATCTTCTTCGGTCCCCGGATGTCGTTTATGACGCAGTAGGCCCACTAGCCACTGACTGACGACTCGACCCCGTCCACCTTTGACCGTCGTCGGTCCCCGTATCCGTCCTACGCGCCTCGGACGGCCTCGAACGGCCCCGCCGGCGGCGAGGTCCTCCCATTTCCGGCTGCGCGTGCCGTCTGTCCGTCTGTCCGTCTGTCCGGCGGCGTCACCGCGCCGCACGCTGTCCCAGCACGCCGCTGACCTTGCGTGGCCTCTCGGAACGGGTCCTTCCCGACGGGTGCTGTCGCCCTCCGCCTACCGGCGCCGGCGGAGGTCCCACCAAGGTGCTACCGCCGCCGCCAGCACCAGAGCGCCACGTGGCCGTGCACTGACCGGCAGTGACGTCAGAGGGGCGTCAGACTCACAGACAGTCTGTCTGCCGGCGTGGGAAGTTCAGTCTGCCAGTCTCTCACAGTATCCCCGTGACTGTATGTTGAGTTGGCGGCAGAGACCCTCGATCCTGGATCTCAGATCGCTCAGCTTCGGTCGGGTGGGATCTTTTCCCGGTCCGGTACACACGACTCCTTGATGTCTTGTCTATCAAGTCCACGGCGGAGGGGTCCTCTCAGCGGTGCTGGCGACGGGACTTCCCATAACAACGGGCCCCCATAACGTGAGCAATGCCCATAACGATGGGAGTTTCCATAACGAAGGAGGCTCAGCGGAGGTGCACACTGTGCAGGGCGCGGTCGTTGCCGGCCCCCGCCTCATGGCTGATGTCGGATGTCTGCGGGCCACACCGCCGTGCAGCGATGATATCGGGACGGCACACGCGATCCCCCCCCCCCTCCGCCCACGGATCAGGCAGCACGCGACCTTTCCCCTCCCCCGCCCCGCCCGGTTCCGTGACCTCGCCCGGAGCGACGCAGTTGACCCGGGAAGGCGTACAGGGATACGGGGATCCGGAGCAGCTCAATGGAATCGGCGAGTAGAAAAATACAAACCTATAGATAATCAGCAAACACAAATTATTTGTGTTGTTACGCTATCGTCATCAGTTTCATTACTGTTTGATCTTACACTCTTCTAGTTAAAATGGGTGCACATTTCCGTTTGATTAAGTGAATTACACCGACCACGCCCAGTATTACGCTAATGCAGCAGCCAACAAAAGCCTGCTACTGCCCCAACTGAAAGCCTTCTGCTGAAATCAGGGAAGTTCCTGCCATGAAACTGGAATTATAGCTGCCTGTCTGGAACAATTTATTCGTCGCTAAATCACAGCAGCAACGAACGTAATGTGGTAGAGGCTCGGGGATGTTTGAGTGACGCGATGCGTTCGGGGGATTCCGCTACATAGCTACGTTGTTACGGGCAATGCAAAACATTCATGATTCAATAGTTGTAAAAAAGTGCGTGATAACAACTCTACAAGATAAGATAGATACTCGTCACCGGCTTATGGCTGGAAGGATTCTGGATTAGATAAGGAATTAATTTTTATGCCTAGGCTGCATTTCCACATGCATGTCCTCTCTCAGATAAAAAGGCTGCAAACACGTTAGGAAGCCCGCCCTACAGGCAGCAGCTATACAACTGTCGGCTTGCGGTTACCCTTTCGGACCGTACTTAAAACATACTCGTAGATACATCACTTGCGGCCATCAAATATTAAAGAGTAGACATTGGCAGCGAATACTTTGGTTAGTGAATTTTAGCTTTCCCATGGTGTCGGGGTGTCGGTGAACTTGTGACATTAGTGAGTCGGTAACTCATTTCCAAGGAGTACATGGCCGGATCGCCCCTGATAGAACAGTCAGCTAACAGGCCACGAACATTGCACTCACCTTGGCGGAATTTGGTCAGAAGAGAAGAGGCTCTAGTGATACGAGCAGCCAGTTGGTGTGCTTATGTCGTCCATTAAGTAGAGATAACCGCTCAGCAATTAATTCACCAATCTGTTTACCGAAAGAAATTGGCAGTCAGCCATCAGCTGCGTGAGCCCAATAGGGCGATAAGGAATCAGCTGGCTCCTGTGGGACCATCAATCATGTAAAGCCCGCGGGACCATGGGTGTCTTCCATGATTGGAGGCGTCTTATCGATTCGCCATGTTAACAATAGTACATCGTATTTGGTTGAATAAGTAAAAGGTTTAATAGTGACAGCACTGAAAACAATTTAACCCAAGGCTGGTGAGTAAACCGGTGTTTTACGGGTACCCCTATCCGCAACCATTTTTAACCACCCTCTCAGGAGTAGTGCTAGGTCCCATTGCGGTGTAGTCGTACTTGCTCTGAGCGGATATAACCGCTGTCAGCGAACAAGTCCGCTGAGAGCAGGGACGACTACACTCCAATGGGACCTTACTGTACTCCTGGGAGGGTGGTTAACCCGCGCCCCACTGGGGTCTGTGTATAACACGCCCTACTGGGGGGGGGGGGGGGGCTATTCATAGCCCCCCCCCCCCCCTCCTAACTCCGAAACTACTGGGCCGATCGTCAAAATTCAAACGGCGTCTGATAGCCCCGGAAAAACTGTCGAGCGAAACCTAATTTCATTGACCTCGAGGTCACCGATGACGTCACAGGTCAGGTCAAAGTAAAAATTATTGGCATTTTGGCTTGTTCACATTTTGGGCTCTGGCCGCCGTCTTACAAGTCAGATCAGGCTCATTTTTGGTTTCCACACTCGTGAGCAGATTCTCTAGATACCTTGAGGGTACCAAGCTTGTACTTTGATTTTCAGGTCAGGGTCAGGTCATCACAGGTCACGAAAATATTATACCATGCGTCGGTCACGTGACACATGTTTTATGGTCCATTTAGGCCATAGATTTCGAATTTGTGTCGTCTGTGTCATTCGAGGTCATTTTGAGTCGAATTTAGCTTAGGTCAGGTCACTTTCAGGTCAAAAAAGGTCAAATTTTGAAGTTAAAATTTTTCAACAAAAAATGTGTCTATTGGATGCAGTTTGAGCTCAGGAACACGATGGTGCCATTTATATTGGTGTACGATGTCAAATACGTACTGAAAAATTGATTTGAAAAATTAATAATTGTGAATTTTTTTGCAATAATGCGTATAACTTGGCCATTTTTGAAGATATTTAGCTAAAACTTGCTAGAGTTAGTGATAATCATGCGTTCTGTCACATATATTCCGGTTTTTTTCGAAAAGTCAAAAACTTTTTGAAAAAAATATAAAAACATAAATTTTGAATATTATTATATAAAATTTTCGAAATTTCAAAATTTTGAAAATCCGAGATAGCAGGTTGATAGCGCGGTCAATTCTGAGTCCTTTCATGCAAAGAAAGTGGATCTAGCTTAAAAACTGAGCTCTTGGGAGCGATTGCCGTGGTTCAATGTTTTGCGTCGAAATCGGACGAACATGACGTCACTCTGACGTCATTTCCGGCCGACCTATGGTAGCTACGAAGTTCAAATTTTGACACAAGGTGTCAAATTGATGCAGCCGAAGGTACTGAAAGTTTGGCGTCGATCCGTCAAGCGGTTTGGAAGTTATTGCAGAAAAACGGGAGGGGGGCTATAAATAGCCCCCCCCAGTGGGGCGCGGGTTAAAAATGGTTGCGGATAGGGGTACCCGCAAAACACCGGTTTACTCGCGGGCCTTGGGTTAAATTGTTTTCAGTGAGTATGTAAGAAGTGAGCACGTACCAACCAAGAAACTTCTTACAAATCGATACCGTCATGAAGACAAATATCCTCATAAAGGCTGGCTAATCGTTAACTTTTAGTTTATTAATGGATAACGATTATTTCGTGCCTGCGCCATGCGTGACCAATCAGAGTTCTTTGCCTCGGTCCATAGTCGTTCAGTCGTGTGTGACGTGCGTCATTCCGACTATGTATTCTGAAACTGGGCGCGGGACGCTGTCCGGACGCGAATAGAAACGCAGCCTGAAGTTATGGTGATTGGCAAAAGTTAGTGGCCGGCGTCCCTGGAACCGAAGGTTAATGGAAATGGGCATAACATCGATTTGGTCGATCCGTCCCTGGCCCATGCCGGTTCTGATTGGCTCAGTAGCGCCAATGTCTGATGAGGGCGAATTCTGAAAGCATAAATAATTGTGAGTTTAGGCATGAAGTTAAAACACGGATGTACGTAATCATGCGGATTACGATTTCCTAGCTATGTATATTGTGACCATATTCAAATAAACTATGGGCGTGTTCTTTTAAAATACATGCTTTTTTCTCAAGTCACGATTTCAATTTAAGCCAATACCATTCCGGAACAGTCAACGGTGTTTCAGACTTAGCCCTGTCGGGCCGTCACATGGCGAGCAATGTGAAAATTAAGCTACTTAACATTAGGTATAATAGCCGTGCAACAATATTGGGCAATGGGCACACATATATAATTGTGTGCAGCGCCTATAGCGCTCTGCTTCAAGCCAAGGCGCGGTTGTTCTTGGGGCGGAAGTGATGTGCTCTGTCGGCCCGGCCTTCGCCAAGGACGGTCCTCAGCCGGGATGGGAGAGCCCACTGGCGGGTCCTGAGACGGAAGCTCCATTGTTTACATGTATGCTTACGTGTACATTTACACTGTTACATCCACTGGTGGGAGGCTCCGTCTTTTCAGCCGGATGGTGAGGGAGGGAGCCTCTGCCGGTGGGAGTCGGCAGCGCTACCCGCTCAGCACGGAGCCGGTGTCTGACCCTGTGTCCGCTCGTTTCCAGCTGTCTGACCCTGTGTCCGCTCGTTTCCAGCTGCTCGCCTGTCCCGTGTCGACGCTCTCTCTCTGCTCGCGGGACGATGTCGTGTCTCCGGGTACTCGGACTGTTGGCGGTGGTGGCTACCGCGACCGCAGGTAAATAACGCAATCAACGCACCCGTGAAAGATGTCAATAGATTCTGTCCACACTTGCACATTCGTAAAGAATGTGAGCAGCATGCTCCCAGGACATACATGTATGTCTTTTCGGTTCTGAGATTTAACTTGATGCCGTGCGTTTTCATACTAAACAATTATGGATTCGTGACTTTCCAGTGCCTTTAATGTCGTGGTCAAATGTCACATCACTTCAGTGGCCAAAGGCCGATTCAATACTGTGGGTGTGTCGGCCAGCAAGGCCTCCGCAGGAGCCTGACTTGCTGCCGCGTCGTAATTGAGCGAAACCACCAGTTGAAGTTATTATTGGGCATCGTGCGAATCTGAAGACCTTGGCTAACCCGTGTACCCACGATTAATGGCCGTAATCACCAATTATGGTCGAACATGTCCAAACACACATGATGTACCTATTGATATATCGACATAACGATGGGCACTATCATGATGATAACACCCTTTTCTGGAGCACAATTATTTATTGTAGCACGGTTACATGGAGCCTTGAAACAATAACATAAGTATTTCATTATATGAGGCCACGGACCCGGCGAAGTCGTAGGTATAGGCCTGTGGTTTCAGTCCCGGTAAAACCTTGTACAAAATGAGGTGTGAAAAAATGGGCGGGAAGCAAGGGCGTTGCGAACTTCCACTGGTATGCTATTGGAGTATCCAACTAGGCATCCAAGCCGAGCAATAAAGGTTAACGTGGAAAGCTGCTTTTTGGGAAGAGGGTCTAGTTGGACTGAGATGAGCTCTCCGTTGGTCGTGATAAAAACGACTGTGGCTGTCAGTAATGGTGCTGGGAAGCTGATCTGTAGGATGATAAATTTATAAAGCTTAAATAGCTCCCCATTCACCAAGAGGAGGTAAACGGCTGCTGTAAACGTAGAACCATCTGCAGTGCTGCCCCCTGACGGGATTTCTCTGTACTTTGACAGCGCCGACCGGCCAGCAGGCGGCGGGCGCGTCGCCGACCGAGGACCAGCAGTCGGCAGGTGAGATCCGCTCGGAGCGCGCTGCGCGGGCCGCCGACAGGTCGATGGCCGGGCGGCGGAGCGCAGTGCGCCGGTCACGGCTCGCCGCGCCTGGCTGGGACCGCACAGACCGCACCGAGGCAGGCCGGCCACCTCACGGCGCTCCTGAATCGCCGCCGAGGGGACCGGGGCTGGGCACGGCGGCGACGGACAGACGTGTCTGCTGTAGCCTGACGGTTCCAGGCACAGCCTAGTATTCTCGGTTCGGCGACGGAACAGATCGCCCACCTGACCCGTTCCCTTCCCTTCTCGAACAGTCTCACAACGCACACTCATTTGCAGTCTGACACCCAAACCGTAAATCGACAACCCCATTTACACTATGACACTGTCCATAAGCCCCTCACAACGGCCCGGCTTGCTCGGGTGCGGCGCTAGTTCCCACTGCTGAGAGCTGCACCGCCCATTATGCGGTAGAAGTTTTGCCGTGATGAATGCGTAGAGTGCAGACAAAACAAACCGACGGCGATCAAAACTTTTGGATAAAAATAACATAATTCGCGCAGTCATTCAACAGAACACACGCAAATAGTTCAGCATTATATCGTGTATTGCATGAAAGGTACAATATATGCTTATAAGATTTGACAGATATCTGACACTTGGCCTGTGTTTCCGTTCTCAGCGTCGCTGGTCTGGCCGGGCCTGGCGCCCTCCCCCGCCGCCGCGCAGGAGGCGGACGGTCGGCTCGGCCGGCGCTCGGACGATGTCCAGGTCTCCGTGGCCACCTCTACCTCAGTGGAGATCACCACGGTGACCACATCGGTCAGCTCCGAGATGGGACCGCTGCCGGCGCGGACGGGCCGGTCCCAGGACGCCGAGCGGTCACAGGAGGAGGAGCAGGAGGAACAGGATGAGGAGGAACATGAGGCGCCAGGAGCGGAGCTGGAGGACAGTCACACCGAGCTGGAGAAGGCGGCCGAGGGAGAGGCTGAGGTGCTGAAGTCGGCGGCCGGCGAGGTCGGCTCCCCTGCCGGTGTGACCGCCGAGTCGGCCGAGGAGGGAACCTCTGCCTCCCCGGCTGTGACGGAGACGGAGGCGAGCAGCACTGACTCCTCGGCCTCTGAGGGCACCGTGACGCCCCAGACGGAGGAGCAGAGTCCCGAGGCCGCAGCGGAGCAGGGCGGCGCAGCGCCAGAGTCCGCCACCGAGGGCTCCGGCGGCACGCCGGCCGACCCCGCCGCCGAGGAGGTCGGCACCAAGGGCACGCTGATCTTCGACCTGGGCCCGTCTGCGTCTGACGAGCTGCACGACCTGGTGCAGCAGACGGTGCTGGACGCCCTGATGGACGAGGGCCTGCTGTCGGCCATCACCGCCGACACGCCCGTCATCGAGGCCGAGGGCAGCGGCGTCGTCTTCCTGGAGGAGACCGGCTCCGGGGACGGAGAGGAGGGCCACGGCAGGAGCTCGCCGTTCGTGTCCATCCACTTCTGAGGGGACGCGGGACGTCGCTGATGAGTGTTGAAAGGACACACCACTGAGTCGAGTCGGGCAGGGAAGAGGCCCACGGGCAGCTCACGCCACGAAACCCGTATAGGGAGGAAGGACGACTCCGTGGGGACGCTCCGTGCTGCTCCACTAGCCCTGGAGAAGCCACCTATCAGAAAAGAGGGGCGCCCAACATCGCGCTAAACAGACAGGCACGGTTCGTGTGAGCCTGATTATCGCTGACCATATCGGTGCTGAAGCTACTGCGGGTGCGAGACTGATTCTGTTGCGAGCGTGGTGCTCCTGCTGCGGACTAAGCATGATGCTGGCTAAATGTCTCATGGATCTGTGCAGAATGAGAGTAAAGTTGTGCGAAACGTCAAGCTTCACGCTTTGGGTAATGTCGTGTGCCGTCTGAAAGGACTGAGTGAAACGTCCCGTCAGGTTCGGAGTGTCAGACGTGGCGAACAGTGTGGCAGGACGGTCTGACAGTGTTGGACAGGAACTGTCAGAGGGTGAGGACTGTCTGTGTGACTGACTGTACGTGTGTCTGTGTGGCCGGGCGCGCCCGAGGACTGTCGGAGGCTGCCGCAGAGGACGAGGCATTACGGGGCCCCGGTGGCCAGTGGGTGCAGGCCTGCAGTCTGAGGTGGCTCCGCTCCGCGCGCAGAGGGCATGTTCAAAAGGTGCGTGTATTTATTGTAAGGACTGTGTGCCATCCTGTCGCGCGCTTCATTGTCCCACTGTCCTTTCGTGACCTGTGGTCTGAGGCAGAGACTGGGGCGGTGCGCGGGCACATCACCTCACTGATATTACTGATAGTATAGGGCACCGCGGTTCAGTTTTCCGATTCGGACGAGTGTCGCCATCCGCTGCAGCTAGTCGTCACAGCCACGGGGTCATCTGAACAGGGGCGTTTGGACGCCGCCTATAGACTTGTAACGCCTAGACAAGACGACCATGTCGGTCGAGAGAATCGGATTGCTCAATTTGTTTCCGAATCGTTTTAGAATAGTTCAGCTCAGTGGTGCACGCTTATAAGTATTCATGCAATTATCAACATCTCAAACAGGCAAGCAATGGCACATGCATATATGAATTATGCCTACATACAACACATATCTACATGCGTTCATCCACAAAAGCAGATGTGTGTAACTACATTGAAGCTATAGTTAAAAAGTACCCATAAGCGTTTCTTTCATTTGCTTCCCACCTTGTTGGTCTGACCAGTCGGATTAAAAGTTGCGAGAGATTAGACTTTTTAAGGCTGTTCAGAGCTACTGTTCACGGTAGACCCTCTCCATTCACATCTCGCAATAAATACCAGCGATGCACCACTTTGTTTCTATGCCATTCATGTCTGTCGTCATTCATTCGATAAATAAAATATTAATGAATCTGGCTTTTCAAGATTGTGATGTTGTGGGAACTTTACGGTTAGATGAAGACATCAAATAAAATTAGCCGAATAACAACCATAGGAGGGACAGTTTGGCTGTCCGGTGTTACGAGCAGCGGACCGGAACTCCGTGACTATATACCAGAGGTCAGTGAACAGCCGGGCAACAGAGCGGAGCGCCAACAGCGGTCTGGGCGGCTGACCGATCAACAGAGACAGCGGTCTGGGCGGCTGACCGATCAACAGAGCAGGCTGGACAGCGAAAGGTCAGGCTGACCGGCCAACAGGACCAGCTGGACGGTGGAGAATGGAGATAGTTAGTCGTGAACCCTCAGGTCAGTTGGCATTTCTGTGCACGATCAGGTCAGCTGATGAACCAGCTAATCAGGTCGATATACGTCTTTCATCGGCAGAGTCAGTGCCCTTACGTCTGTACATGGCTAGGACTCAGCGCATCTTCTTTGGTCAGGCCCAGCGGACACTGTATGAGTAACCCGACCCCGTAACATCTCCCACGCCTCGCCCAGTGCTCCAGCGCCATCCTGTGTCCCCGGCCGTCCGGGCGCGGCCATCCTCCCGGAGTGCCCCGATCATGTTCAGCCATCCTCCCTGTGTGCCCCTGGCCGGCCTCGCTCAGCGGCGCGTGCAGTCCCCATCACCACCGGGAGCGGCGCTCCGGTCACACGGCACCACCTGGCGCCGTCACGGACCCCGGCCACGATACGGCGCGTCACGGAACGTCACGGTGAGTCACGGAGCGTCACGGACGGCCAGCGCGCCGACGGCAGACCAGCGCCCGCAGATACGGAAAGACGAGCCGTCGGTACCGGGAACAGTGGACAGGGAGCTTTGGGAATCACACCGTAATTTGAACTGTAACAGGTATTATGAACGCTGAGGAGTGAACACATAGATATCCCGTGACGGAGCTAGACGAATCATCTAATTGTAAAGTTAGACGTAAAATAGACGATTGCAGGTTGCAGATGTTTAGGCGTTTTGATAAAGTGAGAATATTATCTATCATTTTAATGACGTGAAAACAGTCGCGGTATGGTGTCGAGTGCCGAACCCCATATTGGCAGTACCCCCATAATTCGAACAGCCCCGGACCAGGGTCGTAGCCTGCCGCCCGGCTCACAGTTCCCCTGACGACAACGGGAGCCGATCCGTCCATATTCGGTGTGTGGGAGCCGCGGCGCTGATGGAAGCAGATGCTCGCCCTCCACAGCTGATAGCTGAGCGGCGGAAGGTGATGAATGGAGAGCTCGTTACATTCAGAGCGGTCGCCGATCCGTCTCTGTGCCCACAGCGTCTCCGACCGCGGACCGCCTACCTAACTGTTCTCGGACATTGTCTTCCGCCGCGTCACCGGTCGATCGGAGACAGACTCCACCGAACTCGGACACTGCCGCCGCTCTGACAGAGCGTCAGTGGACATATTCGTCCGGCGTCAATACATGGGACACGGTGACGCGATGGGGGCTTGTAAAAGTTGGGAATTGGGATGACAAGGCCTGCATGGTTACCTGTGAAATGATTATCTAGCTAGAATGTATGCTCATCCGGCTGTGATGATTCTTCAGCTAAAAATACCTTCGATGGCAATGAAAATAAAAACATTAGAAGGTTGACAAGACTCTGAAATAAATTAAATGGCAACACAATGAGAACAGATTCGTCAAACAGTTCGTGGCGATAAATTTACTCACCCATCATCTGCCGACTGCCAATGTATGTATACGCATGTCCTATAAGTCATCGAACTTTAAGCTGAATTCTTTTATCATTCGTCCAAGCATCTGTAAACGACAAGGGCCACCTGAGCCCTTTCAGTGTTATTGACACATGCACCGTTGCAGTCTCCATAATAAAATGTCTGGACTCTGTAAATCCGGTCCTATTGCCATATGAGCCACCGATGTCTCCGTAAGGAGTTATGGTCGGTCCAACCAGTCTGGTGGCAGTCCAAGAGCCGTTGAACTCTCCATAACGTGTTACGGCCGATAGCGCTGGACTGGGGGTTCGTATCACATGAGTCGTCGCAGTCTCCCGTCTGATGTTTTCGTCACATTAGTAGCGGTTGCAGCCCCCGTGCAGTTTGTGATACGAGGACAGTGAATGAGTCAGCCCGGTGTTATTACCCTACGGGCCATTGAAGTCTCCGATCAGCTCATGTGAATATGGTGCTACCATGACAGCCGCTGCCGTCTCCATACAGGGCTGGTTGACCTGTCAGTCTGGTGTTATTGCTATATGATCTGTCACAGTCTCCCCTCAATGGTATTGGCGGAAGCCCGGTGTTATTGGCACACTATCCGTTGAAGTCTCCCACCTGGTGCTCTTCTCACGTGAAGTACGACAGTCTCCACTCTCCATACAGTGTTGAAGGATTATTCGCCAGTCCGATGTTATCGTTTTATAAAACGTTGCAGTCTAAATTGTGATTATGTTGTTAGGTACATGAGCCACTGCATAGTCTCTTATCTGATGTTTTCGTCACATGAATTGTTGCAGTCTCCGAACAATGACCATTGACCACACTCCCACAGGCTGAAGCTACCATTGCCGCGGTCTGATGGCGCTACACGGGACACTACGGATTCTGCTGTACCCGTACAATGACCGACGCAACAGTCCCTGACCTTGTTACCGTTGCATGCATTGGTGCAATCTTCCAGTTTTCAAACCGTGTCGGCGATACCGTTGTACGCATGATATTGCGGTTTCCACGCGTTCATACCACGATGACGGTCATATTGCACGCGCCTGTCTGGCATCTATTTGCTCAGATTCTCGCTCTGAAGTCATGTATTGAAGTGAAGTAGAGTGATTTGATGCTAGAAACTGAGCCTATGGAGGATAGTCATCCTCACATGTGTACGACGGCCAGTCCCTCTTCACCGTATTACGGTGTGACCTAGCTGATACTAGCTAGTGGTACTAAACATTCGTTTACGACTCCAACGTGTATCCGGCGTGCAATAAGGATTTCAGAACTTCTCTGTGACATGAAAGGCATGTCAAAAACGTCTTTCAGACCACGGGATAACCTAGAATGTTCTAGATGGTACATGATGGAGTCATTGACCCCGTGTGCAACCCCATTGTCACGAGGATGAGCCCGATCTCTCTGATGACGATTGTATTGAGATGATACACCGGCGGCTCGCTCTGACCAGCCATTCGCAGTTACCGGGTGGGTCATCCCGCAGAGGCGGCCCCTGGCTGAGAGTTGGCCGGCACTTCCGCCGGCCGGCCGCATCCCGTGCCAATCTGAATCGTCTCCGAGGGGTAACGCTCTCCGGCCGACGGCGCGGATTCAGTGCAGCTGCGGCCGGTCCCGGCGCGGTGTCTCAGCTCTGCCGGCGGCGGCGGCCGGCTGCGCTGAGTGCCGGCCGGGCGGCGGCGCGGGCTGACCGGCGCCGTCGGTCGCCGCGGCCGGCACCTGTGCTGCAGCGGCGGTCATGGCCGCACCGGGAGCGCTGCGGCTGCTCGCGCTGCTGTGGGCCGGGGTGGCCGTGCTGGCCGGCCGGCCCGGGCCCGTCCTCACGGCGCAGACAGGTGAGTGGAGAGCCGGCAGTGAGCCTCCGGGCCCCCGGCTGACCCGGCCGCTCAGGGGGCGATGACCGCGACTCAGAGGTGGGCGCCCCGCAGATACACGCGCCGCCGATCATGCTAATGACGTGCCGTTGTCTCCGGCTCGGTGGACACCCCACAGTACGCGCGGCACGCACAGACTGCCACCGATGTACCGACAAGACTGAGCGCACCTCGGATAGGTCACTGGCCAGCCCCGCCTGCCCTGGCCCCCCGTGTGCTGATAATCTGATACCAAGCGTTTGGATAGTGAACAGTTGGCACTCATCTCACTCATCTCACGCAGTAACCATTCATTTTCTGTTATCTAATCGCACCGTGGATCTAGGTGGGGTCGGCGATCAACACGTGGAAAGCGTGAGGAAAGGCTGGCGTAATAATGACGTGCACAAAATTTCATTCGTAGGTGTATTCCGAGATCTCCGAGAAAATAATCACCGACTTATTTCTTACCTTTCAACAGTAAAATGTTACAAGTCACTTGACATGGACAAGTGGTCAGTTTAAATTCCATCTAATAGGGATACCTTCTTGTGTCGCCCTGCAGCCTCTAGTTTCCATGTGCTACTGAGGTGTGCGCTGTTGCAGTCTCCAGCATTTGTGTTACGTACAAGAAAAATTGGCTTTCAACAGATAGTTGCATCAGGATACTTGCATTTCATGAGAATCATCCAGCCGGCCTGATGAATCTCATAAAATGTTTTCATCAGTGTGTGCAAATATTCATAAGGTGGTTCCCCTGAGTTGGGTATTCAGTGGCTGAAAGGCATTTTAATCGTTCAACGTCGAAGCATTGGGCTCAGATACTGATTTGATCTCAAATGAATGAAAACTTGACTGGTCGAAAACGCTGATAACGATGGGCCGTGTCGGAAAAACAGGCGACATTATCGAGTTTCTCACGCACGAATACACTCAATGTACAACCAATGGATGGGAAGTCATTGACTGGGGATGGATGACAGTGCGTTTCCTGACGAGTCAACAGCCGTACGAGGCGACGCGGCCGAGGATGCTGGGAACGGGATGACTGGCGGATGGCTGCGGGCCGTGGGCCATCTGCCGCGCCCTGTCCCGATCGGAGGCTATCTCCAGCACCTGACCAGACCCAACAGCTGTGAGCCGCGCTCAGACACCCACAGTGTCACAATTACCGCGGACAAAGCGGACTCGTCAGGAGAGCGTCTTACGAGCAGCGGCGGGCCATTATAAACCTGCCAGTCATGGAGGGCTCTCAGTGTGCAGCGGCAGCGGCTTCAGATGACACTCGAGCGCCATTGACCATTGTCAGCTCGGTCGTTACAGCCACTCGAGTACACTCGAGGGATGTTTAGTGGTAGTGAGAGACCAAACCCTGTCATTAGCGGTCTACTGCTGTTAGTTTTTGGTGGCCACCAGTGATACACGATGTCGTTATCGTCAAACTCACTCAGCCGTGTTATATCGCTCTTGTTGAGCTCAGTCGGTCGGTATTGCTAGTCTCATGAGTTACGATATGTGCCGGTCGGCCGCTCACTGTCGAGCTAGACCGTCGGTCGGCGGTCGGGTGCCGTCCACAGGCTGTGCTCGGCGGTAAGATACCGTCCACAGGCTCTGCTCGGCGGTCAGATACCGTCCACAGGCTCTGCTCGGCGGTCAGGTACCGTCCACAGGCTCTGCTCGGCGGTCAGGTACCGTCCACAGGCTCTGCTCGGCGGTCAGGTACCGTCCACAGGCTCTGCTCGGCGGTCAGGTACCGTCCACAGGCTCTGTTCGGCGGTCAGATACCGTCCACAGGCTGTGCTCGGCGGTCATATACCGTCCACAGGCTCTGCTCGGCGGTCATATACCGTCCACAGGCTCTGCTCGGCGGTCAGGTACCGTCCACAGGCTCTGCTCGGCGGTCAGGTACCGTCCACAGGCTCTGCTCGGCGGTCATATACCGTCCACAGGCTCTGCTCGGCGGTCAGATACCGTCCACAGGCTCTGCTCGGCGGTCAGGTAGCGTCCACAGGCTCTGCTCGGCGGTCAGATCGGTGCCGGTCCACAGGCTCTGCTCGGCGGCCACCGCGACGGTGACACACTGCCGGGGTCACCGCCGCGACCGGTCGGCCGTCGGCGTGCCGCTCTGCCGGCCCCACAGCCTCTTGGATTAACGGCAGCGTGCATAACTAGTGAACGGCTGGCTCTGACCGGAACCACGTCACTAGACAGCAAAAAGGAGGTTCACTGATGTGCGACTGAATAGATAGAACTACGGATAGTGCGCAGTTCTTACCATTGATTTTCTAGAGCATCGGCTTACCTGGAACTTATCTTCCTACTTATCTGCAAAAAAACATGCTCGGCAACACACTCGGCACACAGCCAGCGAGACCAAAAAAGGTCATGAGACCACAAAAGTCAGCATTTCGGTGTCCAGCTGTCGCTGGGTGGCTAGTGCGACGGAATATTAATGAAGCTACCTCGCTTGTTTTCTCGGGAAACGATGCCTTCCTTTGAGAGGCCGCCCTAAAAATATTGCCCTATTTTACATTGTCGGACAAAAACACTCGCCGGGTGGGCGGTGAGTTCGGCACCGCCCCGGCGCGCGGCGGTCCTGTGGGTACTGGGTAGGGTGTGTGCTGTGGGCCGGCAGTCGGCGGCCGGGGAGGGGCCGGCAGTCGGCGGCGGGGAGGGGCCGCGGTCGGCGGGGAGGGGCGCGGGGGAGGCGGCGCCGGGTGCGTCTTCCTCCGTCGGAGGGGAGGCGCCCGCCTGGCCCACCGCATCACTGACCTTGGCTGGTCGTCCATGGGAAAAACGCCCACACGGGGCGGACAAAGGAACGACCTGCAAACAGACCGTGTGCGCCGCCCCGGCCGAGGGGAGCTGGGGCAGTGCAGACGTAAACTGATAGGGCCACTCACTTTGCGTCGGAGGCCAGGAGGTTCTTGCAATTACTACAGCGGGCTTCTCTGCAAAAACTGGAGAGGGTCGACAGGTTGCACGCACTTCATTTCCATGAAGTTAGTCTCCCCGGGTGTTTATATGAAATTTACGATGTGCGTTAAACGCCCTAACGGCCCATGCCAATTACCTGGTAATTGTGATAAATTTTACCAAATAGGTATTCGAAACCATACAATCATCAGCCTATAAGCGAACTGAGTTCCAGCAACTGGGTTGGATGAAGGAACATTAGCTGCTTGTTGCAGCTCGCCCGAGCGCCTGGATCATCGCTGCAGATAAAATTACTACCGTTGACAGCAGTGTAGACTGCGGAGCAGCAGACAGCTAATCAGTAGGTAACTCTTCATCTCACCCCTGGCCTCGCCCTGGACCTCCCTGGTGCACACTGGGTGAGCTCTGCCATAGCAGAAGGCAGCGTACCAACTCGTTTCAGACTTGTTCGGAAAGGGGAACGATTGGGTGGAAGTCCGTACAACTTGACTGCACCGCACCGTGACCGTACAATTTCAGACCACATGCTACATACCTACTCCATGCGTGTACTATATCACGCCCATCAAACCAAACACGCACCCTCCTAACGTTTGACTCTCAACCGGCAAGCCCACCTCACATACCGTCGTCCAACGCCAGACACAAGCCTCCATCGCGCTCCCATCCTCCCCCCTCCCTCCACCGTCCACCTCCGGCCGATCTCAGTCGAGTGGGCGAGAGTTCCGCTATGAATGAAGCGTGACCGGTCCCCGCCGGGTGGCCCTCATTCATTGGAAAAGTACCGGGTCATCCTAGTCACAGCGCCCGCCCGACGCGCCCCTCCCACGCTAAAATACACCGTGAATGACGTGATGTTATCTTCCCGACTCCAGGTGGGGAGGTGGCCAATGTCACCGTGGAGGCGGCCGCCGACCCTGCCGACGCCGTGGTAATCAGCTCCGCGACTGGTGACGTGGTGGACGAGCTAGTGGACCAGGCGGACGGGGATGTGGACGAATCCGAGGAGAGTGACCGCTCCTCGAACCTGGCAGCGCTGCTCACCAGGCGGAAAGGTGAAAACAGCTCGTAGCGTTCATACTTAGTTAGATCTTTACTTCGTATATCAGCATCACAACTGGCATCATAACTGCTCACTCGTCAGGTACCTGCTTCTCTTACGTCAATCGGTAAGCCAGTTTGTATGTGGCAGGATGCTGAGGTCTTTGGGACGAGATTGTCCAGAAGTTAAGCGCGTCCAATGCTATAAGCTTTGTCAACAATGCTGCTTCAGTTATCAGGTCTGCCCAGCAGGAAAGTTTATCTGTCGGTACGACTTACGTTTAGGCGCCACCCAGAACATAGATGTTCTGCAGGATCCCAAAACACATGAACGCCTTTTTGGTAAGTAATGCGAGCGCAGACATCTTCTCTGACAGCTTTGGAGTTTTTAGGGCTCGTTTGATCCATCATGTTTTATAAACATAGTCATCTCATTGCTCATGTCACACTCGCTGTTGAGCTCATCTGATGGTTTTATTGTGGTGGTTATTGTAGTTTTTTATATCCAAGTTTTTTTCTTTCTTTTTACTTTCATATTCACTTATACACGTATTCTCACTCTTACCTTCATTCTCATATTCATACTTTTAACTGTGGCTTTTGTTTTCAGTCTGAATGAATGTTCATACTCGTGCGGTTCCCTCACACCGTTGTTTGTGTTGATGCATTTTATTTCCCTGACTTCACCTGTTAGTGGAGAACTTCTCTGTTGGTGATAATTACAAATAAACAAATAAACAAATAGTCTTGAGGTCCTGTCGGACTTGCCCCGTTTTCGTTATTCCGAGCCCCAGTTGACCGTGTGTTGGGACCGGGCCCCCAGTTCATTTGGTCTCCCGGACGGGTGCCACTCCGCTCTGTCCTATCCCGGCCAGTGAGACAGACGGGGTCGGCTGATGGGCCGTCGGCCCGTTTCACGGCCCATAAAACCGTCACCGACCGGTCCACGATTCAACCTAATGGCCAGCGACCCACCACTCCAGAGCAGCAAACAAATGGGAGGGTGGTCCGGGGAACTGTTCGAAGGGCCGGCCGCTCTCGATGGAGTGTGTGGGGAGGTGAGGAGAAGGGAACGGGCGCGTGGCTTCCACTGTTCCCCGACGACCCCTCTGCCCGCACCCTCAGCCGGCTGCACGTACGGCGGTCAGCTGCACGCCCCCGGCGCCAGTATCAAGTCGACGGAGCCGTGTCTCAACTGCACGTGCCACCCGGTCTCTCTGACCATCACGTGCCACCTGCGCGTGTGTCCCACGTACCCGGTGCCGCCGCCGGCCGGCTGTTTCCTGGTTACCAGGAACGGCCGCTGCTGCTCCGAGCTCATCTGCGGTGAGTCAGTCTGCCACTCACAGCTATTTAGGTTTATCGTATCTTCAACCTTATGTATCGCCCATGAACGAAGAGCCGGTGCTTTACAGGTTGTCATCAGGGCGAAAAACTAGATGTTGCAGAACTTCAGAAATATACTTCAGAATGGGTGTTCGTCATAAAAAACGTTGAGAAGCTAGCTTCATCTAGCATATCGACCCTCACACCCACCTCACCCCTGCGCCCCAGACCACGACATCAACACCGTGCGCCGAGACCAGCGGCGGGACGACCTGCCGTCGGCAGAGGTGGCGGAGCTGGCCGCCGAGCTCCAGCTGGGCAACTCCACCGGGCTAGCCGACCTCCAGGGCGGAGATGGTGAGAGCGGCGCACCCACCGACGGGCTCAACTAATTGACTCGGCTGAACAGAAAGCACTTACTCATAACGTCACGGCAAGGTGTAGCATAATGCTAATGGCATGATGTTCCAAGCTAAGCCCATGCTAACACGCTGTTTTTGTTGGAATGTCAGGCATTGTTTGTCTTCCCTGCATGTCTCAACCCTCACAGATGTAAAGCTGTGCTATGTGTGTAACTTGCCACTAACGTTGTTTATAGACTGCTCGTTAACATTCGCGTCGCATCCTTGTACAGTGAGTCCTGTCCCAACAGCAATCGGCGATGGACGCCGGTTCACCTATCCCATCCCGGCCACCGGCCAATTGCAGACCTCAGTGGCGCTGTGGCACCGCCGGCTCCGGTGGCGCCACCTAACGGTCTCGGTGGGTCCGCGGGACTCACTACGGTGTCCCTGGATCCGCCGGGTCCTCTGTGAGGGTCCGTTCGTCTGACCGTACTGGGCCCGTACGACAGGCAGCTGCACGGTGGCCGGTACCGTGTACGCCGACGGCTCGGCGATGCTGACCTCGTCGCGGTGCCAGTACTGCTTCTGTATCCGCGGCCGGCAGCGCTGCGTCCAGCCGCGCTGTACGCTGCGGGAGGAGGGCTGCCGGCCGCGCTACCGGGCGCTGGGCACCTGCTGCCCCACCGACTACGACTGCAGTAAGGAGGGACCCAGTCTGACCGGACCTGACCTGAGCTGACAGACAGGCGGACAGCAGCCACATACGGCTCACAAACAGCCGGGATGGCCGATAAGGAACGTAGTTTTTGTGCATTGCTGGATGCAACTTGTGCATTATGTCTCTAGTATATGGCACACGAATAGCATACTTCGCAACAAACTACGTTGACGACGTACGCATGTGCTGTTTGGTGTAAATATGTACACAAAACTCGTGTCTGGCATTGCTTGTATACTTAAACTAACCAGTAACCATATTAAAACCTCATCACCGCTACTGATATTGTACCAGCAACCTGATTTTAGCACTTACCTGTATCTGCAATGCGAACGGAAGTTGAACGAAAAGATATCCAATATGGAAAAAGATAATGGCTCAAAATTTGGAGATAAAAAACTAGTCCTTGCAATAGAATAATAGTGGAAGGACTGTCTGCGGTCATGGTCAATTTCTTATTCAGCAGACGAATTTGTCTGTAACTGTCAACCAATCCGTATCTAGTTGGGTGGGGCTATAAGCCCAATGAAAGTTGTTTGGCATTGATGAACACCACGTTCCTATATTTTTTCAGAGTCGGCTACTACGACTACAACCACCACCACAACAACCACCACCGAGAAACCGTCACGAGGTAATGGATGTTTTCACATTCCAGCTGATCTGGTGCAGTTTAGTAAGAGAGGACGAACAAAATAAAGGAAGGCAATTTTTTCGTCCATTCTATTTCATAAATGTTATGGAATTCGAAAAATATGCAATGCATAGTAATGTTTACGGCTGCCACCGATTCATTCTGTCCGTATGGAGCGACCACGGATCAACGTCACGGAGTTGTTTTTCGACCTCATCTCTTTTCAGTTGATCGACATGGATCAGTTGATTCCAATAACGCTATCTTCCCTCCATTCTCAGACTGCACCATGCGCGGCCGGACGTACCCGGAGGGCTCTCGGGTAACGGACCTGGCCCGGCCGTGCCGCTCCTGTTTCTGTCTCCGAGGCCAAGTCCGCTGCGCCCCCGTCCAGTGCTCGCCGGCTCTGGAGGGCTGCGCGCCCATCATGGAGCCCGGAAAGTGCTGCCCCGTCTCCTACAACTGCTGTGAGTAGCGCCTGACGGCTGGCAAAGGCCACAGCGCCCGCTCACTAGCGCGCGGTGTGCGGCGTGGGCCGGCGGGTAGGTTATTATTCCGCCACTAGATGGCAGGCACGTCGGCGCCTAGATTCAGACTGTGCCGCAATGCCCTGATCGGGAATAGCGGGCGGGCCTTGAAAGTCCATGTTGATTTAATGAGCTCACAATTCAAGCAAAAGCAGAGCTCTTGGTGATAACTCATCTGAATATTCTATTTTGTTACCACCGTCGTCTTATGATAGAGGAACTGATTGCTCCAAGCCTGGCTTGGAAGAGAACAAACGCTCTCCGTATTGAGGATGTAAAACTGAACGTTTTTCGTCTATTTCCAGCGGCCAGCCTGCCAGACGCCGGTCTGGTGGCCCGCACGACCCTGGATCAGGAGGACTTGGATGAGGATATAGAAGACGAGGACGTCACCGATTCACTGGCACAGGTAGGAATTGGGATGCGCCGACACAACCAAATTTTGTTGGAAGGGGGAGGGGGTGAAATGATTGACCCAGTGCTAATCGCGATGTTGCGAAGTCTGTGAGCTCTTTTGTTGATAACTTATGCACTTAAAATTGATCAAGATCAAACGTTTTTTTTTAAGAGTAATCAGTAATGGCAATTAAGAATAGTGTCACTCACACCAGTGTGATGTAGATTGCCAGGAAACAATGTCAGAGAGCGAAGGAAACAATACCGTTTTTTACGGGGAGCTGTTCCGTGATCAGTCGTTACTTACCAAGAACAGCGGACATTTATTGATAAGGACAGTCCATTCTGGGCTGGAGCCCCTGTCAATTCATGACGTAACCTGGCCCGTGTGCTGAGGCATAGCGTCCGGCGTCCGTACAGGGTGGAGTATTTTTCCATCCGCACTCCGTTACCGGGCCGGATGAATTGTAATCGCGCCACAGACTCAGATATCATACCTGACCTCCGAGCCAGTCCTAGAAAACATTGACCGCGGCCGGCCGGGCCCGCGGCCGCCCTCCCAGCCGGAAATATCCGGATTTATTTGGTGTTGCCATTGAGCGGGATGCCGAGTCACGGTGTGGGGACAGCGACATCCCTCTGATCAGGCGCAGGTCGCCTGACGAAAACATCGGCCCCGGTGCGCAGTAGCCGGGCCTTTGTTCACCCGGCGAGCTGCCACGACGACACAGACCGTCAGCATCAACAGCCAATGAGCTACGCTTTGAAATAATCAAAATATAAGTTTCCGACAAGACGGACAATACGCATGCCACCCTATACAATGAACATATGAGTTCATTCACCTCTGCATCTGTAAACGGTACATGTGGTGTGTGAAGTTAAAACAGCTGCAGAATCTACAGCTAACCAATATTTAGGATAGACGGCCTTCCTCCCTAGTCACAAGTCTTGTGTCCCTGTGTGCCTGATTCCTTGGTGACTACGGACGCTGACCCGTGCCCCTGTGTCTGCAGACGGCGGAAGCTGAGGAGGCTGACACTGGCCGTCCGGTCAGTTTCGCTCGCTCAGCGAACCCAGCACCGGCGGTGAGTTCTGTGACACGCCGTAAACAATATGCATCCAACGTCCGTATCAACGTCCTGTCAGCTTGTATTAAAATGACAACTTAGGTACATCAATTTGCGAGGCATCCCGCTTCATATATGTTTCAGTGTGCTAACAGCAATTCGAATCACCAGGTGGTTGTTACAAGGCTGCTTCCATACATTTATCTGGCCCTGTTCCTAACACCGCCCGGACTAAGTGAAGCCGTCATACCCTGACTGACGGCAGCTATTCTCCTTCCCCACAGGAGGAGGCGGTCGGGGTGGGCTCGGTGGTCGCCGTCGACTACGGCTCGGTGCGCCCGGCCCGGGCCCCGGCCCCGCAGTGGTCGGCGCCCGTCACCTTCCGTCTCAGTGTAAAGAGCCCCGGTATCAAGGTGTCGGGCGGCCAGCGGCTGCCGCCCTGGTTCGATCGGCACGACACGGGCCTCCTCACCGCCAGGGACCTGGTCCTCTCCGGTAACGAGATCGCCAGTCGGCGACGGCAGCTGCGAGTCGACGATCTGCCGGCGGCTGAGACGGCGGACCCGGCGGGTCAACAGGTTGACGTGGCTAACGCAATGTCAGCTGACGAGGCCGACCCGGGTACACTGGCCGTTTCCGAAGAGACAGAAGCAGAGAAGACCACGGCAGGCGATATGGTGGACGTGGAGGAGGGGTCCGGTGACGCGACTGACGTAGAGGACTCACCAATGGAGGACTTACCTGCTGACTCGATCCCGGCGGCGGAGAACACGCCCTCCGCCCTTACCCTTTCCGCTGAGGACGTAGCCGCCGACCCGGCACCTGCGGTAGCGCCGCTCAGTGGGCCGGTGATGATGACCGGGGCGTTCGCCGGGTTCTCCGGGCACGTGATTCCCATCCTGGCCGACTCGGAGGACGAGCGGCGGATCGAGGACGCGCTGGCGGCCGCGCAGCAGAAGGACGACGTGGAGGGCTCCGGACTGGTCGGTCCGCCGCGGCCCGAGCTCACCGTCACCAACATCATGAAGGCGGTGCTGAGTGAGATCGAGTCCCGCCAGTCTGCGGTTCAGACCATCGTGGACGAGCCGGGATCCGAGCAACTGCCGGAGCAGGCGGCGGCGCCAGAGACGGGCAGTCAGATGTTGGAGGGAACGTCCTTCGACGACCCAGAGGTCGGTCCGGCGGACTCTGACGAGATGCTGCCTGTCGCCATCAGCTCAGCAGAAAAAGCAGTCTCTGCAGCACCAGATCATGTTGAGGGTAGCGGCGCAGAGCAGGATGAAGCAGAACATCATTCTTCATCTGTTTCCGGTGGCAAGATAGCGCAGGAGGAAATACTTGTAGAAGAAAAACTGATGCCCGAGGAGCATATGAAAATCAAGGTGGAAAAGCACGCTTCTGTAGAGAGCGGCGAAGCGAAGATCGAGGCTAACGATACTAGCGAAAAAGTGATGCAAGAAGTTCATAAAGGCGCTGAACCAGAGTCCGCGTCCGTGCACGAGCCAGAACCTGAGTCCGAGCCTGCCTTGGAGTCTGAACCAGGAAATCCGGCGGAAACTGAACCAGAGGCCACGTCCGAACCTGAACCAGAACCAGTATCGGAACCTGAACCAGACCATGCATCGGAACCTGAGTCAGAGCCTGAAACAGAGCCTGCAGCTCAACCAGATCAGGATCATGTGTCCCATTCCAAATCAGAATACGACCCCGATGATGAATATGAACCGAATCCAGAACCCGAGTCAGAACCAGAGCCATCATCTAGCCCAGAACCCGAAGTCAAATCAGAACCAAAGCCTGAGACAGTGACACCTATGGCCAACGCTGAGCCAGAGCTCCAGTCTACGCCGGAGCTCATACCTGAGAAAGAACCGGAGCCTGCCCTTGCATCACAGTCAGAGTCAAAGGCCGACTCAAAGTCCAAGACCGAGGCTACATTGGGGTCGAAGTCAGAACCAGTACCTGATCTTGAGTCAGGTCCTGAGTCCACGCCAACATTGGAGTCAAGAACAGATATTACACTCGAAACAAATGTAGACAAAATGCCTGAGCCAGAACCACAATCAAAGCCCATGAGTGAGTCTATTTCTCAAATGGAAGCGGAGATGAAGTCTGAAGTGAACTCAGGAACGGAACCACAGGATGTAACCGAATCTGCAACATCTTCAGGAACGGGCGAAGAAACAAAATCAAAGCCAGCATCTAAGCCAGAGTCAGAATCCTCATCAGAACACCAGAATAAGGCTAAACAAGAGACCAAAACAGCAGCAGAGCCGACACCCCAGTCGGCGATGGACCCCGAGACGACGGAACTGACACCCGACGCCGACGTTCCGTCTGACGCAGCGGTCGAGTCTCAGTCTGCGTCTGCTACTGAGGAAGACACCGGCTCTGCTGGAGCAGTTGAAGTAGCTCCCGAGTCAAACCCTGATGCTAAAGGTGAACAAGAACAACTTCAACCCGAAGATACTGCCGAGACAAGTCCAGACTCAGAAGCTGCTGGGTCGGAAATGCCCGACCAGAATATGAAAACAAGGGAAAACAGCGACGCGGGCGGTATGACCGAGGGTAGCGACACCGGCGACGACAGCGTCCCGTCTGACCCGTCAGAACCCACCGAGCCCTCCACGGAGCCGACCACGCCCCCGACCCCGAGCACCACCACCCGGCGGCCGCTGCGGCCGCTCGGCTTCCTCTCGATCCTGGACCTGCTCACCGGGCGGCGGCCCGTCTCCAGCCTTCCCACCCGGATCCCGCCGCGGGCACCTCTGCGGACCACCCTGGCACCCACACCCGTGCCGGTCCCGACGGTAAGACCCACTCAGTCGCCGTTAGCAGGAACCTCGTCAGAGACGACCGGCTCTGAACACTCGGAGCAACCGCTGACAGGGTCAGGTCATGAGGGGACGGGCCATCACAGTTCTTCCCCGGTCTCTGCGGAGCCCGGATCAGAACAGAGTCCCATTCGGCGCACTGAGACGGATGGCAAGGAATCCCTCCCGGAGGCTGAGGTTGCACCTCCAGGGAGGCCCGTAGTGAACACTGAGGCGGCGCCGGCTACATCTTCAGCTCCCGTGCCAACCAAATCACCCCGGCCTGCACCTAGCACAACCCCGCGGACGGCACCAACCACCACACTTCGGCCGGTGCCAACAACGCCTAAGGAGCGGCTGGCTCTGGACGTGCTGCAAAACACCGAGTTTGAGGAACACGAGCTGCCGCCGGCACTGCCCAACCTCAGGTGAGCAATGCCCAAACCTCAGGTGAGAACTACTGCCTGCCATATGTTACAGATGCATACTTTGAGCTCTTGCGAGTCCCCTTTTGATATCCATCCTATCAATCTCCAGCAAACTGACTCAGCCTGCTAGTGTGTTTGAGATTTTACAAGTGCACACACTTTGCTTATAACGCATCGACAAGGGTCTTGAGTTACGTCCCAGACAAACGTTTGCGCCGTAGCGCTGACCGTCTGTATCCGCCGGTCTCCCAGGATCATCCCGTTCGTGGCGGCGGACGCCGTGGTGAACCGCTACCCCGAGGAGCTGTCGGCGGAGAGTCTGAGCAGCCGGTTCGGTCTGACTGCCGCCGACCCGCCAGCTCAGCAGGACACCCGCGCGCCACCAGGTGAGGGACAAGACCAACTGCACCGCCAGGCAATGGAGTGAACGGGACAGGGACCAACCGCTATGTAGCACAAATTGTTTTCACCCAACGACTGACCAGTCGCTCTCCGCGCCTTCCCAGACTGGTGCCGCGTGGAGGAGCGGCTGTACCGGCACGGAGAGCTGGTGTACCGGCCCGAGCAGCCCTGCCGCACCTGTCGCTGCTACCGCGGACGGGTGCTCTGCCAGAACACCGAGTGTCCGCCGGTGCCAGCCGGCTGCCGAGCGAGGACACGGCGCGGCTTCTGCTGCCCGCAGATCATCTGCGGTGAGTGAGCGCTACGGGGGCATCGCAGGCTCGGTGTTCAGGGTGGAAGAAGAGCGGGAGGACCGCTGTCACACAGAGCGGCGTAGTCTTGTTAATGCTGCATTTGTTCAGTTAAACTCCTGGAATGCAATGATTGGCGACTGACATGACCACAGTGCCGTTAATTGTCACTCAGGTTGAGTTAGCTTGTCTTGTATCGTTCCGTCCATTCACGCTGTTCCACCTGTCGACGTTCCACAGCTGAGGAGGTGACGGAGTCGGTGGATGAAGCTCTCGGCCCGGTGGCGGAGCTGGCGGGCGCCGCTCCTCCAGTGCCTACCACCAGGGAGCCCGTGTTTCCTACTAGGAAGCCCGTGATTACTACCAGGAAGCCGGTGTTCGCTACACGAGAGCCCGTGGCTACAAGAGAGCCTGTGATCACCACCAGAGACCCGGTGTTCGCTACCAGGGACCCGGTGTTCACCGCCAGCGACTCAGTGTTTACGACAAGAAGGTACGTGTTCGCTACCACGGCGGCGCCGCCGCTGCTGCCGCCCGGCCGGCGCCGCATCCGCCCGAAGCCGGCGCGGCTGGCGGACGCCCTGGCCTCTGCCAGCACCACCACCACCGAGTCGAGCCGGACGGAGACGGCGCTCGACAGCCTGGCGTTCACGCGCGGCGGCGGGACGGCGGCCGCGCTGCCCGCGGGCGACACGGCGCCGCTGGTAGGCGACAAGCCGTCCCGACGGCCGATCCTGCCGCTGTTCGGTCGGCCCGACCGCACCCGGTACCGACCGCGACCGCGGCCCCGACCGAGGCCACGACCGGCGCCGGAGACTACCCCGCCGCCGCGGACCACGGCCCCGCCGGTCACCACCGAGCCGCCTCCGCCGTCCACCCCGCGGGTCACAGAGACACCCGCCCCGGAGACACCAACCACCAGACGGACCCCGCCGACCACCGAGAGGGTCACCAGGAGGCCGCCGCCGCCGCAGCCGACGACCAAGGAGCCGCTGCCGCCGCCGGAGGAGCGCGTGAAGAGGCCTCCGCTGCCGCGGCCAACAAAGAGGCCGACTCCGCCGCCCATCGAGGAGACCAACGACCTCGCCACGGGAGGCGACCCGTTCTCCCTGTTCGGTAAGTGAAACTCCTCAGGAGAACGGGAAATCGTGTAGCCAGCATCACAGGCAAGCGTCACATGACTTTATGCGTGCGTGAGATCATACAAAAGTCTATGTCCGTAGTGGTACCGATTGCCAACTTTAAAAACTTAAACAGCGTTTGAAACAGAGTTTCATTTCTGAAGTCATGTCCCACACAAAAACAATCTCACTGTCATATCGCCCCCTCCCCCACGGTACCCACCACCTGACCCCTGTGTCTGCCCACGCCAGGTGCGCTGAAGCTGTCCGGGTGTAACATCTTCGGCCGCATGTACCGACTGAACACGGTGGTCTCTGAACTATCGGACAAGTGCACCGAGTGCCGGTGTACCTCCACGGGAGTGACCTGCCGCCCCACCGGCTGCTGAGTAGCCGCGGGAGCGGAACGGGAGAACATGGTCAGCGAGACAGGAGCAGGAGCGGAGCGGAGCAGGAGTCGTCTGGAGACGGAGCCGAACCGGAGCCGGAATCGCGTTTGAAGACGGACGGGATCCGAGGTTTCCGACGTCAGAAACCAGATGCACAACCTCCAGCCGCGAGGGAGGGGAACTGAGCCATGCATTCCGGGCATTATTGTGAGATCGGTCAATGGTCAGTGTGTTGTTCTGGTCTCAGAGGCACTGGCGTCTGTACGCGTCAGTCTGCCAGCCGAGGGTTGGCCGAGTGACTGTGGGGCATTAGAGAGCTGTTGTAACAGATATGATGAGAAGCACTTCATAGTGACAGTGATTTTAAATACAAGTTTTATAAACACCCTCTGACTTTATTGGCCTCCAAGTAAGAGTGTGGAGGTCATGGGCGCCATCTCCTATCTTTTATTCATTGTTTTGCGGTTACAAGTGAAATACGAACACCGATTCGGCTTTTATCTCCCCCTCTCTGCCTCTCTATGTTCTCCGCATGTCCCTATTTCATGGAATGCCAACAAAAGAAGTAGACATTATCTTTCCAATTGGTAGCGCCACAAAATAATTAACAAATGCCGTAGTCGCCAAGACAAGCACGGAGAACAGTCGTTTAGAAGGGAAAAGAGGCGGGCGAAAATGTCGTCCCCCACCCCATCGGGCATCGACGTGAAGCAATTGGAAAGTAGCACCATCCCGCCGTGGGTATCAAAAATGTATTGTGGGTTTCTCTCAAAATTGAGTTTTCGCTTCGCCCCTGGCTACTGGCTAAATGCTATTCAAGACTGAAAATGAGATTCGTTATAAAATAGGAGATAACATATCCAAAAGCATGCAAATCCGGTCAGTCTTCCAAGATATCAGTCACAGATACGATTAATAAATCGAGGTCAACGGTCAACATCGGGGCCAACAGCCCGCCCCGTCCAGTGTCCACACCTTGATCTCGTCTTGGGGTTTGCTGCGGCCTGTGTATCCACCCGCATCCACACGGCACACAGATACACACAGAGATGCAGCTGTGCCGAGCTCCCCGAGCAGCCCCGGCCTCAGAGGGTCCCACTGTTCAGTTTTCTCCGAGCGACGCCAGGTGCCAATGCGGTGTCACGCGCCGTCCGGCCGTCCGTGGGGGTATATAGCGGCCCCCGGGCGGCGCCGGCGGCACACCGAGACCCAGACCAGCCCCACCCGCTGCTCCCCGACCCACAGCAGTCAGTCAGCCATGGAGAAGAGCGCCCACACGGTGATCGACGTGGCCGGCTACCTGGGCACCATCCAGCTCCGCCAGTGGCCGCAGGTAGGTCAGTCGTGAGGGGACGGACCGCCTCTGAGGTGGGAATGCAGGGCTGAAATCCCCTGCAGTATGCAAAGACGCCCCCTGGTATTCTGGTCTACGATTCTCTGCCGTTTCAGTACGATGCAACGATTCACTACCATTTCACTTCGATTTCTTGCCGTTTCAGTACGATTTCAGGCAGTTTCCGCGGTACGATTTGTTTGTTTGTTTGTTGGGGGTCAGGGGCACGCCGACTGCGAGGTCATTTTGCGCCCATTGCGCGGTACGATTTCTTGCCGTTTTAGTATGATTCCTGCCGTTTCAGTACGTGGGCACGCTGCTGGCCGGTCTCACGCAGCTCGAGATCGGCATTGTGATGGCCTTCTCGGCCGTGCTGTTGCCGCAGCTGGAGGCGGACGGGGTGGAAGTCTCTCCCGAACACCAGAGCCTTCTCGGTGAGTGGGTCCGTGCGGACGGCCGCGCCACACCACCCAGGACCCTCCCCGCACCCGCGGCACTCAGGGCAGAGAGGGACACTCCGACGCCCCCGGAATTGTAGAGTAGTCACCGCAAACGACTCGATAGATGACCTTCGTTAGCCACTAAATAAAAGATAAAAATAAAGCTACATTAACAGCAACTACTGACGTAATTCATCTATTAATGCCCAGTTTGCAAGGACGTAACTTCAATTTTTTTTATCAAAAGGACTCTTCTATTAAGCAAAAGACATGAGCAAGCACTTCTTGCTTAATAAACATATTCTTTAAACAGTTTAAAGGTAAGAGCCTCCCCAAAGCAATCGATCCTGTTTCCTATTTTTACGAAGCGACCAGCAACGGACTCGTCACCCCAGAGGTGACAGAGACGTGCTGGTCCAGCACCACTACCTATACAAACCCGATGGTGTGTTCCCGCTTCGAAGTCTAGCTTCGCTTCATCGGTCGTTTGTGGGTTAGCTAGGATAGGCGATGCATTGCATGCCTTGCATCGATAGAGGTCATTGCATGCCTTGACTGAGTGCTGCGTAGGGTTGGACGTGCTGCGGGGACCCGGAGCGGGCACCCGTCTAGAGGGCCCACGGGTGCGTCTCGCACCGACTGCCGAGGTCGGCCGTAGGTCCTCCGTACCTGTTAACCCATGTCGTGCTTTTCTCTGTATTACAGCGTAGCAAGTGTGCAGCAATCGACAACGGGAAGGTTTGTCTTTGGAGTTTGGTAGGAAAGGCGCCAGAGGGTTTGCCCAGTTCACAGCTACGTAAGACAAGGTCCAGAGTCAAAGTTACTAGGTCTCTTCAGCTATCCTTTAGATTCACGAATCAAGGGTAGGACATCAATAGGGGCAAGAGGGACACCATTCAATAGGGACATGATAAAACCATTGCTAACTAATTGGTATTCCTTGATACCAGTTATTTAGCAATGGTGTATCTACACTGACCGTTTATCCAATCACATTCCCGAGTTTTCTTCACGCAATTAGTTAGCTCTCCTGTCAGAAAAAAGGATTCAGACTTGGGATCCGTAGACACAAAAAGGCGCTGGCTGTGAACAAAGTATGTGGCAAAGACGGAAGGAATTAGGAGCGACCAGAAGGTCGACTCTGAGGCTAATGATCGGCCGACTGCTGCGCTGAGGCCGGCCAGAAGACGCGGAGCCGCGGCCGCTGCCAGCGCCGACAGCCAGCTGAGAGGAAGGAGGACGCGCCGGCGACTCTGGAGGGCCGAGCCCCGCCGCCGTCCCTGGTCGGCACCGGTAGCGCGAGTGGCGGCCGAGCGGCGACCACCGGCGGCCGGCGGGCGGGCTCGCTTCCTCGCGCTCCACCGACACCCTAGGCTGGTATCTACCACCGACAGGGGAACAGAACCATGCATGCTTCCAACCCCACCGTCTGCCCGACTGCGGTAGTTAACCGTCTCCTCTCGAGCATGTTTTGGAATTAACATGTTGCAACAGTAATCAATATCATACGTAGGGTGAATGAAAAGTTTTGAGCCTAACATAGTTACAGGTGACGCAGATTAATGAAACTTTGGTCACATATTTTGCCACTATTGATATGGATGGACACCAAATTGTGAAGTCCTAGCACTTTTTTCCTCACTTTTTTAGCGCCTTGAATCATGCTATTTTGGGTAAGTGCTCGCGGTGTAAATGACGTCATTATTTTTTGTGAAGCGTCATCCAGTCAGTTTTTTCTTTAGGCTTAGAAAGAAATAGACACCCTACGGATGCCAATGCTGGTTAAAAGATTAAATGAGGGATACATTGGAAGACTCAGTAATTGATTGTTTACATTGCAACCAGTGAAAAATACCCTGATTTATTGTCTTGGTGAAACACGACCAATTTTGTCAGCATTGCCCTTCTGATCTTCCTGATTTTCTAACAAAGATGTATCATTGGTTCATCCTAGTAATGCCCAATTACAGTAAGACCCTTTGAAAAAAGTGCACTTGCAAGACCTCTCATTTATTTTCCGAGTTACGGAACACTTTCCTCCTTGTTGTGACTCTGACATTTAATTTTTCAGATTAGAGTAGAGACGTTCTTTCACTGACTCCACTGTTCTTCCCATGCTGGATTGAAGTGAAACACCCACAGTTTATCATCGGTAGCGAAAAGTAACTTTGAATTCTCAGAATCTGCTTGAACTAGCGCCAAATGTCATTACACATCTCTCGTCGTGCTCTGCAGCAAAAAGCCGAGAGGCCCAATGAGCAGAGACCTTTCTCATGTCATGCCCATTGGTAAGAATGTCGCCAGCTTGCTCATGGGAGATGTCCATTCTTACCGCTATCTGATGATCTCACATTCTTGGATCCAGCATCCACACCCCTAGAGCAGGGTCAATGTTTTCGGATTTTGTCACATTCTACGGCGTTTTTGAGATTTGTTCATTTTGGACGCTGTTCCTGCCCTGCTTGAAATTAGCAGCTCAAACCTTAACAGTGCCATATGATGGGCCACAACCAATAAGTTTAATTTCAGGTCCTTATTAAGTTCAGATGAAGGCATCGCTTTGAAATCGCAATACTTTATAAAAGTTCGGTTCTCGATTTTCTCCCTTTTCACCGAACGCGTAATCTTCTTCACTTTAACGGGCTCTAAAAACGAAACGAAAAGGACAAGGACTTCAAAACTTGGTGTACACACCTAAAAATAGTGGCAAAATGTGTGACTAAATTTTCATTAGCCTGCGTCACCTGTAACTGTGTTAGGCTCAAAACTTTTCATTCACCCCACGTACTAATGAAGCACTTGCAAAGCGCTTCGCTGATACCAATGTTCGGTTACCTAAGGCTGAGACCCACTTTCGAATAAGCCCTGCAAAATCGTTTTTAGAAACTAAAAACGACAGGACAAAATGCACTAGGTCAGTTTATTGAGCTACCTATTTCAGCGCCGTCTTTCTGACGAATTGCAATACCTATCGTTTACCACTTACCGCCATACCCGCCGAAAGACTTGATGGCACTTTTGGAATGACAATAGGTATAGTGGTAAATTGCTTCTCAATCTGTCATTGATTCTCCAAATGACTGCAGTCGGGCATGTCACTCCTGTATCCTTTTATGGAAGGGCTTATCCAACATAAGGGATTAGTTAATTGACGCTCTAAATGTAGGAATGACAACATGTTCTTAAAATATTGATAAATACGGAGGCCAAACGGCTGAAAAAGTGGAAGATATGAATTATATTATGAAGTGCAGACAGTGTTGTCATTTCTACAGGGGCGATAGTTTTGCAGGTGAAAGGCTAGGTAGTTAGAGAAGTGTGCATGCACAAGAAGGACGCCTCCCACTTGCCCCAAAACCACCCATGCAGACATCCCATCCCATAATATGACCCGTATGCCTCCCACATTGATTGCGTCCAATCGTGGTGTTAGTTAGGTTAGACGATGCATTGCATGCCTTGCATCGACACAGGTCATTGCATGCCTTGACTGATGGAGCTATTTAGGGTGTGAGTCGTTTTGCCGAGGTGGTCGGCCCCGCGCCGCGCTCAGTGGAGGCGCGCTGCCGCCGCCCTCAGTTGGCCTTTTCTCGGTCACGTGCCGGCCGGCAGCACATCGTTACATAGCGTGCTTTTCTCTGTCTTACAGCCTAGCCGGTAGCGGCGCCCGGCACCGGAAGTCTGTTGTGAGTTGCGTTAGTTTAGCAGGCCACAGATTCGTGCGAGCATCGCATGGATTGCATTTGGGCCTTGCGCCAGTTGTTTGCAATGTAAAATGTGTAATGTGTAATGTGTACGTTGTGTTACTGTATTTGTGAATGTGCTCAAATGTTCGAGGGTAGGTTCCATTGTCAATCACAAAGTCTCGTAAAAAGAAATGACTGAGACATCTGTGGGAAGGGAACTTTTTCAGTGGGTAAGGCTGAGACTGCCACGGAGGGCTCAGCAGCGTCAAACCACCAATTTGCTGATGGCAGTCAATTAGCGGATACCTATGCACCGCAACAATATTTGATTTCCTAATTAAACCAAAATTTTAAGGGTGAATGATTAAAAGTCAAAAGATAGGTCAAAGGCAAAAAGATCGCTAGATAAATATTACAGATTTCAGCAATTTCTTATCGATCCTCCATCTTTCCGAAGCCATCTCAGCCATGTAAACGTGATCTCATGTGTGCCGTGATGAAATGTCAATATCATGTCGTGATAAAAATCGACGCAATATATGTTAACAGTTCGCCAGTGTCCATTTATATGTGGGGTAAACCGGCTACACTGTTATTGCAAAAAATGTCTTTCGTCATGAGATGAGAGCGATGAATCCCTCGATTCCTTTCCTGTTAAGCGTTTAAAGCAGCACCGCGATTCTGAGAAAAGTATCCATATTTTTATCCGCTTCTCGTCTATTTTTGCCTTCCTATGTCTCTTGGTCCAACCTTTCCGCCAAAAGCTGCTCCCATCTGTCCCACGCCACGCTTGAACAGGTCTAGAGATATGAAGTGCGCCTCCTAAGACACCATCCTCCAAATCAAGCGGCACCTCACATCTTCTCCTCTCACCCAGCCGACTAAAATTGAAGGAAAGAATGCGGAAGGCCCCACCAGAGACCGACCGCACTCAGTGTGCGGTCCCCACCCCGCCCAGAGCGGAGATGGCCCGCCTCCCCGACGCCGGTGTCTGCGCGCTGACGCCCGCCCGTGTGTCCCCCAGTGTCCATCACCACGGCCGGCATCGTGCTGGGCTGCTCTCTGAGTACGGTGCTGCTGCGCTACATGGGCCCGCGCCGGCTCATGATGCTGCACGGCCCGCCGGCGGCCGCCAGCTGGCTCCTGGTGGCCGCCGCCAGCGACGTCCGCCTCGTCATCGCCGGAAGGCTCCTGGTCAGCTTCTTCAACGCCGTCACGCTGCCCTGCTACCAGGCCTACATCTGCGACGTGGCTGTGCCGCGGCTGCGGGGCCGGCTCTCGGCCACGCCCGAGGTGCTCTGCTCGCTGGGCGTGCTCATCGGCTACGGCGTCGGCTCGGCCGTGCACTGGACGCACATGGCCGCCATCCTGGGCGTGCTGCCGAACGTGCTGATCTTCGCCGGCTTCCTCTGGCTGCCGGAGTCGCCCAGCTGGCTGACCGCGCAGCTGCAGTTCGACGAGGCCGCCGAGGCGGGACGCTTCTACAAGGGCGACGACTACCCAGTGGAGCGCGAGATCGAGGCCGCCGCGCGCCGCGCCGAGAAGAGCGAGCGCGTGACCGTGCGGGACGTACTGCGGAAGATGGCACACCGCGAGACGCTGCTGCCCATCCTGCTGGTCACCGGCCTGTTCGTGTTCCAGATCCTGTCCGGCATGCTGGCCGTGCTCAGCTACGTGGTGACCATTTTCCAGATGGCGGGCACCTCGCTGGACGAGTACATGTGCGCCGTCATCATCGGCGTCACCCGGCTGACGGCCAACGTGCTGGCCTCCGGGTTCGCCGACCGGTTCGGCCGCCGCACGCTGCTGATCGGCTCCAGTCTGATGTCGGCGCTCAGCCTGGCCACGCTGGGGGCCTACTTCTGGGCGCAGCAGCGCGGCCAGCTGGCCTCGGCCGACAGTCTCGGCTGGGTGCCCGTCACCGCCCTCATCCTCTACATGGCCGCCGCCAACTTCGGCATCGGCCCCGTCACCTGGATGGCCATGGGGGAGCTGGTGCCGGCCAGCGTCAGCTCGGTGGCTAACGGCGCCATCCTGCTCGTCTGGGGCGCCGTCTACTTCGGCGTGCTGCAGGCGTTCCCGTACCTGACGCGCTGGCTGGGCGCGCACGGCACCTTCTGGGCGTTCGCCGCGTGCTGCGCCGCGCTGGCCGCCTTCACGGCGCTGCTGCTGCCGGAGACGCGCGGCCTGGAGCTGCACCAGGTGGAGACGCTGTTCGCGCGCCGGCCGCCCACCGACGCCAGCCAGGACAAGAAGGCGGACGACCTGCGGGACGTCCGTCCGCGCCGCCAGCCGCTGCCGGTGCAGCGTAACGCGCTGCAGCTGGACCGGCAGCAGGTGCAGGAGCTGCGGCAGGTGCGTCGGCGCACCGAGTCCTGCACGGCCGAGTTCCGCACTCCCGCCGCCAACTAGAACCTACCATTCCAACCGGTGGCGCCTCAACACCCACTGGAGGTGGGTCCGGCTCATAGTTCCACCGGCGAACAGTTCCAACTGTAGTGACCGGCACAGGGACGATACCCGCGGTCAACCGCACCTGCGATGCCCAATATCATTAGACGTTAGGGAAAGTGCCGAGGGAGAAATGCACTTCGTGATAAGCATTATTGCTGGTCTCATGGTTGTGCTTGTATGCTAGAACACAAACAAACTGAAAACAGTGGCGTATCTAATACAAAGGCAACCCTGCCTTGAAACATTATTAGGTAGGCTTGAATAGTGGCAAGAGCGGCGAGTGGAATAAATGGAAAATGTCGGTTACATGATGTATCGAGTGTGAATTGGTTGCGCTATCGGGAGCGTAGACAACAAGTTCATTTGCGCATGCTAATTTTACGCATGAAAAGTTAGGAGTTAATAACCAACTGTCGTGCTAACTGCTAATGTTCATTCAAAATTCGCTTGGAATGTGTTTCAAGTTTCCCCAAGCCCTGATGCCTCACAATCTGGGTGAACTGAACTCTGTGACAACGCCGCAAACATACAACAAAGAAACATAGTTTGTCGAAATGCATATATTTTCACCGAAGGCGGGCTTTGAAATCTCGTCCAATAAGACAAGCAGCTTCTCCGACATATTGATGAACTAGTGACACACGGCCGCAAAAGGAACATAAAAAAATTATTGGGGCACTAACGCACAGGGCCTAACGAACTTCTATGAAAACGATATCAATGACAGGCGACAGCAATGCTGACAGTGCACCAGAAAAAATAAGATCGCAAAATCCCACAGTGACCTGTCTTAAAACCACATGAATATCAGGCGGTACACATTACCCACCGTCACAATGCACGGCATCACGGGGACATACAGGCAGGCGCCTTACAACACCAGCGATGGTGAACATTCTTGGAGGCTTTTGTGGACACATCTTTTGATTCGTGTTTTATGTTGAAAAAAGTGAAAAAAGAAAACTACCACCAAACTCTACATAAGCCCGGGGCAATAAGCACAACAACCGACTGTTTTACGGTTTGAAAGTAACTAACATCGTATTGAACGGAAACGAAGTAGCAAGTTTTGGCAGGGTGTGAACGCTCGTTGTTCACTGTCGAGGTACGGCACAAAGCAATTATCAATATGCAGTCTCAACACCAACACTACGTGGCTTGAAACAGCACAATGCCCGACCGTCATTGTGATTACACTACCTGGGTGGATAGTAATGGAAGAATGCCAACAGCCCGTAACGCTGTGGTTAATTCACTCTAACTCTAACGCCCACGGCAGCGTGAATCTATCACGACGAGAGCCGACGGACATCACAGCCAGCAAATGAGGGATGCCACAGAGTGGCAGGTCACTAGCACGTCAACCATGAGCGCGCAGCTCGGCCATGTCATCCTTGTTTCCCACCTGCTGACCACACAGTTGGCATGTCAAAAGTCTAAACCGTTCCATCGCTCAGTTCGTGGTCCATTCTCGCTCAACGAAATACAGTACAGCGGCGCTGTCCTGTCCACGACAAACACATAATAACGCTGCCGTCTGTTCCACCAAACCCTGCACACGGCGGCGGCTCAGTTCTGCACACAGCACAGTACACCCGCGCCGCGGCCGGCTACCGTTTGGTCCTCGGGTCGCCGCCGGAGCGGCCGCGGCCCGGCTGCGAGCGGCCGAACGGCTGGTTGCGCGGGTCGCGGCCGGCCTGCCAGCCGCCGCCGCCACCACCGCGGTGACCGCCGGCCGCCGAGCGCGGGTCGCGCGCGCCGTTGTGGTTGCCGACGAGCGCCGGTGGCGGGCCGCTGCCGGCCGGGGCTGACGGCGCCGGCGGCGCGGCCTGCTGCGACGCCGCCGACGGCTGCGCAGGCTGCTGCTGCTGCTGCTGAGCTTCCGTCTGCGGCTCACTCATGAATGGGAGCTCCGAAAACACCATGCAGAAGCTGCAATAGAACGCGGGCATAATACACCCCGCCGAGCGCCAGCACACTGGGACGGCAAACCTAGCAAAGAAACGGTAGTAAGGACAGATGTCGTTCAATGACCGTGGGGACTGTAGCGAACATTGGTAGTCCTAAAAACGGCGATTATTGTTTTATGCAGATTGACAGCTAGCGTTAGAAAAGTTAAATGCAAGCATTCCAATGTCCCAAAACTAATGCCTATAGGTATACTAGGTAAATGTTTAAATCCAAATTTTATCTGAAGGACAAAATTGAGGAAAGCAAGTTAGTAGGCAAGTTTTGGTTAATGGCAGGTGAAGACAAAAATTTTGGAATGAGCAATGCTAACAATTTACAAATTGCATTTTGCAATAGCTCCAAGATAAATATCATATATTGAGGAAAAGGACGGAACAAAGGATGACAGAACCAGACCTGATATTGACAAAAATAACCAATACAAAACGGATACTTACCAAGAAAATGCCTTTCAATACATCCATGTAATAATTACTCGGTATAAAACGCGCAAAAATTAACCCGCGAGTTGCTGGGGGGGGGGGCGTTAAACGCCCCCACTTTTTTCGCCGGGCCATAGCATAAAAACGGCGCGCCGCAGGCGCGCCAAATTTTGGGTACCTGTAGGGAATTAATTGAAGTTTATTGTGACAAAGTTTCAAAAAAATCGGCCGAAAAATTTTTTAGATATCGAGGTTTGAGTGACGTCATGATTTCTGAGTTTTCGACCAAAAACGGCATATGTTCAAAAAATCATATAAAATCACAGAATAGACATACAGACATGCCGTAAACGCCATTAGACTGCCAATACCATGAACAATCAAATGGCTATCTTCGATTGTTGATTATCGTTCCGCATTTTCCAAAATCTTGAAGTGAATCTTGGCAATTTCTCGTGACTACTTCACGACCATGATACATGTATTTCTTAAATTGAACTTTTTTAGCCAAACACGTACACATATGGTAAAATGAATGTCACCATCGTGTTCTACGCCCCAAATTACCCATAAAACATCTGTCACAGGCTGCGAATATCAGTTTTGATTTTCGGGGATATGTGCCTGCCCGGTTGACCTGACCTTGACTCTGACCTATGCTTGACTGACCCCTACATGGAGCTGACACTCTTGTAGGCCTTATATGATGGATTGTGCACCGTTTTGACAGAGTTTATGACGAGAGGCGCCCTTTGCGAAGTCCTGAAGTCCATGCTACTGAAAGACCGATTTCAGGTGTTTGACCTGACCTTGACCTGACCTGTGACCTCAAAATTCAACTTTAAAGTACTCATCTGAAGCGTCTCGTCGCGTTCTTTCGTTTGCCGCCTCGTGCGTTTCGCTGCGCCTATTGGTTCTCGAGTTATCGGCTGGGGGCGTTTAACGCCCCCCCCCTCCCCCCAGCAAACGGTGGGTGGCGAAATACCCCAGCAACTGCCGGGTTAATCAGACATAACAGTATCATCGCTGCGATAATCGCAAAAAAAAAGAAACGCGGAAGGGGACCGATAACGTCAGACAGGAAAAAAAACACGGAAATGGTCTCAGTTGGCAGTCAATCGAAAAATCACTTCGTGAAATTTGATATCATCAGTAGCCCCGAAGAGCATAATAGTAGGAAATTGAAAGAATAATGCATTCAGGTACGAGGTTATGTCACAAAGTCTCCGAGTATGGTCTACCACGAAGTGTTAATTTTCTTGCCCTTGTCCCTTGTCAAGCTTTGTATCGCTCTGGCGTTACCGATACGAGGTGCAATCTTTTTATCTAGGTATGACTGAAGATTGGAAAGTCTGCAAATTTTATCTTAAATGGTCCAAACATATTGCATGGACGGCTTTCCTGAGTCAGAACTCACGCTAAGCGCAACTTGTCGTGCAGGTCCGGTCTCTGGCGCCCGATTAGGATACAATGCCTAGCCCACGACATATATTTATAAATATTGACCCTCGCCCGTAGGTGGGGGGGGGGGGGGGGGTCGCAAATAACTCGCGTAACAAGCGGCCGATCACGACGAAACTTTCATTTCTCCCGGATTAATCAATTTTACACGTACCCTGAAAATTTCATGACCCTGACCCTAATGACCTTTACCCTATGACCTACTTTTCGAGACCATGTTTGGTCGGAATCGCGATTCGGCGTATGTCGGCTCGCATTAGTCGCGCGTTTGCAGTCTTTTCGCGGTTTCAAGCGTTCAAACATAGGATATGATGTCGCTCTCATGCACTAGGGTGGGTGTCAAGGTCACCTGAAGGTCAGGTCACGTCACTGACCTTTGATGACCTCGGTTTACTTTTTCGAGTTTTACATGTTCCTAGGCTAGTTTTTGGAGCTGAATTCTAATTTAGCAGCAATTTGAACATTACCGAAGTAGTTTTGGTGCCTTCGTAACATGTTACGAAGCTGTCAGAGGCGGTTGACACCAACTACAAATACCCGGCAAAACAGCTACTGGTTGACCTGACCTGACCTGACCCGACCTGGCCTGAATGCATGAGGACATCATCTGTGATCAAAACTAACATGATATTAGTGATCAGCACCCCGAAAAAACCATAGCAGCTACACTTGACGACGTTCCAATAGGTCCCAATTTTCCCGACTTTTGTGTCATTGGCCTGACCTGGAAGGTCAACCAATGACCTAGGACCTTAAAATTGGGTATCCCGTATCATCGGCTTTCTTTCGTCATGGGCAACACGCTCGTTTTTCCGCGAAGCTCTTTGGCTCAATCAGGGGCGAAACGGTAAGGGGGTCCAACGCCCCCCCCCCCCTTTGTTCGCGGCTAGCAATACACCAATAAGGGCGAGGGTTAACTTAAATATAATATTATATAATATATATATATATATATATATATATATATATATATATATATATATATATATATATATATATATATATATATCATAGACCACTATATATCTGGACTGTGCACGGAAATTAGGGACCTGCCATTAGGGCCCTAACTTTCAAACGTTATCACAGCCAAATCACTCGCCATATGATAATGTGCTTTGGGAACCAACACCTCTAGTCAATTTGTAGTCTTTCCTATATCTTACTTTGGGCAAAAACTTAGTAATAGTAGCGTAAACATTGAAAAATGAAGGACATGTTTTGCCTATTTCTTTGATGATTTAACATGGTGTGGATGATGGTTCCCAGCTCATTTTCACGAGAATTAGCAAATTTTCACAGAAATGTGGCGAAGATTTTTGCAAGATTATTGTTGTTCATCATTGACATGCGGGATAGTTCTCTTTTGTCTTAAATGAAATTAATAGTTTGTGTTACTTTTGAATGCATATATGCCACATAAGTACAGTAAAATGTGCGGCTAATGATAATAACTTCAGAATATCCTCTGAACAGAATAGGGCGTGAGCAAGAGATATTCAAAGACAGTGCGTGCGACAATGTCAGTGTTCCGATTCCTGGCTGAGGCATCAATAAGAAGTTAATTACTATCTGCTCTGAAACTTTAAACGTCTTGAAATCCTGACCAATCATGGGCTCCCTGTGAGCTTTATTTCATGTTGTGACGCTCGCCGAGACCGAAAAATCGAGCCGAAGAGAGCTGTAAGAAGTGCCAGTTTTCCTCTGGTCGACATCGGCGGTCATTTCCACAATTCGATTAAGGGGATGTATGCATGTAAACATGCTGCACATTGCACATGTTTCCAGATACTGGCGGCTCCTATATAATCAGTCACACAATGAAGCCAAAGGAGTTATAAAGTTTCGCAATTTCGTCGAGTGATGGTCCAGAACTCCAGATCGTATTGCTTGCAGAGAGCTGGCGTGCCCACATAAGCAATCTGTGTTCTGTTCGTGCATGAAAGCCATGAGTCCTGCTCTGGTCACAGCTACCGAGTCACTCTCTCTTCGGCACACGTAGCCCCTAACGTGTGTTTCAAGACATCTCGACTACCATTGTAAAGGAAAACGATAGGTTTCTTCACATATTGTTCGCCGAGGGCGGAAGTCACACTAGTCGAGAAACACCTCAAGTTACAACGCTACGACCCGCCTTCCTTCAACACATTGGTGTGTATAGTTGAGCGAAAAACAAACATTGCAATTCATGGGCAATACCGTCACTCAACGACAGCGATGCGCGAGCAGAGCTTCATCAAAATGGGAAAGATTCATGAAAATGAGAAAGATTGAGCCGCAGGAAGTAAACGCAATGTAACATTTCTCGGATCATTTCGTTTATGCAGTCAATAACCTGAAGTCATATTCGTCGATGTGTAAGATGCCTACATGGCTGAGAATTTCACATGTGGATATACAACTTGTACAGTAACTAAAGGCAAATGTAGCACAATAAGTAATAACTATAAGGAAGTATATTCCCGAGTGCGAAGCTCGGGCTGCAGTGTCCAGTGAACTGATATCTCGTGACTCCGTCTAAATCTCCAATCTCGATCGCCATCACCCGCCAAAATGCGGCCACCTGACAACGGGGTTCAACTCCCCTTCTCTCGAGAAGGACAGAGGATAGAACCCATCTGTCGCTAAGCTGAACATGAAATCGGCCTCAGTGGAAGCAGGTCACCTCGGACGATCTCGCTGGACACGCAGCCCCGACAGCTTTGTAATTATCTAAAGGGATCTTTGCAATTCCGTGGTGTAGATCGTGTGGGCTGCTGCGCCAGGCCCAAGTGCCAAAATATTGTGCCAAGGTGCGTGTCTGATTTAGACTAGCAAATAAATATGCAGTGCGTCCAATATGCGATCAGACTGTTCCTTGTCAAATTGACCGATCACGGATGGTTCCTGTTTATCGATGTTTTGCACTGAATACAGTGTTATACCTGCCTCTAAGTGCTTTTATCTATTTATCATGTCGAAAATCATGCTATAAATTCAGCATTTATTAAAATATACATCACATTTAAGTAGTTACTTTAATTTAAATGGGCTTACTAGAGCATCAACACACAATTCCGCGTGCTACGTCGAATTTCCCAGCAGGGCCCTAATGGCAGTCGGAAAAATCAGTGCACAGTCCAGGTATATAGTGGTCTATGTATATATATATATATAAACATATAATTAAAATAAAATATTCGACGTGTTCAAATTGTTGGACACCACTCGCCCCCACAGCGCCTTCATCTGGTCGGTAACTGGAGATCACGGGCGCTGACCGCAGGTCAGATATGGGGAAATGACGATCACCAAAGCGACTCGAACCGGGCTCTCCACATCGGTCAGCTCCGGAGACGGACAATCCTCCGCTGAGCTACTGGGAAGGGGTGCCAATAACACTAAATGCAGATGAAAGTAATGCAGGAAACAGGGAGTGAGCGATGTTAGCACCATGCGACAGATGCTAGGCTGTGATGGCGGGAACAGTGGAAAGGCGGGACATTTGGGCAGCAAGCTCTAGCCTCTAACAAAGTGTACTCACTCGCCGATGCGCTGGAGATCGCCGCCCTTTCCCACATACAGCGTGAGGCAATTCTTCCAGATGTTTGTGTATCCTTTCGTGACACGAATGATGTCTCCCGCCTGAAACACACGCATTGAACGAGGGCCGAGAGGGGTCAGGAATCACACTGAAGGCTTCAATTACCTACTCAATGGGATAGATATTGACAAGGATCGAGGCACATTTTGAGTCGCCTATCGTGGCAGATTTTTGGCAGTGTGCCACGTGTCTGGACAGCTCACCTGAAGCAGTCCGCCGGGCTCGTCCCAAACGGACATGTTGATCGAGCCGGACCGGTCCGCCACCCGACAGGTGCGCACGTCATGGCCCTCCATTGTCTTGTTTGGCCGCCCTGTGGAACAAATGATGGTTCTCCTGGTTCAATACCCATTGCACCGTAAGATATGTGCCTTGCATATAAAGCCTCATCCATCATTTGAATAATTAAAAAAAAAATGGAAGCAAACACAATTGAATATGGAAAGCATTAAAATACAACAGCATACGCAATACAAACTCCTCGTGGAAACAATACAAATGACAAAGTAGGTAGATTTAAGAACAGTGAGGTGGCATCATACCTATATCAAGAATAATCAAATTAATGGTTATGTTCTTAATTCCAGGCTTCATCTCTCGAACTTCCATTCTGATTAAAATAGCTCTGGTCTTCGGTTTTCAATTGAATCACTTTCTCTGAAAATGCACAGTCAGTTAGGAAACCCATGGGATGATTATGGAGCGAGCGAAGCGAGCGTAGTCTTTCCTTAGATTAATAGCGGGCGGAGCGGAGTCTTTCATAGATAAACGGAAATTTCTGAGTATGAGCGGCCGGACGGCCGTGCGGACGATCTCGAGAACGGCTAGGCCGATTGCGCTCAAACTTGGCACACCACTAGACCGGTTAGTAAAGTGCAGTGCACAAGTTAGTAGGAGGTACCCGATCACAATTTTGCATGTGCAAGGCCCACCCTCTCACTCTCTCCGTTGGTCGCCCCTAAGGGCGTTATACTAGTTAGGATACTATGCATGAATCAGTGGATGATCAGTGAAACATACAAACTATGACATCACTACAATTTCAAATGCATCTAAATTATTGACAAGCAGTTGTAATGAGACAAAAATATTTAGCACAGGTAGCTCATAGGAAAACTAGGTGCAACAAATTGATTTTATGCTTCCGAGGACACGGGCATGCCTCTCGAAGCAATGATCCAAGACAAGTAGATACCTACAATAGGAATAATCCAAGACAAGTAGATACAATAGGAATAAGACTATGAAACCTTTGAAAATGTACTGGTGTGTGGATAATTAACTGCATGTTAATCTTAAAAGTGTTTATCATGGTTTGCGTGCATAATTTTTGAACACTGAAATACAGCTTGAAACAATCACAATGCTGTAAGTGTCTATATCAATATCAATATTGATATGCATCTTATAATCACAACGACAAAGCGACAGGACCACACGCGAAGCAATTCATGCATTTGCATTCAAGCATTCATGAATTTGCGAAGATTCTGGTGATTCATCGAAGATTCATCACAATCAATGGGAAAAATAATAGGTAGGTGGTTGTAAGCTATTTTTGGTTAAATTTTGGGTATGATGGTATGATTAGAGCATGTCAACGTATTCCTTGATTGTTAAGCTTTCCAATTACCGGGGTTACATGAGCGATTCGTTCCAAATACGCACTACGCTAATACGCATCAGCTCCCCACAAACGCATCTACGGCACCGGTTACATGAGACTAATTCGTTTTATCTACGTCAAACGGATCCTGTTTGGCTCACCCGGGCTGACTCCTCGACGGCCGGTAATTCGCATCACAAACGGAATAGGATTAGCCACTGAACTCTATAATGGGATTAGCGTACAGTCATGGCGCAGTTGCGGCATTTACCGGGACGACCGAACTAAATTTTAATTATTGAACGATATAACTAGTATCTATGACCGTGGATATAACATCATTTGATATGCTCAAAACATTAAAAATAAACATGAAATCAAAAATTGAAATTAACAAAGTTTTCGTGTTTTAAATCACTGAGCACTGATTAGCCATGCAGCGACAGCAGGGTGGTCAGAATAAATTTATCCATCAAAATATATAATTCATTTCATTTTTGCTATTTACCAAATTGGGCTACCTGGGCTATTTACCTACCTGGGCTTCCCACAGACGTAGCTTCACCTCGAAGGCAGTGACATGCGCATACATGTCGGGGAGCAGAAGATCCTTTCCTTGAAGTTTTGTGTTCAACGTGTTCAGGTGGGATTTGATGTCCGTGAGCAGTGCCAGGTCAGCCAGCCACCTGGAATCACTGAAGTTATCGGCGTATGGCGAGCTTTTCTCATGTAGGCAGCTCGCGATGTCCTGCCTGAGCTCCCAAACACGGGACAGCATGGCGCCGCGACTCAGCCAGCGTACCTCACTGAAGAACAGCAGGTCACCGTGGTGCTATTGCTACTGAACTCGGATGAACCATAATCCTAAACTGGGCTTCCGTAGGGCTCGCGGGCCGGATTGCAATGCTGGCTGCCTATCCAGGCCGCGGGCCGGACGCCGGAGCTTGGCGGGCCGCATCCGGCCCGCGGGCCGGACTTTGCCCGCCCCTGGGCGGTGTTTCACGGGACGCTGCTACCACGCTGCTATCAAATTACGCGAGCTGACGTCACACTTGCGGTAGTGTTGGAGCAATGGGCCTGTTGATGTTTCCATGGAAACCCAATTTGACACGTGTAAAAGCAGCGTGCTGCTATCACCGGTGAAACAGGGCCCAGGTCTATCTCTATAGATGGCCTTGGTCTATCTTGAGTCTATCCCCCATCGGTTCTCAACTGCTGGTTTTCTACATGGATTGGTTGTACTTGGGTTGCACCACGGTGTTTGGGCAACTCCATAACATACTCCCTCCTCTACGCTTCTCCAACCTTAGTAATCTTGCTCCAAACCATTTGTTAGTGGTTTGCGATACATTCACATTACTCTTACGGCTCACGCATTGGTGAATGAACTCAAATGCAGTGTAGGATGTTTTAATGCCTTCTAGCGCTGTCCCCCACACGCATTAACCCATTTCGCCAGTGTGACCATTTGGCTGCGTCCGCACTTTGTTGTTTTACAGTAGTGAGTAGGTTATAAAGTCCAGTTGAACATTTATCGCACAGACATTTTTAAGAAACAAATAATGCTTGGCAACTCCCAAAAAACCGTTATTGAAGGCTTGAGGGATGATACACTTCATTAAAAGCGCCTGCAAATTTCTCGACCTGCACCGCCACCACAGGTTCATGAAGGTTTTCACACAGAGCACTTCCCGAAGCACACAAACTTTACAACAGTCGTATGTATTATCGTCACCCCACGAACGGCCCCGGAGCAAAGTGAACAACATGAGAGGTCACATGGACGCAGTATATAAATTATTCCACAGCGGCCCGGCGGCCGGGCCAGCACCGCCGGCACGGAGGCGCGTCCCACCGCGGCGCGCCTGCCGCCGCCGCCGGCGGATGTGGTGGAACGTGCAGCATCTTCATCCAACAATCGGCCAACGCACTACGAGCCCCTGCAAAAGGCCAGCACAGCTCATCAGAGAGGTGTCCTCGCAACAGTCCATCGTGTAACACTGGCGTCGACAGGAAAAACAAACAAACAAAAGGCAGCAACGGGAAACATAGAGCAACACATGGGAAACACACGGCACTGACGGGAAACACGGCACCAACGGGAACACACGGTACTGACGGGAAACATACAGCAACACATGGGAAACACACGGGGCACTGACGGGAAACAAACGGCACGCACGGGAACCTAACGGCATGCACGGGAAACTAACGGCACTGACGGGAAACATACATACGACAGGGAACAAGTGGAACTGAAGGGAAACAGGTGGCACACACAGGAAACTAGCCACACTGACTAGAAAAGCACATAGCAGATCAAACAGGTTTGACTGACTGGGAACAAATGACACTGGCAGGAATGGAGGTGAATCTGTCACTGCACCATGGTAAATGGTAATCATAACAATACAACGCATTGTGTAGCATTACTAATGGCATGTTACTGGGCACAGTTGGGTAGGTACTCATTTGAATAATCACTCAAGACAACAATTCATACCATTAATAGACAGGCAATTTTACCACTTATGGATGGAAAAGGCAATGAATCAGCAGTGTGTCATCAAGACTGTTGTTAGCTTATTAACAACAGTGTTATTAGCAATTACTTACACAATGATGTTGTTGATGGGAATGTGGATGAGCTTCACAAAGAAGCCAATGAAGCCCATGATGGCAAATCCAATGGCGGTAGCAAAGGCAATCTTCTGGAATTCTGAAAACAAATGAGACTTTAAAAACGTGTAACCAAATCACACGAACATCCATTATCAAGTATAAAGGTACCAATCACTGGTGGCCTTGTGGAACTGATTATTGTCCTGCTTAGTCATGACACTCATTACATCTTCAGCATATGAAAGATCATTATCATAGGTTCAACAGATTGGACTCTATGACTACTGAGCTAAAATAGAACAGGAGGCAACATCTCTTCTAACATTTCAAGTAGAAGCTCCATAAGGATTTTTATAATGTCATAATTATGTTAGTACTTAGTAGCTAGTACCTTTATCATAATGTCACAATGTCATCATTTATGATGGCTTCATGCAGAAAATACACCACAAGAAGCTCAACTAGAAAGCTTTCTAAAGGCCTATCTAAAGTCCAAGCTTCACAAAGCTGGCAAAAAAGCTATGTTTACCCTTTGCCATTGTTAATTAGAATTCATTTCCTGCCACAGCCAAAAGTACAGCCCACTGCTGAAGTAAAGCAAGGTTCTTCCAATCTCAACAGATGGCTTTGATTGATGATATTTAGAAAGAGAGTGATCCAAAGGAAGATAGCAGAAGATGAACTTGTAGCTGCAAGGATGATGGCACTTGTAAGCTGCATTCCAAGTCTCATGGTACTTTGTCAACTTGTTCCTAAGATACAGTTGCAAAGCTAAACCACTGATGACACCTCAAATTACTCTAGTAGTGGCCGGTACCATTTCTAGACTGAAATGACAACTGGAAATTATTGTTACCTTTCCTGTCTGGCTTTGTGCACCGTTTGACAAGGCGGATGGAGTCCTTGGTGAACTGCTTTGCAGGCTCCAGCACAGCGGTAATCTGATCCATTTTGTCTTTCTAGTTTCTCAACCTGCAAAGGACAAATCATACTTAAGGGAACGAGCATCAACATAAGTACCAGTTTTCAACAAACCTATAATTTATATTGAAATAAAACCTCGCAAGTAAAAATCCAAATGGATCCCAGATGAATTATTAAAAAGCCACACTGAACTTTCCATTCATATATTAACCTTTCAGCAACCTACCACCTTGGATCACTGCGTAAAGTAGGAAGGTAGGTATACCAATACGTTGTTACTCTGCTTGGGTTATACCAATGCAATCCAAGTCAAATTCATGGGTTGTGACAAGAGCTGCACAATATCATGCATTACAACAAGTACTGGATGTAAGCTAGCCTCAAACATCCAAAATAGAAGAAAATGATGGTACTGTGATGACTGATAAATTACAGTGATTGTCGGTGTTTTTGCCTTTATCTGAACATACCTATTTATCCTTGAATAAAGACACAGAACTCCGTGAAGCTCAAAATGTGCAAGGTCAGTCGCTTTCCCCACAGCCAAGTTACAATTCGTAGCAGAATAATAACACACCCACAGTGAAACTCCAGCGAACTGCAACGTGTGTTGCCAGAGTGTACAGCTGGAAATTGGTAGCTGATTTGGTTTTATCTAGTAGCATAAAATGTAAGGATCATATAAATAGTACCTAGTTATTGGAGACTTATATCGATAAATCCATTACATTTTAATAGATTCACAGATCAATTCGGAAAATTTGATAGCACAATGCATTAAAATGAATATTTCGTCAAGCAAATGAAAATTTCATTTAGGTCAAAGTGTAGAAACTAGTACAATAGAGGGTGACGTTTCCTACTAGAATAAGGCGAGATGCTAGCGTCATCCCGTACACAACAGCATAATTCAAGGTTCACGATTCACTCACCAGATGTCCCTGTCCTGAACATGTCTAGCTTACCGCATCATGATCATCACTTTCTTTGATTTGTAACGTAAGATGATTTTCATTGAAGTCCGTACTGTACATGTGATTTTGTAAAGCAGCTTTTGACAGCAAAATTTTCTTCGTCATATCCAGGTTCAGTCTAATCTGTATGCTTCGATACCATTTCGATCTACCAGCTTTTATTTAGTAGCAGCTTACTAATCTTTCTGGCGCATCTCTTTCAAACCTAACGCAGCTTCAGTTTTTTCCGTGTTCGATAGCAACATTTCTTTATTTTTTTCATATGTCATCACTCAAATATGCCATGCAAAAAAGCTGCCCTCAGCTTTTTTAGCTTACCAACGTTGGAAATTTTCGGCAAAATAACACTTATTATGGCAAAAGAAACGTAAAAAATACTCAATTGGTCAATTTAGTGACACTTTGATTTAAACTGTCAGTTTCTATGGAAACCGAAAAGGTAAATGTGCTTCTAATAGCTTTCTTGAATAGAGCTGGAATCAAGGCTGGAATACATCAAAAACATTTCAACATAGCATTGACCAAGGCCCTATATACCAGGTAGGGTCGTCCGGCGATTCTACCTTTTCGTGACGTCAGCTCGTGACGTCATTTGGAGTCAAGTCTCGAAGCCCCGTTCAATCCCCATGTAAATGAGCGATTTTCGAAGCACTGTAGAATGAAGTCTGCACAAGATATATCAAACCTAAGTATCTTATCTGAAAGAGCAGACAATTTTCTGCAAGTTATCTATTACGTGTTTTTCGCTAAATCTTTTGATTTTTTCACAAAAGCGTAAAATGTCCCCCCATGTCTCCGCAGCCTCCCTGCCGCCGGCCGCCGCGCGGTCGCGGTAGTGTAGTGGTTAGCGTGCCCGCGCAGTATTCCAAAGGTCCCGAGTTCGAATCTATGCGGTGCGGAACTTTAATTGCAATTCCAAGCTGAATATACGCACATCCATAATAAATTATTATTCGTATAGCTAAACTGTCACCAAGCTATCCATATAAATTAACTTCACCCAAAATATCGGCAAGATTCTATTAAAATATAAATTCAAATATGGCGGCTTGGACTGCCGCGTGCGTTAGGCTCCGCCCATAGCTCCGCCCACATGCGTGACGTCATTCGTGTTAGTGGACACACGCGGAGATAGGGGACGACAAGGGCCTGGCATTGACCAACAGTGACATGTGTCACAGGCTCAGTCGGCTAGTTCTCTATATACCGTGAGTCGGCTCAGTCACAAGCTATTTATATAGACCGTGGACTCAGTGACATTTTATATCTTGAAGAGCATTTTTCATCAAGTTTGCATATAGGTAGGTAGCGCGGTCAGCGGTGTATAGACCTACACCAGTCGGGCGCACTAGGGTAATTCCGTTCCATATATAGAAACGTTTCTATATTTGGAAACGTTTCTGTATTTGAAATGTTTTTTGTTCCATATATAGAAACGCTCGTTCCATAAATAGAAACGCCAACCTTCCGGACGATTTATTTTAAAGCAAGATGCGTTATATAACTTTCTAGATGGTGGAATGCCATCTAGTGGCAACAAGGAAGCACTCAGGTGAAAATGACATGTCAATTTCGCCAAAACTTAAAACATCTATTTAGCCCAAATTAGCCAATATTCTGCCAAAAATCAGCCCAAATCAGGTTCTGGACGTCATATTTGAAGGGAAACCTTAATGGAAGTTTTTCTCTTATTCGCAATTTCTTCTACATTTTACACAAACCGGAAATCAAATCGTCGTCATTACCATGGGCCACCATGGATTTCTTCGGGCCTCCTTGCGATTATAAACTCAAATGTTGGCTTGTCACTGGTGGTAACCGTTTTGTGCGAAATTTCGCCAGAGTTTGCGAAGATCGTCAAACAGGTGAGCGTGCACCTACCGTTTCCAAATATAGAAACGCAGCGTTTCCATATTTGGAACAAGCGTTTCTATATATGGAACATCGTTTCCAAATATAGAAACGTTTCTATATATGGAACGGAATTACCCTAGTGCGCCCGACTGACACTACGCGGTTGCGTAGTGTAGGTCTATAGGTACCTGTTGTACTCTGATATTTACTGCCTGGGTGCCTTAGGTATCACAAACAATGCTCAAAATTGAGCTTTTTGCCTGTTCCATTTCAATGCCTTGGTATGTAGGTAAATCGGTATATGTCAAGTTTAGGTCCTAACTACAATTGTGACGCTGTTGATACGAATATGTAACAGCAAAAATTTTAGGTTTTAGGTTAGGTTAGGTTGTAGGTTTGTAGGTTTTAGGTTGTAGGTAGGTAGGTTTGTAGGTTTTAGGTTGGTAGGTTGTAGGTTTGTAGGTTGTAGGTTGGTAGGTTATAGGTAAGTAGGTAAGGTTAGGTCAGGTTTGATTGTTTTTTCTTTTATTTGCGAGAGATATGAGTATCATTTTTGGATTCAGGATGTCAAATAATGTAAAAATATGAAAAAACTGTCAATGAAATCTGCTTAGGACTTAAACTTGACATTTACCGGTAAATCAGTGGTAAATCAAACTACGTATTTGCTGGCAGTTAACAATTTAAACCAGGGGTGCGGAGCCAGAGCCAGCACATTTTAGCCGGAGCCAGAGCCGTGAAACAATTAAGCCCTGAGCCAGAGCCGTCAAAGAAGGGAGTGACTCCGCCTCGGGTGTGTTTTTCTCAGAGGAAAAAATTGACCTAGGGTGCGTTCGGAGAGTGCGGAATATTCCCCGTCATCGTGAAAATTCCCCGTGTTGCGTTCGGAGAGGGACATTCCATACCGCCGATTTCAAGGATCGCCGCTACTGCGCCAAGTTGAGTTCGTGGGATTTTGTTTGGGTTATTTGGTTATTTGGAACGCCACATCTATGGCAAGATGTAATAAGAATGAAGCTCTTGAAGAAAGAACAACTAGGAAAAATCACAATTATTTTCCAAAAGTCCCATCTGTACTGTGCCCCCCCCCCCCACCCCAAACACACACAACACAACACTTCAAATTATCGTTTTCATTGCTTCAGAGGACAATCACACAACTGAGTAAGCATAATCAATTGTTGGATTTGCAATAAGACTGATCAGGGTGGAAACAAACGCAAGAAATATCCATTTATGTTCAATAATATACTCACTCGAGCATACCGATGGGCGCCGCCATCTTCACGGGAACGACGCGTGAGATGCTTTTTAGATTCCGCGCTTTCCGCGTCCGTTCCGCGGAACATTCCCCGGGAATCGCTCTCCGAACGGCACATTCGGCGGAAATTTCATGCCGGCGTGGAATATTCCCCGGGAATCTGCCTCTCCGAACGCACCCCTAGCTCAGTTTGACAGTACAAGGCAGTAAAACATGTGATACGTCATAATCATTTCCTCATGGGCCCAGGGCCATCACATGAGTGAAAAAAGCTAAATACGTATCTCCAGTGTTCCACAGTATGCAATCAACCTCATTGTCAGCTCCTCCCTCCCCACGTCTACTGCATCCCCAGAGCCTGAGGACCAGTCATCAGGTGACGGCCATTGTTTTGATCAAATAGGGGATGTACTGAGTCGGACCCGGAACCGCCGGAGCGGACCATTTTACTCGGAGCCGGACTCGGACCTGCCATGACACTTCACCCGGAGCCGGAGCCGATTTTTTTTTTCTCCAGAGCCAGAACCGTCTGAAATTTCCGCGGCTCTGCATCCCATATAAAATGTCCAATAAAATGTCCATTGAATTATGAGTGCAGTTACTTAGTCTAGCATCAGAGGTTAACCCGCGCCCCACTGGGGTCTGCGTATAACGCCCCCTCCTAACTCCGAAACTATGGGGCCGATCGTCAAAATTCGAACGGAGTCTGATCTAGCCCCAGAAAAATTGCTGAGTGAAACCTAATTTCATTGACCTCGAGGTCATCGATGACGTCACAGGCCAGGCCAAAGTGAAAATTATCGATAATTGGCTTGTTCGCATTTTGGGCTCTGGCCGCCATCTTACAAGTCAGATCAGGCTCATTTTTGGTTTACACACTCATGAACAGATGCTTTAATACCCTGAAGGTACCAAACTTGTACTTCGATCTTCAGGTCAGGTCAGGGTCAGGTCATCACAGGTTACAGAAATCTTGTGTCATGCATTGGTCACATGACACATGTTTTATGGTCTATTTAGGCCATAGATCTCGAATTCGATGTCGTTTTTGTCATTCGAGTTCATTTTGAGTTGAATTTAGCTTAGGTCAGGCCACTTTCAGGTCAAAAAAGGTCAAATTTTAAAAGTTGATTTTTTTAAAATAAAAATGTGTCTATCGGATGCAGTTTGAGCTCAGAAACACGATGGTCTTATTTATATTGGTGTACGAGGTCAAATACGCACTGAAAAATTGATTTGAAAAAATTTATAATCGTGGAATTTTTGCTATAATGTGTATAACTTGGCCATTTTTGAAGACATCTGGCTAACACCTGCTAGAGTAAGTCATAAGCATTTATTTTTTCACATATTCCGTTTTTTTTCTCGAAAAGTCAAAAACTTTTTGAATAAAATATAAAAATGTAAATTTTAGATTTTAGTGTATAATATTTCCAAAATTTTCAAAATTTTCAAAATCCGAAATAGCAGTTTGATCGCGCAATCTGTTTTGAGTCCTCTCAAGCAAAGAAATTGGGTCTAGCTTAAAAACTGAGCGCTTGGGAGCGATTGCCGTGGTTCAATGTTTTGCGTCGATATCGGCAGAACATGACGTCACTCTGACGTTTATTCCGGCCGACCTATGGTAGCTACGAAGTTCATATTTTGACACAAGGTGTCAAATTGATGCATCCAAAGGTACTGAAAGTTTGGTTTCGATACGTCAAGCGGCTTAGAAGTTATTGCAGAAAAACGCGAGTGGTGGGGCGCGGGTTAACCCTATTCTGGGCGGGGGGCCTTAAAGGCCCCCCGTCAGGTTTTTCTTGTGCCATTGCTAAACGCCGCAAGACTGAAAGCTCATACTCGGTGACTTTTTCTAAACATTCATTGCGCACATTTTGACAAAAACAAGTTGCCGGGTCAGGTCAGGTCAGGTCACCAAAGGAGGTGTGTTGACCCCACCTCGGAAAAGTTTGCAACCACGCCAGAGCTAGAGTTTTTGACTGATCAATTTCTTCTCTTCAGGTTTTAGTTAGGGTACCAGTATGTGCAATTTGTATATCTCAGAATTTTTATATCTGTGACCTGAGGTCAGGCCAGACTTGTGACCTTTACATTGCAAGCCTATATGGGAAAATATTGGAATGCTTCCTGCTTCGTGTAAACGAGTCAAAACCACCCAATTCTTTCAGTATTATGAAAGATTATCTAATCGGTGATGATCCTGGTGCCGCTTATTGACAGGGGCACCGGGAAAGGTCATCGGAGGTCATGTGACGTCATAAATCGTTTTTTGTCAATAAATCACGACATGATGGCGCTAAAGACTTGTAAGTGGTACCAAAGTGCTCGCCTGGTCAAGGCGCGTCATTTGGTATGCGGCATGACCATACCCCACAACCTCATTGGTGAATGACCTGACCTTAATATCTGGTCAAATTTCATATTGACCTGTGAAGATCATCGCATAGGTACTTAATTCGAATCGCCTCGACGAGAGCAACAAAAATGAATTAATTTTAAGTCTCTATGTTTCTTAGTTCAAAAGTTATATTAGTAACTAATTTCAAAACATTTTATCGTTGATGACCTCTGGTGACCTCAATATTGACCTGACCCGAAAACGACTTTGTAAAAGTTGTAGATCTTTAAGCGACCTATCAAACGCCGTTTGCCGTTTGTCGCTCCGATGCGTGCTTTTTGAGATATGAAGGGGGGGGGGGGCGAAAAGGCCCCCGCCCAGAATCGAGCCTTTCAGAGCCCGCCCGGAATAGGGTTAATGCGAAATTAAGATAGAATGTAGGTTTTTGGTACCTAACTACCCTACCACTATTCAGACATCAAATCATGTTACGCAGCAAACAAGCTGAATCATTTATTCCTCCTTATAAGTGCGGATGCAACCCAGAAATTGAGCATGTCCAATTTCTCAGTGCAGCCTTCTAAGCTGGTGGGGCAGGGGATTATTTGATTGGGTGATGCTGGAGAAGTGGATCTAAAAGAGGTGCCACGCAGGGCTGCGGAGTCGATGGATTTTCGGCGACTCCGACTCCGGCTTTCGAAAACCAACTCCGATTCCGACTCCGACTTCGGGCAGAACTGTCGACTCCGACCGACTCCAACTCTCGACTCCGACTCCGCAGACCTGGCACGGCTGCGGAGTCGACGGATTTTCGGTGACTCCGACTCCGATACCGGCTCGGGCTTCCAAAATCGACTCCGACTCCGATTCCGGTCACAACTGTCGACTCCGGCGGACTCCGACTCCAACTGCGACTCCGCAGCCCTGGTGCCACGTCTCTGTTTCGGACAGGCCGCCATCAGGCACGTGACAGAATGCCTCATGTTAATTTGATTCCCCCAAGCCTGATAGATGACAGAGCAATGAAGTTTCTCATATTATGCAATGTGGACTGGTAGGTAGGTAGCTAAGTATTGACTTTTGAGTGTGCCTTTCCAGGCCTGTGCTGTGTGTGAGAAGCCATTTGTCTACCCGCTGCTCCGGACTCCTGTCTGCAATGGGGGACCCGCTGGACGACCTGGATGACATCCTGAGCAGTCCGCAGAGCCGGCCACGCACCAGCTACCTGGCGCCGTCCTCGGAGCCGCGGCCGGCCACCTCGGCGCCGCCGCGGCCGCGCCAGGAGGTCACCGGCTGGGGCGACGCGCCGCCGCCCGGCTCGCCGGCCCCGGCGTCCGGTCCGCCGGTGGGCCGCCGTCAGAGGTCCGGCTTCCAGGACCCGGTCACCACCTCCAGGTACAGAGTCGGCTGGACTACGCTGGACATTGCGGGGCAGATAGCTGCCCGCTGGCTCTGGCTCTGCCGGCATTTAGACACCCTCATTTGTTCGTACAAATGTATTCAATTAAGCAAAAATGGGAATCGGTTTAGACTTTGTCGATGTCCGCTGCAGCTGACCCTGTGAATCGACATACGCTGTGGAGATGCCTGGTCACCGTGTAAAGTCGATCTTTTCATCGGCCTTTGTGCCGACCGGCGGCCCGTTCGCAGCGCGCCGGAGCCGAAGCCGTTGGCCAAGCCTCGTCCGGCGACATGGGACGACGAGGACGCGGTGCTGCCTATGATCCCCGACCTGGAGGAGGTGCAGGAGGAGGACCTGGCGCTCCAAGTGGCCGCCGCACCACGGTCAGTCAGCGGGGGTACGGGGTACCAGAGGGTCCTGAACTGGGGACCTGATTAGAGACCTAAACTGGGGACCTGGCGCTCCAGGTGGCCGCCGCACCACGGTCAGTCAGCAGGGGTACCACGGGGACCTGAACTGGGGACCTGAACCAGGGACCTGGCGCTCCAGGTGGCCGCAGCGCCACGGTCAGTCAGCGGGAGTACCACGGGGACCTGAACCGGGGACCTGGCGCTCCAGGTGGCCGCCACACCGCGGTCAGTCAGCGGGGGTACGGGGTACCACGGGGCCCTGAATTGTGGACCTGAACCGGGGACCTGGCGCTCCAGGTGGCCGCCGCACCACGGTCAGTCAGCGGGGGTAACACGGGAACCTGAACTGGGGACCTGATTAGAGACCTAAACTGGGGACCTGGTGCTCCAGGTGGCCGCAGCGCCACGGTCAGTCAGCGGGGGTAACATAGGGACCTGAACCGGGGACCTGGCGTCCCAGGTGGCCGCCGCACCACGGTCAGTTAGCGGGGGTAACACGGGGACCTGAACTGGGGACCTGGACCGGGGACCTGGCGCTCCAGGTGGCCGCAGCGCCACGGTCAGTCAGCGGGGGTAACATAGGGACCTGAACCGGGGACCTGGCGTCCCAGGAGGCCGCCGCACCACGGTCAGTTAGCGGGGGTAACACGGGGACCTGAACTGGGGACCTGGACCGGGGACCTGGCGCTCCAGGTGGCCGCCGCACCACGGTCAGTCAGCGGGGGTACGGGGTACCACGGGGTTCTGAACTGGGGACCTGATAGAGACCTAAACTGGGGACCTGGCGCTCCAGGTGGGCGCCGCACCACGGTCGGTCGAACTACTTGTAGCAGTTTGACCCGGCCGGTCCTGTCAAGATTACTGGATCACTGTGTGTGATGGGAATATACCGTTTTTATGTAGTCCTTTGGTTCCATGCTGTTATTCTCAGTACGTTTTCCGCGATTATTTGGATGGCTGTCTTTCTCGCTCACATTCTGCTGGTCACAAAGATGAGGTGCTATCGCGGTCTTATGCACCACCTGCCTTTCCCCAAATATCTCCCTGTATTTGTATTTGTATTTGTATTTACATTTAAGAGCGATCCACATACGATGTGCGTGGCGATTACTGCCCTGCACCCCTTGCCTCCCCCAGTCCCGCTCCCGGCCACCCTCTGACGCGCCCGCCATATCTGCGCGTCGGACAGGGCGCGGGTGAACCGGGTGGTGACCATGCAGGAGCTCAATGACGACCTGTTCAAGCACCCCACCTTCATGGCGCTGGAGGACATCGACCTGCGGCTGCTGACGCGCGCCCTCACCGAGCCGGCCGACGTGCAGGAGGTCGGTGGGGCGACACGGCAGACAGTGGGGCGCAATGGGACAGGGGGAGACGGTGTTCATTGTTTCTTTAACCAAAATTCGAAACGCATAACTAGTTTTCTGTCTATTTTGAATTGCAATTTTCCTTCTCTGGGTGTGGGACGTGCAGTGTAACAGTGTTGGATCCCAGCTGACCTGACCTGACCTGACCTAACACCCCTCAGCCGGACCGGCCCTGGGTGTGGGACGTGCTCTGGGGTCCCAGTGACCTGACCTGACCTGACCTAACTCTCCACAGCCGGACCGGCCCCGGGTGTGGGTGGGGCGTGCTGTGGGGTCCCAGTGACCTGACCTGACCTGACACTCCCGCAGCCGGACCGTCCCTGGGTGTGGGACGTGCTGTGGGATCCCAGTGACCTGACCTGACCTGACACTCCCGCAGCCGGACCGACCCTGGGTGTGGGACGTGCTGTGGGATCCCAGTGACCTGACCTGACCTGACACTCCCGCAGCCGAACTGGCCCAGGGTGTGGGGCGTGCTTAGGGGTCCCAGTGACCTGACCTGACCTGACACTCCCGCAGCCGGACCGACCCTGGGTGTGGGACGTGCTCTTCACGGAGGTTCTCTCAGAGGTTCAACAGGACGAGGACTCTGATGACGGCGCAGTGGACCTGCCGACACCAAAGGTAGGTCACGTGACACCCTACACTGCCTATAGCCGTGATGCTGCCGTTTAGCTGTGCCTTGGCATTCATTGTGTCTGGCGTTGACCGTAGTAGCTCAGGATCGGACGCAGTTGCCTCGCCTGTATTAGGAGCATGTAGAGTGTACTATTTGATAGAAACGCATCAGATGAATGTTCGATCCTGTAGAAAGACGTCATTGCTCCGTGTGTGTAGCTGAGTAGCAGTGATTGTATGTTGACCTGTTGTGTAGGTAGCGTCGTTTTGAATGTGCAGCTACTTCCCAGCTGTTAGTGACCAGTATAACACATAAGTGTCTGGGCCGCCGTCTGTGTTAGTTCGATTTGCCGCACCGGTGCGGTCACCGGAGCCTGGGTCCGGAACCGTAGCCGCCCGCTGACGGGTCCGGGTCTGGTCTCTGCCCGGAGCCGCCCGCTGACGGGTCCGCCGTCGGCCGCCGTTCTGTTCCAGTCTCGAGCCTCTGCGCGCGGTCGACGCGCCGCCTCTGGTCGCCTGCCGAACTCGGCCAAACCGCGCGGTCAGCCGGCCGGCCTGTGAGGGTCCGACCGGGAGCCTCAGACGGCGGCCAGCGGCCGGCTGTAACACCCCACGGCAGGACAGCGCGCCGCGAGCGGCACCGCGGCCGACGGCCGTCAGCTGACGGCAGTCCGTCACCTGACAGAGGAGATCGTCCTGACGGCAGTCTGTCACCAGCTGACGGCTGGACGAAATTACCGATATGTCGGCCTCGGGACGCTGGGACCGCGGTAGTCGCCATCATTTCAACGAATATTGGCCTTCTGAATTGCCTTGCAGGAGCAGCTTGTAACTAAAAAAATGAAGCTGTTACTTACCGGACGATGCCTCCGTTGCCATTTTTCTAGTCGATCTGTGCACTGCATGTCCTGCCCACAGCACATAATGTGCCTTCAATGTGATGCTGCTACTCAGCTGTTGCCTTTATCGTGTTTTATCATGCACCTAGTCACGGCGGCTGGCCATTTGTCAGATATTGCGTCATTTTTTTTTGTGATGTAAAGCAGATCTGTTTGACCTGTTCCTATTTGTCCTTAGAGTGGTAGAAGCTGACATAATTTTACGCTGCATGCTTGTTGCAAAAATGATGCGATCTCTTTTACAATTAAAAGCTAGTTGCGCACATTTTATCGCATCATCCACATTCATTGATATTACAATAATCTAGTCAAATCTATAACTGTCGTGCTGGCTATGGATAATCGTATGCGATGCAGAATCGTTAGTTTATTTTATGCCTTCGAACTGTCAATTTCCTGCCGTCTAGTGACCCCACTCGCGCTCACGTGTCCAGGCTGCGTGGGTTCACAGCGGCTACCGGCCCTTCTGAGTCGGAGGAGGTCGCTGCTGGTCACCGCACTGCTAACCCAGCCAGCTAGTCTGCCATCAGCTCCACGGCTCCGTCCGCGCGGTTGTATGAATGGGTGCGATTGCCAGTCGTGGTCTCCGTCATACTCTAGACTCTGTTCCGAGCCGTTAGGTCCAGGTTTGGAACGTCGCGGCAGGCAGGTCACAGCGGCACCCCAGTGTGTCACCGAAGCGTGTCGTGTTGATCTGTTCACGCGTAAGTCATTCCGAAGCACGTCCTGTGATAGTGTATCGATTCCGTCCATATCTGTCACCAATACACAGCACATCTGAGTGGACGAGTGAACTGTGAACCGAAGGGCCGTCCGAGGCGGAAGAAACGGGACCGACGTGGGTCAAGCTGAAAATAGCTACATTGAAGGAACGTCTGTATAAAAATTCCATCTCGCGAAACAACTATAAAAACCCAAAGAAATTATATTTGTCAAAACCTCACTCGACAACACTAAATAGAAAACTGGGCTACAGCACAAACACCGAAATAGCATCGCAAACGTTGCTATCAAAGCACAGAATGTACAGGGTGTCCCATAAGTTCGTTCTCACCTTTTATTTGCATGTAAAACATAGTACATTGCGTTTTGATATGTTTATAACCCCTCAATGTGCTCCCCATTTCATAGGCAAACACATGAATACATGCTGCGACATGCCAACCGGCATGTTTGGCAGCATAGCAGGCTTGAAGTTAGCGCAGACTGACTTGGCATGCGCCGTGAGCTCCTCAATGCTGGAACACCGCTTCGCTTCGACGAGCCTCGATTTCAATATTCCCAACACATTTTTATGAAATTTGGATCCGATGAGTTGCCTGGGATGTGATCTTGCCACACACGCCTATCACAGTTTCCTGGCACTGCTTTTATGCTTTGCTTGACCTCTGCACTGATGCACTGTCTTGCTTGAAGATGGGCCTACGACCTCCCGGATGCCATTTTCTACTAAAAAAATGTGGTCATACTTGCGGTTCAAGTTAAGCTAGAAAGCTGAAACTCCTCCTAGATCTTCTTGGAGAAGCATTCTGCGTCCCAAGACTGTTTCTGGAGCATCATTCGCAACGTGATCAGTGTCTGGACGCATATTGACCCACATTACCGTGACCCTGGCCTTTTGCATAGGAATAAAGCTGAATGACACAAAGGCCTTTTCCGTCGCCCATATGGGACCGTTTTGGGGTTTGGACGGGTGTTTTATCTCGAGCACGGACTAGGTAGTCCAGATGACCACATTGATGTCATCGACCCTCCAGTTTTTTTTAGCCTCAGGCATAACGAAACACATGTTTGGCCATTTTAAGACGTTTTTGACTGTTTTGAGCCCTCCGGTAAGTAGAGCTTAAGTCACCTTGAGTTAGGTACCCCGAAATGATACTCTTAGACAGCTGGCAATACATCCTGAAAAGCCTGTTTACCAACTTTCTAACGCTAAGACCTTTTTGACGGCCATTTTGGCGCCACACAGTTTTGGCCACATGGCTCACTCGTGAAATCTGACAAAAAAGAGCATAAACTTGCAGCGATTGACTCCCGACAAATCATCGGCGTCACTTGTTGACTGTGCGTCCAGTTAGCGATAGACATTGGCTACATACTGGATGGCCTCAATCACCCTCAACCGTCGTGAATGGCCCAGTGCGGTCTAAATACCGAGACGTTCCCGTATCAGAGACCTCTATGTTGCGGCGTAAGCCGTCTCCAAAGGAAGTGAACTCTCTGGCAAAAAATATTTTGTCTAGACGAATTAGTTACCGTGGAGCACATTCACAGTTGCCATGGCAACCCCAAAAGCTCAGTTACAAAATAAATTAAGCGTGGCTTTAAATAAGAGAGCCTCTTAAAGAAAAATTTAGGTGAGAAGGAACTTATGGGACACCCTGTAGAAGAAGCATCACAGTCGTCCGCTTCTGATACCAGAAGCAAGGGTGAGAGTTCTTCCGCCTCTCCTGGTGGGCCGCAGTGCAATGGGACCGCCTCTGTGGCAGTATTCACAATCACGATTTAAGGGTAGGGGTAGGAGTAACGGGTAACTGGCTATTTTTGTGGCCGTATTCACAAACCAAGTTTACCCCTGGTGGTCGCCCGGCGCCACGCAGACGGCACCGCGCAGGCCAGGTGCGGATACGGCCACTGGAGTGTACCCTGGGGTCGGCGGCGGGCCCACGTCACCTTCCAGTGGCTCCGTCCTCACACAGAGTCCGCACAGCTCCACGGCCATCAGCCCCCAGACCAGGCACTGCCCGCACACCCGGTGAGACTCGTGTACGAGCCGCCGCGTCGACTCGCACGATCATACCGTGCCGGCGGCCCACTGCGGCGCCCCCCCCCCGCAGCCCCGAGCAGCCGCCCGACTGTCCACTCGCCCGACTAGTCGGCGGCGTAGTCGTCGTGCGCGCCGTAGTCGTCCGCGGCCGAGAACACATCGGCCAGCATGTGCCGTGGGATCTCCTCCCCGCGAACCTTCAGCTGGTAGCAGGCGTTCTCGACCTTGGTCAGACTCTGCCGCAGCGTGGCCAGCTTGCGCGTGATCTCGCGCGGACCGGTGTTACCTGCCGGAGACGGCCGCGCGGGAACTGTTAGAGCCAGGGCTAAGGAGTCGGACTCGGAGTTGGAGCCGGTCGGAGTCGACAGTTCTGCCCGGAGTCGGAGTCGGTCGGAGTCGATAGTTCTGCCCGGAGTCGGAGTTGGAGTTAACGCCGCATGGATCAACGTCATGCACTGAACCCTAATTTGGTTGACGATACTGCGGTCGAAATTAGATTTTGTTGAAAAAAGTGCTGCTGTATTGGACGAACGTTTTCAGCGAAAGAAGTAGAAGGCGGTGAATATCCCAGAACCTGCTTTCTAATTCTTGTAACGCAAAGCCTTGGAACGCACAAGGGATCGTTAACCCGGCAGTTGCTGGGGTATTTCGCCACCCACCGTTTGCTGGGGGGGGGGGCGTTAAACGCCCCCAGCCGATAACTCGAGAACCAATAGGCGCAGCGAAACGCACGAGGCGGCAAACGAAAGAGCGCGACGAGACGCTTCAGATGAGTACTTTAAAGTTGAATTTTGAGGTCACAGGTCGGGTCAAGGTCAGGTCAAACACCTGAAATCGGGCTTTCAGTAGCATGGACTTCAGGACTTCGCAATGGGCGCCTCTCGTCACAAACTCTGTCAAAACGGTGCACAATCCATCATATAAGGCCTACAAGAGTGTCCGCTCCATGTAGGGGTCAGTCAAGCATAGGTCAGGGTCAAGGTCAGGTCAACCGGGTAGGCACATATCCCCGAAAATCAAAACTGATATTCGCAGCCTGTGACACATGTTTTATGGGTAATTTGGGGCGTAGAACACGATGGTGACATTCATTTTATCATATGTGTACGTGTTTGGCTAAAAAAGTTCAATTTAAGAAATGCATGTATCATGGTCGTGAAGTAGTCACGAGAAATTGCAAAGATTCAGTTCAAGATTTTGGAAAATGCGGAACGATAATCAATAATTGAAGATAGCCATTTGATTGTTCATGGTATTGGCAGTCTAATGGCATTTACGGCATGTCTGTATGTCTATTCTGTGATTTTATATGATTTTTTGAACATATGCCGTTTTTGGTCGAAAACTCAGAAATCATGACGTCACTAAAACCTCGATATCCCAAAAATTTTCCAACTGATTTTTTTGAAACTTTGTCACAATAAACTTCAATCAATTCCCTACAGGTACCCAAAATTTGGCGCGCCTGCGGCGCACCGTTTTTATGCTATGGCCCGGCGAAAAAAAGTGGGGGCGTTTAACGCCCCCCCCCCCAGCAACTCGCGGGTTAAAGGCAAGATAAAAACATCTCCATTATGAACTTCAATACCATAATATGGATTTTAATAGAACCGCCCGGACTCAGAGTAGGAGTTGGAGTGATTTTTGAAGTCGGAGTCGTAGTCGGAGTCACTTTAACCCGCGAGTTGCTGGGGGGGGGCGTTAAACGCCCCCACTTTTTTCGCCGGGCCATAGCATAAAAACGGCGCGCCGCAGGCGCGCCAAATTTTAGGTACCTGTAGGGAATTGATTGAAGTGTATTGTGACAAAGTTTCAAAAACATCGGTCGGCAAATTTTTGAGATATCGAGGTTTTAGTGACGTCATGATTTCTAAGTTTTCGACCAAAAATGGCATATGTTCAAAAAATCATATAAAATCACAGAATAGACATACAGACATGCCGTAAACGCCATTAGACTGCCAATACCATGAACAATCAAATGGCTATCTTCGATTATTGATTATCGTTCCGCATTTTCCAAAATCTTGAACTGAATCTTGGCAATTTCTCGTGACTACTTCACGACCATGATACATACATTTCTTAAATTGAACTTTTTGAGCCAAACACGTACACATATGATAAAATGAATGTCACCATCGTGTTCTACGCCCCAAATTACCCATAAAACATGTGTCACAGGCTGCGAATATCAGTTTTGATTTTCGGGGATATTTGCCTACCCGGTTGACCTGACCTTGACCCTGACCTATGCTTGACTGACCCCTACATGGAGCTGACACTCTTGTAGGCCTTATATGATGGATTGTGCACCGTTTTGACAGAGTTTATGACGAGAGGCGCCCATTGCGAAGTCCTGAAGTCCATGCTATTGAAAGCCCGATTTCAGGTGTTTGACCTGACCTTGACCCGACCTGTGACCTCAAAATTCAAATTTAAAGTACTCATCTGAAGCGTCTCGTCGCGTTCTTTCGTTTGCCGCCTCGTGCGTTTCGCTGCGCCTATTGGTTCTCGAGTTATCGACTGGGGGCGTTTAACGCCCCCCCCCCCCCCAGCAAACGGTGGGTGGCGAAATACCCCAGCAACTGCCGGGTTAAAATCCATCGACTCCGCAGCCCTGATAAGAACACCGTACTGGAGTCACCCACCGTCACGTACACCGTACTGGAGTATCTAATCGTCACATACACCGTACTGGAGTCACCTACCGTCACATACACCATACTGGAGCCACCTACCGTCACATACACCGTGTTGGAATCACTGACCGTCACAGCACCGTACTGGAGTCATTGACTGCAATTGTCAGTGACCGTTACAAACACTGTACCAGAGTCACGGAACTGCTCGATACAGAACACGTAAAATAGTCCAGCCGATATGACATTTCATGAAAGCTCACTGACTGTTTTATGATATGTACCAAGACTGCGGGCATATGCCTTATTGCCTTATTACCCCTTTATCGCTATCCAAGACGTCTATCAGTGCGGTTAGCACAGAAGATGCCATAAAACGACAAATCCTGTCAAATCCGGTAATAGATAACAGGCTATGATACCCGGCACCCCACCCCGGCCGGCGCCGGTTCGCCCCACCCACCGATGTTGACGAATCCCTCGTGGATGGTGCGCAGCAGGGCACAGAGCCGCCAGCACTCCTCCAGCTGGCCCGAGCTGACCGAGCTGATGCAGCGGCGCATCAGCTCGCCCGTCAGGTCGGCCAGACCCAGCACGTACTCGTGGTAGGGCAGCGGCAGCCGCAGCGGGTCGCCCACCTCGCCCTGGCGCAGAGAGACGGGTTAGCACAGCGGTAGGGGGACGGTGGCGATGGGGATGTGTAGAACAGCTGCGAGGCCATGCGGGGGTCGATGGAGACTGGCACCCAAAGGCAGTCAGGACTGGGCACGGCATATGGGGCGGAGACCCCGGCGGGACGGCCCCTATAGGCACTGACGACAGTAGCTACCACCCCGCCCCGTACCTTGTATCATGACACCCACCCCGCCCGGTACAGTCTCGGCGGCACCCACCCCGCCCGGTACACACAGTCTCGCGGCACCCACCCCGCCCGGTACATACAGTCTCGTGGCACCCACCTCTCCCGGTACATACAGTCTCGTGGCACCCACCGCGCCCGGTACATACAGTCTCGTGGCACCCACCTCTCCCGGTACATACAGTCTCGTGGCACCCACCCCGCCCGGTACACACAGTCTCGCAGCACCCACCTCTCCCGGTCCAGTCTCGGCGGGCGGCGGCGGCTCGCCGGCGGTGGTGGAGGGCTCGGCCCCTGACGCCGGCTCCGCACTCCCCCCGGGGTATGTCAGGCGCTGCTGCACCTCGGCGCAACTGATCACTCGGTCGTTGAGTAGGTAGTGGTAGAAGGAGAGCGCCTCAATGTACTCCTGCAGGCCTGTTAAACGCACGGAACGGCCGTAAGGCAATGAGTAGGTCAGTTCACGTTGACGGGTGCGTGGTAACTGGTAACACCCATTTTGCAGAGCGCTGGTAGGTGCAGCAACTCGCTAATAACATCAACCACCAAAAGGCTCGCTAAGGATGAATGAATGTTACAAATATGACAAATCACGAATATTAAAGTACCATAAGTATAGCAAACACGGTGGTGTTCCACAGTTCACGCAGCATACGGCCCCGCAGCGCAGCTGACTACCCGTCCGGCCTCACCAGGGCTGATGGCGCGCAGGTACAGGTACGGGTCGTGGCCGGCCAGCTCCTCGGCAATCTGGCGCAGCGTGCCGCCCTCCAGCTGACGGAACCGTCCGGCCGCCTCCTCTAGAACCTGCCGGTCCTGCTCCTCACTGCCGGGCGGGACAGAGCAGGCGCGGTGTCGGGTGCAGTCAGACTCGGCTACACCAACCCACGTCCCGTAACAGAGCTAAATAGGCCACAACAAATCCACCATCGCCCTGAGTTCCACCCACCTCGTCACCCTGTGCAGCATGAAGATGATGCGCTTGCTCTCGATGGTGACGTCGCGGCTCTTCTTGACCAGCCGCTCGTAGAGGTCGTGCTTGCTGTCCAGCTGGGAGGCGAAGCCGCGAAACATGGCCGTCACGGGCGTGTCGTCCGCGGCCGGCTCCGGCTTGGGCTCCGGCGGACGACGCTCGCCGCCGTCACCATGGCGACTGTTGCCTTGACGACCACCCCGGTGGCGGGGACGACCAGAACTCATGATATTTCTGAAAACAAGAGATTTTACAAACTACTCACAATTAGAAAAACTTTGAAAAATGACTTTAAACATGATGTTGTTTCACTAGCCTACAAGCATGTGCTGTTACTTGTTAGTTTGAAACTCATGCTACACTTGATTTTAGTAGGTAGGTATTACTTGCCAGGACAGGTAAGCTGCTCAATCGTCAGTTAATGGAAATGATGGAAACATACCACTTAGGTACCACAAATAATATTTTTTTTTGCACTTAAAATGATTTTTTTGTGTGTGCTCAAAATGATCAGAAAAGAGCATAATAAATATTTTCAAAAATAATTTGATTGTTTTCATAAATAAAGAACTATATTCCAATTTCCATCTTTGGTAGAGGCTAAATGGTGTTTGCGGGGGAAGCTTATTACGCATTGGCCGATCAAATTGCATAGTTCAAATTTTAAATTCAAAAACCAACTTATGCTGATTGGCAGCGCTGGCCTCTGCAACAGGTGGCTGCATCATTGGCATTCTTCAGTATGGCACACTAAATTTCTGCACAAGGCACTGATCTCAGTGTGAAAAATGGAATAACTTCCTTTGCCTAGGGTGATCATTGGGCTTTGTGCTGTTAAAGCTCCTCATTTGTGCTACAGTGCTAGTCTCAGCTCAAGGTAGGTACAAAATTGGGTATTCCAGTTCAAAATCCCATGTTAAAATGGTATATTTCCTTTAAGTGGTCAATAATTTGTGTTATGCACTTCCAGTGTTGCCATGATTGAGATAGATTGAGCTTCCCTGTTAGGATTGAGCAGAGTTTACCCTTTATACTGTAGCATCAGTATACCCAATATCTACCCCAGATTCAGTAACGGCGGAACACCTTCAATTAACCCTCGCACGACCAGGCCATTTCTCATAACACGAACGACCAGGGGGGGGGGGGTTGTTACGTCCCCCCCCCCTGGCGTTTCGAAACGGAAGGTCGTAGAGCTTAGCGGAAAAAACCAACGGATTGCTCTCAACGAGATCTCGCGATTGGTGGTATATTTTTTGGTCCTAGGTCAACATTTGACCTACTTATGACCGGTCAAAGGTCAAAATTTCCGAAAAAATCAAACTTTTTCAACTTTCCGCGGCGATTGCGGCAAAACGGTGGGAGATATCGACTTTAAACCTTCACTATCGTGTTCCTTGATCAATTCTCTATCGTTTGGTATGTATTTCGTTTCCCTAGCTCTAAAAATGGCGCGTTGGGAGCGCCGGAAGTCGGCAAGGTCACAGTCGGCGGCAGAAATTCGAAAAATCAAAATTTAAATTTTTGAAATCTGATTGTATTTTTTGATTTGGGAGGTCCATTTGCTCCCTATAGAAGCTAATATTGCTGCATATTCCCATTGAGGTGACAAGAATTAGCAAAATAGTGGTTCGGGCGCTTTTCAAAAATAGTACCGGACGCTGTTCCACTTGTGACGTCATAGCTCCGTGACCTGACCTGACCCGGTCAATTTTCTTGCACCACACGATAGCCAATGCTTGCCCCAACATGCATGGGAAGTTTCATCATGATCCATCAAACAATGTGGGTATCACCGGCAGAAAACCTAGGGATTCGGCGCACACGCTTGGTAACTGTCGGCCGGAGGCTGTACCTCTTATGACGTCATAACTCCGTGACCTGACATGACCCGATCAATTTTTTTTCGGCAAAAGATGCGCAAAGGTTGCCCCAGAGGGTATTGAAAATTTCAGCCCGCTACGACAAGCCGTTTAGCGTGCACTTCGAAAAAACCTCAGGGGGGGGGTTGATACAACCCCCCCCCAGGCGTTCTAGGGTTAAGGGGGGCACTGCCGACTTTTGGTCCCATTCTTTCTATGCAACACCCATAGGGCTAATGTTAAAATGCCAAAATCAAAGGGGGGCACTGTGCCCCAGTGCCCTCCCCGTTCCGCCGCCGGCATTAGTAGAGCAGACATCACACGAAGGTTTTCCAACCAAGGAGAGGCGCTGTGGGTTGTAGGGTAGGTTTGTAGGTTTGTAGGTTGTAGGTTTGTAGGTTGTAGGTTAGGTTAGGTCAGGTTAGGTTAGGTTAGGTTAGGTTAGGTTTGTTTAGGTTTTGTTAGAAAGAAGTACAGTCCACAGCAGAAGTAATGTGGGGTTTCAGTCATGGGTATGTTCTGCCTCTGAAGCTTTGGAACAATTAGCCAGACTACAATAAAACTTTGAATGTAGCTTATATGTATCATCACCCTTGCAGCTGCAACTTTAGCTATTGACATCTTCTTTTCGATCACTCCGCTTTAAACAATCGCCAGTCAAAGCCAACCGTTGAGATTGGTAAAACCCTACATTACTTTAGCGGTGGGATGTACCTCCAGGCATAGCGCCTCTCCTTGGTTGGAAAACCTTCGTGTGACGTCTGCTCTACTGATACCCCGCCGCCTATGCCCAGATTGTTATTCTCACATAATGCATAGTGATAAACTATGGTCTATGACCGTCATTATTTAACAGAAAAATTTAAAATACCTCAAAATAATAGGTACATACCTAAAGGAATCGGTCGTCAATACTACCCAACACAAGGCCAAGATACCAGCAACAATCGAGAATTATTTTTGCAGCCGCACCAAGGCTATAAGCCGCAGGGTATATCCACAGTGTACATAAATAGGTATATCGGCTATATATGGCCTTGGGTATATCAATATTGATATAGAACAACATAAACCGCACTTCTCCTTCTTCGTGGATTAGGGCGCGTAGCCGTCAGGCTAACATAAACCAGGGTATATTGAGTGAAGGGTAGGACGAACTTTGGTAGGAATTTCTAGTATAACTACTAGAAAACCTACTATATGTGGTCGGGACTAGCAAAAAGTTAGTTCAAACTAGAATATGGTAGCGCTTATGGTTGGCAGTCGTGACGCGCACGTGACATTCATTTCTTAAATTTCAGGTTTTAGGGGCCGATTAGTGGGCAGATACATTCAATTAGCTATTAATAATTGATAATGCAAACATTCAAGAATCTACATCATTCAATTATAGCCAAAATCACGCGGCGCTCCCAGGATTCGAACTCACGACCCTCGGATCCGTAGCCCGATACGCTACCGACTGCGCCACCGAGGACCGCGCGCCGACGATCGGAGAGGCGGATCGCGGGTGCTGGCGTGCAGAGAAATCTTTACCCTGTACGCCGTAGAAGATCGGCTGGGTTTCGTGAAAAATGGTAGAGGAATTGTCGAAAGAAAACTCATCGATCTATCATTTGGGACTAAGAACCATTGATTCCTTCAAAGGTTGACCGAGATATCGCTCGCCGAAAACAGGCCATTTAACACGTAAACCCTATGGGCTGGTAGGAAATGTACGCCGTGGAGCAGCAGTGCTACCAACTAACTTCGGCGGGGGCCGAACATAAACCGCACTCAGCCGCACTCACTCCCAATAATTGTCGCAAATGCGTCGTTGACACCCCAAAACAGTGCTGCCATATGTAGTCGTAACTCAAAATGAGGGAAACGGCAAGGCAAAATGACAGGGATCACGTGGCGTGGAGGACAGTACCTTGGACATTACTTACAGTACTAGTTCCAATAGATAGTGACTAGTCTTCATTTCCGAAATTAGGTACTTGACTCTCGAAAGTCGGTTCCGACCATAGAGATCTTATATACATAGAGATGACACGTCTATGTTAAAGCACTTGATTTCGTGGCGATTCAGTGGGTCTTTTTAAGCAAGGTTTTCTGGGGTGCCATGGTCCGTGACTTGCATTTTGTAAGGATTCGGTCAAGGAGATTGTGTTCACATCCGCTTATTTTTAAGTACAGTTTTTCTTTTTTGTCTAGCTGTGACGCTTTCGAGCGTTATTATTGAAATGAAATTAGGCATGTTTTAACCTTATGCTCGTATCAGGTACTGCATGTATCATTAACCCTCGCCGTCCGACGGGGGGGGGGGGGGCGGGTGCCGCCTCCCTATAGGGTTTTTCACGATAGCTCCGAACACGCGGGCGATAGAGAGCTGAAACTTGGCATACCTGACCTTTGATCCAAGCCGCATCTTGTGACACCAACCGCATTTTCAGGTCAGGTCAGGTCACTGACCTGTGACGTCATAAGTGAACCTCTGCACAGTCCTCAGATGTCGCAACTTCGCAACGCCGTCAGTGCCAGAGGAACTTTCACAGGGAGATGAAACTTACAGGATGTAGTATCATCCAGAGGTCTCACAACTTGTACATATATCTCGGATTTTCCCTAAAAATCACATGAGGTCAGGTCGGCCACGTGACCTCACCATTAAGTATAAGTCAATGGGGAAAAATGAAAACTGCTTTGTTAGCGCCGAGAACTATCTCAAACTGTCTCCAGCACATGGAATCGTGATGTCTTGCACGCCTTGCAAGGTCCGATGCTTCACTTTTGCATTGTTGACATTGCGTGGCGTCATTTATGGTCACTTGGGTCATTGATTAAAGAAAGCGCGGTTTTGGGGCTCATGATCACATATATAACCGCAATGAAAACCGTAAGACGGTTTGACAAAAGTCAGTTTGTCAGTTTGGCCAACATGTCTTATTTTCTTGGCCCTATTTTGAATATAATTATTAGCATGAGGCTTACGGTTTTCATTGCAGTTATATACTTGGGCCATTAGAGTTTTTCATCAATAACTCCCCATCAAATTGAGTTAGCGAGTCGGGAAAGCCACCAATAAACTCAGGAAGACCTGCCGATTCGAGTAATATGTAGCATGACCTCTTTCAACCAGCTTCGTGATCTAGGGGAGCTGACCTGCCCTTGACCCGAGGTCAACACCTCAAGTTGACCTCACCCGAACAAAAAGTATACCATTCGACGCGCCTGAGCGAGGCGAACACGATGATGCCAAAATCGCGGCTCTCCGACCGTTTTTTTTGCGAAGTTATGAAAAACTGAACCCTGGCCCTTGGTCACTTGACCTGACCTCATGAGACCTTAAAATCGGGTACCAGTCCCTGTGTCTTGTAACGGCGCACACGCTTGTTTTTTCCGCGACGCTCTAGCTTCATCAGGGGCGAAACGGCGAGGGAAATCGTACCAACGCCCCCCCCCCCCCCCCCGGCCGGCGCGTATGTAGAAAACCAATAGGTCCGGCGAGAGTTAATGTATCATTGAATGGGAACATGCAACATATGTATATTTGAGCTTGCACCGTGCTCAGAAAGGTTCAGAACAGCCGTTTTCACGACGGTTGACCGAAAACGCCAAACTTGACCAAATCTTAAGGAACCTACCCTGAAAATTCCATGAACCTGACCCAAATGACCTTAGACCTGTAACCTTTTTTGGGGGGGACCATGTCAGGGGGGCGATGCATAAAACATGCATCGCACAACAATAGTAAATAGTAAAGTTGGTTCATGTGCTGACCCTCGGTGACCTGACCTGTGACCTGACATGGTATTATCAGTGACCTCTAATAGCAACATATATTCTAGGCAACGTACGCCCTATTTTTAACGTACGCGAAACATTTTATCTTTGACCTGACCTGTGACGTCATCGGTGACCCCGAGGTCAATGAGATTGGAGTTCCGTCGACAAATTTGACAGGGCTATCGAACATCGTTTGAATGTTACGGATCCGTCCAGTAGTTTCGGAGATACGGGAGGGGGGCAAAAAAATGCCCCCCCCCCCACCGCGCGGAAGGTGGCCGGGAGGTCCACCGCCTGCCGGGTTGATGAGACCCTGAATGAGAGAGAATGTTTTTAGGCGAGCTTTTAAAGGAAACAGTCCACTTTCCTGAAATCAGTATTTTGCTTTTGATTTATGATTTTTTATGCTCAAAATAATCATGAAATAAAATAAAACCTTTTTGTAAAAACAATTATTTTCTTTATTTTAATATAGGGCGAACTATATTCTATGTAAAATAATGTTTGACGCGGAAGCTTATTACGCATTGACCAATCATATTGCGTAGCTCAAACCTACGAATACTGCATTGGCTGTAAGCAGCACGCTGATTGGCTGACGATGACGTGGCTGCATTCCTGTGCAAGGCACGCATTCCTCTACAAGGCACTCTTTTCGGAACGAGAAATGGAATTTCTTCGTCTAGGGTGATCGTTGAGCCGTAAAAGCTCCTGATTTGTGCTAGTCTCAGCTCAAGCTACGAAACTGCTATTCCAGCTCAAAACCCCATGTTAAAAGTGAACTATTTCCTTTAAGGAATTCAATAAAAACACAAAATGAAATCATGCTACAAATTTCATTGCTTACCTCAGGAATGAAATAAGCCAGGAAAGAACAGCAATATTTTTAACCAGTAAAACGCCTTTTGGGGCGACCAACGGAGCGAGCGAGAGGGTGGGCCTTGGACAAGCAAATTTGCAAGGGACACCTCCAACTAACTTGTGCACTGCACCCTACTAACCGGTCCCTAGCGATGTGCCAAATTTGAGCGCAATCGGCCTAGCCGTTCTCGAGATCTGGATGCGGCACCCTGCACGTGCACACGTGCAAAATGGGTCGCAACTGACTTTTGCACGGCACCCTACTAACTGGTCCCTAACCATGTACCAAATTTCAGCACAATCGGTTCAGCCGTTCTCGAGATCTGGAATCGACCCCTGCACGTGCGCACGTGCAGCAGCACCCCAACTGTGGCACACGGATATGCATTGCCTAGTGGGTGCCTACCTACATACCAACTTTCAGCGCAATCGGCCAAGTAGTTACCAAGATATTGCAACAATTGCAAAACTGACACCTCTTCGTTTTGCACGTGGCACGTGCATAAGCGGTCATCAACATGCATCGAGAATAGTCCAATACTTGGTAGAAGGAATGAAGCTACCCTAGAAATATTATCGAATGTAAATCGGTCAAGTGGTTGCTGAGATATAAGCCTCGCAAAAGCGTAACTACGGCCGGCCGGCCGCTCATACTCAGAAATTTCCGTTAATCTACGAAAGACTACGCTTGCTTCGCTCGCTACGTAATAATTTCTTCAGACTAACAATGCCTCAGCCATATTGGCACGCTACTGGCTGAAAATAAGTTGCTTAAAAAGACCCACTGAATCGCCACGATTTTAAGTGCATGTCATCTCTATGTATATAAGATCTCTATGGTTCCGACGAGGTCATATTACAGATGCACCGCGGCACGGGAAACAATCCCTGGCTCGGCAATGGACATCACGGCATGAACAGGTTGAGGTAGGAAAACGGGTGTTTGCAGGGGCGTAGGCAGGGGGGGGCCACTGGGCCATGGCCCCCCCCCCCCCCTTGGGCGCCGAAGGCGCCCTTGCGATTGGAGGGCGCCGAAGGCGCCCTCCAATCGCGAATGCAATTGTGATAGAATCGAATCGAAAAACAATCGCGACTGGATACGTAAGCCTATATGATCGCTGCCTTCCTGCCCACTGATGCCCTCATTTGATCGGTGTACTCCTACCTATTGGTGCTCTCCTGTAAATAGGCGCCCTCTCACCCGAAGGCGCCCTCCTGTAGGTCGCCACCCTGCTACACATTGCTACCATTCTGCTGGTCGGCGCCCTCATAATTATTGGCGCCCTCCTATCTATTGCGCCCTCATGTGAAATTTTTATGGCCGCCCTCCTCCCTTTTGGCACCCTCTTGTTGAGTGCCGCCCTTCTAGCCATTGGCGCCCTCCTACCTATTGGTTTCCTAGTCCCTCCTGTTGAATGCTAATCGGGGCCCTTCTACCTATTGGCGCCCTCGTGTTGATCGCCGCCCTCCTAACCACTGGCGCCCTCCTGTTGATCGCCGCCCTCCTATCCACTGGCACCTTCCTGTTAAATCGGCGCCCTCCTCACAGACGCCCTCCTGTTCAATGTCATCCTCGGGCAAAGGCGCCTTCCTCACCATTGCCACCCTCCTGTTAATCGTCACCCTTCCACTCATTGGCGACTTCCTGTTGATGACCGCCCTCCTACCCATTGGCGACCTCTTGTTGATCGCCACCTTCCTATCTATTGGTGCTCTCCTGTTCCTTGCCGCCCTCTCACCCATGGTGGCACCCTCCTGTTGATTGTTGATCGGAGCCTTCTTACCTATTGGCGCCCCCCTTTTGATCGCCGCCCTTCTACCCATTGGCGTCCAAGTTTCGGTGATTGAAGGTGCTCAACACTGTATGCATCTGTGAGAAGGTCATGAGGGCTGGTCGAGGTAATTTGGATGAAAAGCCCGAGAAGACTAATCGATCTCATGAGGAACAGCCCTGTTATGGTTCCTCTTTCTGTTGCTGCCGCCTTCTCGTTGTGCGCTTGTGTTTACGCACCTCGCGCTCCGGTATCAATCCGATATGGTGATCTGGTGTCGGTGAGTATGCCACCGCCAATAAACTTTTCTAAATTTCTACATCGTCACCCATGGGCAAAGCTTTCTATACAGCTTGTGTGGCATCGGCCCCACCAAACCTTAGGTATTTTTTACACCTTCAAATTTGGTAAAAGAGCGGGAAGAGCTTTGAACAGTGAGCACGCAAAAGATGTGCCTAAAAAGCGGAGGAAAAGGTTGTTTTCAAAAATTTCGCGCGCCTTCGGCGCAGCATTTCGCAAACTCTTCTTTACTAGGAACTTAGTACCTATGCCAATAACTTGCAACCTTTTTGTCACGTGTGAGATGAACCCGCGCCAGGAGGTTTCTTCAGACATGCGGTTAAAAAAGATCCGAAAAAGGTGCCACTACGTTACGAGCTTCCGTTTTTTTTCCTGGGGGAGAGAGGGAAGTGGGTGAGCGGGAGGGGCACACCTTTTGGTACATTGCTTTTACACGTGCTGTAAAAATGCAAACCATAGTCGCTAAAAGCAAGGTCATCAGGTCATGTCAAGTGCTCTAACTTAAAAAAAGTGCTCTAACTTAACTTAAATTGTCACTTAAGCTGAGCGGGTGACTTGACCTTTTTTGGCCTGGAGTAAAAACAAAATACACACGATGCCAAATCAATGCAGCATAACCTACCATACCAAGTCACGCAAAAAAAAAAACTGGTGGCGTGGTAAAAAAACGCATCCACCCCCCCCCCCCCCCCCCCCCCACTGAGCGGATTTTTATCTCGCGACCGTATGGCGCCCTCCTGGGGTGAGGTGGCGCCCTCCAAACCCTTGGCCCCCCCCTTCGCGATTTTCTAAATACGCCGCTGGGTGTTTGAGCAACCCATGTTCATTGTGCCAGTCATCAGTCATGCCAGGGCACTAAAGAGTCAGTCATGCATGACACGCTCATGACTAACTTGCGAATTACGATTCCTGACCACTGGCGGTCGCAGCCGCTAGCAAAAGGGGGGGCCAAAGTCACACTCGCGGGACATAACATTTATCCGTCACCGGGAGGGGGGGGGGTGATCGGCTATTTTTTTACGTCCACGAGGTGCCGCGCAGTTGGCATTACTTATGCTTCATCCATCTGATTCTTGCGTGAAATCTTTAAGCTCAATTTAAGGCAAACTCACCAGTTCCATTTCCCGTCCCACGGTGCTTCCACCGGTCGGCCCACTGCACCATGACGACGGATCGGTGTAGCATAGGTATACTGGAAGGTCAGGCACGCGGATTCATGACCTTACCACTATAAAACAATTCGGAAAAGTACAGATACCTCTTGCTTTGAACAAGCATGTGAAACCCAGAGAGCATTTTCAGACTATGACATTTACCTACCCATATAGGTAAATGTCCGTGAAGTTAGCGTCAGCAACAGCAACGAATACAGCGTCGGATTCAGAATCGCTTAAAAAACCGCCATCAGGTTAATTTGGGGACGGGGAACACGAATATGACATTTATTTTGCCCTAGCTCCCTTCCTTCATCCCTTAATCGTCCCTTAAAGGACGGGGCGCGTCAAAAGTGCCCCAAGGCTTCGTCTGATCGCCAAAATAATGGTCGCAATCGATTCCTCGGGTCAATATCTAACCTCAGTCGAAGGTTCCAGACCTGTGCCTCCTATCCTTCATCCCTTAATCGTCCCTTAAAGGACGGGGCGCGTCAAAAGTGCCCCAAGGCTTCGTCTGATCGCCAAAATAATGGTCGCAATCGATTCCTCGGGTCAATATCTAACCTCAGTCGAAGATTCCAGACCTGTGCCTCCTATCCTTCATCCCTTAATCGTCCCTTAAAGGACGGGGCGCGTCAAAAGTGCCCCAAGGCTTCGTCTGATCGCCAAAATAATGGTCGCACTCGATTCCTCGGGTCAATATCTAACCTCAGTCGAAGGTTCCAGACCTGTGCCTCCTATCCTTCATCCCTTAATCGTCCCTTAAAGGACGGGGCGCGTCAAAAGTGCCCCAAGGCTTCGTCTGATCGCCAAAATAATGGTCGCAATCGATTCCTCGGGTCAATATCTAACCTCAGACGAAGGTTCCAGACCTGTGCCTCCTATCCTTCATCCCTTAATCGTCCCTTAAAGGACGGGGCGCGTCAAAAGTGCCCCAAGGCTTCGTCTGATCGCCAAAATAATGGTCGCAATCGATTCCCCGGGTCAATATTTAACCTCACTCGAAGGTTCCAGACCTGTGCCTCCTATCCTTCATCCCTTAATCGTCCCTTAAAGGACGGGGCGCGTCAAAAGTGCCCCAAGGCTTCGTCTGATCGCCAAAATAATGGTCGCAATCGATTCCTCGGGTCAATATCTAGCCTCAGTCGAAGGTTCCAGACCTGTGCCTCCTATTCTTCATCCCTTAATCGTCCCTTAAAGGACGGGGCGCGCCAAAAGAGCCCCAAGGCTTCGTCTGATCGCCAAAATAATGGTCGCAATCGATTCCTCGGGTCAATATCTAACCTCAGTCGAAGGTTCCAGACCTGTGCCTCCTATCCTTCATCCCTTAATCGTCCCTTAAAGGACGGGGCGCGTCAAAAGTGCCCCAAGGCTTCGTCTGATCGCCAAAATAATGGTCGCAATCGATTCCTCGGGTCAATATCTAACCTCAGTCAAAGGTTCCAGACCTGTGCCTCCTATCCTTCATCCCTTAATCGTCCCTTAAAGGACGGGGCGCGTCAAAAGTGCCCCAAGGCTTCGTCTGATCGCCAAAATAATGGTCGCAATCGATTCCTCGGGTCAATATCTAACCTCAGTCGAAGGTTCCAGACCTGTGGCTCCTATCCTTCATCCCTTAATCGTCCCATAAAGGACGGGGCGCGTCAAAAGTGCCTCAAGGCTTCGTCTGATCGCCAAAATAACGGTCGCAATCGATTCCTCGGGTCAATATCTAACCTCAGTCGAAGGTTCCAGACCTGTGCCTCCTATCCTTCATCCCTTAATCGTCCCTTAAAGGACGGGGCGCGTCAAAAGTGCCCCAAGGCTTCGTCTGATCGCCAAAATAATGGTTGAAATCGATTCCTCGGGTCAATATCTAACCTCAGTCGAAGGTTCCAGACCTGTGCCTCCTATCCTTCATCCCTTAATCGTCCCTTAAAGGACGGGGCGCATCAAAAGTGCCTCAAGGCTTCGTCTGATCGCCAAAATAATGCTCGCAATCAATTCCTCGGGTCAATATCTAACCTCAGTCGAAGGTTCCAGACCTGTGCCTCCTATCCTTCATCCCTTAATCGTTCCTTAAAGGACGGGTCGCGTCAAAAGTGCCCCAAGGCTTCGTCTGATCGCCAAAATAATGCTCGCAATCAATTCCTCGGGTCAATATCTAACCTCAGTCGAAGGTTCCAGACCTGTGCCTCCTATCCTTCATCCCTTAATCGTTCCTTAAAGGACGGGTCGCGTCAAAAGTGCCCCAAGGCTTCGTCTGATCGCCAAAAATATGGTCGCAATCGATTCCTCGGGTCAATATCTAACCTCAGTCGAAGGTTCCAGACCTGTGTCTCCTATCCTTCATCCCTTAATCGTCCCTTAATAGACAGGGCGCGTCAAAAGTGCCCCAAGGCTTCGTCTGATCGCCAAAATAATGGTCGCAATCGATTCCTCGGGTCAATATCTAACCTCAGTCGAAGGTTCCAGACCTGTGCCTCCTACCCTTCATCCCTTAATCGTCCCTTAAAGGACGGGGCGCGTCAAAAGTGCCCCAAGGCTTCGTCTAATCGCCAAAATAATGGTCGCAATCGATTCCTCGGGTCAATATCTAACCTCAGTCGTAGGTTCCAGACCTGTGTCTCCTATCCTTCATCCCTTAACCCGCGCCCAGATGGGGTCTGCCGAGCAATGCGGTCTGATGGGGGGGGGGCCATTTTGGCCCCCCCCTCAGATCTCGAGAACCACGCAACATAGCGACAAGCGGTAAACGGTGTTGGATAGCCCCAACGGGGAACTACCTTGTGACCCAATTTCATTGACCTCGGTCAAACCGATGACGTCACAGGTCAGGTCAAAGGTCGAATTTTCACCGTTTACAGGCATTTCAAGAAATGCGTTGTAAAATCGAGTAAAATGCATTTCATTGAAAATCATCGATGGGGAAATGATCTTCAAACACATATTTTGCTATTTGAGGTCACTGATACCAGGTCAGGTCACAGAGGTCAGGTCACTGGGGGGGGGGGGGGTCACAATATGAAAGTGTCGTGTGATACATGTTTTATGGTCCATTTTACATGACAAATGCGATTATGTGGGTCAGACAGACTTAAGGGCCAGCTTAGATCACGTTTTGGTCAAGGTCAGGTCAAGGTCAGGTCAAGGTCAGGTCAAATTAGGTCAAATTTCAAACATGATATTTTTGCATAAAATGGGTATTGATTCGATGCCGCTCGTCACGGGGAGTTCAATGGTGGTCTCCGTTTTGCGCTACGAGGTCTAGAATTGCTAAAAATTGAGTTCAAAAATTTGACGTCATCAATTTTTAACAGTTTTTTCGCTATAACTTGGCCAAAAAAGAGGTATCGATCTAAAATTTGGTGTGTATATCGAAGAGCGCAGGGACTATCACATATATTCCGTTTTTTTTCGAAATTCGAAAAAAAATTGGAATTTTTTTGAGTTTTTCTAAAAAAAATCAATTTTTTTGATTTTTGGGGGTCACAATCCCAAAATTTCGAAAATCCGAGATGGCAGTTTTGTAGCGCCGTCTTTTCTTTACACAACCACATAAAGAACTTTAAAATTGCTTGTTAACTGTAGAATTGGTGAGCGTTTCAAGATGTCATGTTTTTTGCTCATTTTTACTCGAACATGACCTAAGTTTGACCTCAATAACTCCTGACCTGAGGTGACCTGTGACTTGAAATTTTGTGTGAAGGTGTCAAATTGATGCCCGGTAAGGTACCCAAAATTTGGCGGTGCTGCGCGCTGCCGTTTTCGCGCTATTTAAGAAAAACCACAGGGGGGGCCAAAATGGCCCCCCCATCAGGGCGCGGGTTAATCGTCCCTTAAAGGACAGGGCGCGTCAAAAGTGCCCCAAGGCTTCGTCTGATCGCCAAAATAATGGTCGCAATCGATTCCTCGGGTCAATATCTAACCTCAGTCGAAGGTTCCAGACCTGTGCCTCCTATCCTTCATCCCTTAATCGTCCCTTAAAGGACGGGGCGCGTCAAAAGTGCCCCAAGGCTTCGTCTGATCGCCAAAATAATGGTCGCAATCGATTCCTCGGGTCAATATCTAACCTCAGTCGTAGGTTCCAGACCTGTGCCTCCTATCCTTCATCCCTTAATCGTCCCTTAAAGGACGGGGCGCGTCAAAAGTGCCCCAAGGCTTCGTCTGATCGCCAAAATAATGGTCGCAATCGATTCCTCGGGTCAATATCTAACCTCAGTCGAAGGTTCCAGACCTGTGCCTCCTATCCTTCATCCCTTAATCGTCCCTTAAAGGACGGGGCGCGTCAAAAGTGCCTCAAGGCTTCGTCTGATCGCCAAAATAATGGTCGCAATCGATTCCTCGGGTCAATATCTAACCTCAGTCGAAGGTTCCAGACCTGTGCCTCCTATCCTTCATCCCTTAATCGTCCCTTAAAGGACGGGGCGCGTCAAAAGTGCCCCAAGGCTTCGTCTGATCGCCAAAATAATGGTCGCAATCGATTCCTCGGGTCAATATCTAACCACAGTCGAAGGTTCCAGACCTGTGCCTCCTATCCTTCATCCCTTAATCGTCCCTTAAAGGACGGGGCGCGTCAAAAGTGCCTCAAGGCTTCGTCTGATCGCCAAAATAACGGTCGCAATCGATTCCTCGGGTCAATATCTAACCTCAGTCGAAGGTTCCAGACCTGTGCCTCCTATCCTTCATCCCTTAATCGTCCCTTAAAGGACGGGGCGCGTCAAAAGTGCCCCAAGGCTTCGTCTGATCGCCAAAATAATGGTTGCAATCGATTCCTCGGGTCAATATCTAACCTCAGTCGAAGGTTCCAGACCTGTGCCTCCTATCCTTCATCCCTTAATCGTCCCTTAAAGGACGGGGCGCGTCAAAAGTGCCCCAAGGCTTCGTCTGATCGCCAAAATAATGGTCGCAATCGATTCCTCGGGTCAATATCTAACCTCAGTCGAAGGTTCCAGACCTGTGCCTCCTATCCTTCATCCCTTAATCGTCCTTTAAAGGACGGGGCGCGTCAAAAAAGTGCCCCAAGGGTTCGTCTGATCGCCAAAATAATGGTCGCAATCGATTCCTCGGGTCAATATCTAACCTCAGTCGAAGGTTCCAGACCTGTGCCTCCTATCATTCATCCCTTAATCGTCCCTTAAAGGACGGGGCGCGTCAAAAGTGCCCCAAGGCTTCGTCTGATCGCCAAAATCAGACGTCCGCGACCAATATTTGGCGATCAGACGAAGTCTTGGGGCACTTTTGACGCGCACCGTCCTTTAAAGGACGATTAAGGGATGAAGGATAGGAGGCACAGGTCTGGAACCTTCGACTGAGGTTAGATATTGACCCGAGGAATCGATTGCGACAATTATTTTGGCGATCAGACGAAGCCTTGGGGCACTTTTGACTCGCCCCGTCCTTTAAGGGAGGATTAAGGGATGAAGGATAGGAGGCACAGGTCTGGAACCTTCGACTGAGGTTAGATATTGACCCGAGGAATCGATTGCGACCATTATTTTGGCGATCAGACGAAGCCTTGGGGCACTTTTGACGCGCCCCGTCCATTAAGGGACGTTTAAGGGATGAAGGATAGGAGGCACGGGTCTGGAACCTTCGACTGAGGTTAGACATTGACCCGAGGAATCGATTGCGACCATTATTTTGGCGATCAGACGAAGCCTTGGGGCACTTTTGACGCGCCCCGTCCTTTAAGGGACGATTAAGGGATGAAGGATAGGAGGCACAGGTCTGGAACCTTCGACTGAGGTTAGATATTGACCCGAGGAATCGATTGCGACCATTATTTTGGCGATCAGACGAAGCCTTGGGGCACTTTTGGCGCGCCCCGTCCTTTAAGGGACGATTAAGGGATGAAGGATAGGAGGCACAGGTCTGGAACCTTCGACTGAGGTTAGATATTGACCCGAGGAATCGATTGCGACCATTATTTTGGCGATCAGACGAAGCCTTGGGGCACTTTTGACGCGCCCCGTCCTTTAAGGGACGATTAAGGGATGAAGGATAGGAGGCACAGGTCTGGAACCTTCGACTGAGGTTAGATATTGACCCGAGGAATCGATTGCGACCATTATTTTGGCGATCAGACGAAGCCTTGGGGCACTTTTGGCGCGCCCCGTCCTTTAAGGGACGATTAAGGGATGAAGGATAGGAGGCACAGGTCTGGAACCTTCGACTGAAGTTAGATATTGACCCGAGGAATCGATTGCGACCATTATTTTGGCGATCAGACGAAGCCTTGGGGCACTTTTGACGCGCCCCGTCCTTTAAGGGACGATTAAGGGATGAAGGATAGGAGGCACAGGTCTGGAACCTTCGACTGAGGTTAGATATTGACCCGAGGAATCGATTGCGACCATTATTGTGCCGATCAGACGAAGCCTTGGGGCACTTTTGACGCGCCCCGTCCTTTAAGGGACGATTAAGGGATGAAGGTTAGGAGGCACTGGTCTGGAACCTTCGACTGAGGTTAGATATTGACCCTAGGAATAGATTGCTACCATTATTTTGGCGATCAGACGAAGCCTTGGGGCACTTTTGACGCGCCCCGTCCTTTAAGGGACAATTAAGGGATGAAGGATAGGAGGCACAGGTCTGGAACCTTCGACTGAGGTTAGATATTGACCCGAGGAATCGATTGCGACCATTATTTTGGCGATCAGACGAAGCCTTGGGGCACTTTTGACTCGCCCCGTCCTTTAAGGGAGGATTAAGGGATGAAGGATAGGAGGCACAGGTCTGGAACCTTCGACTGAGGTTAGATATTGACCCGAGGAATCGATTGCGACCATTATTTTGGCGATCAGACGAAGCCTTGGGGCACTTTTGACGCGCCCCGTCCATTAAGGGACGTTTAAGGGATGAAGGATAGGAGGCACGGGTCTGGAACCTTCGACTGAGGTTAGACATTGACCCGAGGAATCGATTGCGACCATTATTTTGGCGATCAGACGAAGCCTTGGGGCACTTTTGACGCGCCCCGTCCTTTAAGGGACGATTAAGGGATGAAGGATAGGAGGCACAGGTCTGGAACCTTCGACTGAGGTTAGATATTGACCCGAGGAATCGATTGCGACCATTATTTTGGCGATCAGACGAAGCCTTGGGGCACTTTTGGCGCGCCCCGTCCTTTAAGGGACGATTAAGGGATGAAGGATAGGAGGCACAGGTCTGGAACCTTCGACTGAGGTTAGATATTGACCCGAGGAATCGATTGCGACCATTATTTTGGCGATCAGACGAAGCCTTGGGGCACTTTTGACGCGCCCCGTCCTTTAAGGGACGATTAAGGGATGAAGGATAGGAGGCACAGGTCTGGAACCTTCGACTGAGGTTAGATATTGACCCGAGGAATCGATTGCGACCATTATTTTGGCGATCAGACGAAGCCTTGGGGCACTTTTGGCGCGCCCCGTCCTTTAAGGGACGATTAAGGGATGAAGGATAGGAGGCACAGGTCTGGAACCTTCGACTGAGGTTAGATATTGACCCGAGGAATCGATTGCGACCATTATTTTGGCGATCAGACGAAGCCTTGGGGCACTTTTGACGCGCCCCGTCCTTTAAGGGACGATTAAGGGATGAAGGATAGGAGGCACAGGTCTGGAACCTTCGACTGAGGTTAGATATTGACCCGAGGAATCGATTGCGACCATTATTGTGCCGATCAGACGAAGCCTTGGGGCACTTTTGACGCGCCCCGTCCTTTAAGGGACGATTAAGGGATGAAGGTTAGGAGGCACTGGTCTGGAACCTTCGACTGAGGTTAGATATTGACCCTAGGAATAGATTGCTACCATTATTTTGGCGATCAGACGAAGCCTTGGGGCACTTTTGACGCGCCCCGTCCTTTAAGGGACAATTAAGGGATGAAGGATAGGAGGCACAGGTCTGGAACCTTCGACTGAGGTTAGATATTGACCCGAGGAATCGATTGCGACCATTATTTTGGCGATCAGACGAAGCCTTGGGGCACTTTTGACTCGCCCCGTCCTTTAAGGGAGGATTAAGGGATGAAGGATAGGAGGCACAGGTCTGGAACCTTCGACTGAGGTTAGATATTGACCCGAGGAATCGATTGCGACCATTATTTTGGCGATCAGACGAAGCCTTGGGGCACTTTTGACGCGCCCCGTCCATTAAGGGACGTTTAAGGGATGAAGGATAGGAGGCACGGGTCTGGAACCTTCGACTGAGGTTAGACATTGACCCGAGGAATCGATTGCGACCATTATTTTGGCGATCAGACGAAGCCTTGGGGCACTTTTGACGCGCCCCGTCCTTTAAGGGACGATTAAGGGATGAAGGATAGGAGGCACAGGTCTGGAACCTTCGACTGAGGTTAGATATTGACCCGAGGAATCGATTGCGACCATTATTTTGGCGATCAGACGAAGCCTTGGGGCACTTTTGGCGCGCCCCGTCCTTTAAGGGACGATTAAGGGATGAAGGATAGGAGGCACAGGTCTGGAACCTTCGACTGAGGTTAGATATTGACCCGAGGAATCGATTGCGACCATTATTTTGGCGATCAGACGAAGCCTTGGGGCACTTTTGACGCGCCCCGTCCTTTAAGGGACGATTAAGGGATGAAGGATAGGAGGCACAGGTCTGGAACCTTCGACTGAGGTTAGATATTGACCCGAGGAATCGATTGCGACCATTATTTTGGCGATCAGACGAAGCCTTGGGGCACTTTTGGCGCGCCCCGTCCTTTAAGGGACGATTAAGGGATGAAGGATAGGAGGCACAGGTCTGGAACCTTCGACTGAGGTTAGATATTGACCCGAGGAATCGATTGCGACCATTATTTTGGCGATCAGACGAAGCCTTGGGGCACTTTTGACGCGCCCCGTCCTTTAAGGGACGATTAAGGGATGAAGGATAGGAGGCACAGGTCTGGAACCTTCGACTGAGGTTAGATATTGACCCGAGGAATCGATTGCGACCATTATTGTGCGATCAGACGAAGCCTTGGGGCACTTTTGACGCGCCCCGTCCTTTAAGGGACGATTAAGGGATGAAGGTTAGGAGGCACTGGTCTGGAACCTTCGACTGAGGTTAGATATTGACCCTAGGAATAGATTGCTACCATTATTTTGGCGATCAGACGAAGCCTTGGGGCACTTTTGACGCGCCCCGTCCTTTAAGGGACAATTAAGGGATGAAGGATAGGAGGCACAGGTCTGGAACCTTCGACTGAGGTTAGATATTGACCCGAGGAATCGATTGCGACCATTATTTTGGCAATCAGACGAAGCCTTGGGGCACTTTTGACGCGCCCCGTCCTTTAAGGGACGATTAAGGGATGAAGGATAGGAGGCACAGGTCTGGAACCTTCGACTGAGGTTAGATATTGACCCGAGGAATCGATTGCGACCATTATTTTGGCGATCAGACGAAGCCTTGGGGCACTTTTGACGCGCCCCGTCCTTTAAGGGACGATTAAGGGATGAAGGATAGGAGGCACAGGTCTGGAATCTTCGACTGAGGTTAGATATTGACCCGAGAAATCGATTGCGACCATTATTTTGGCGATCAGACGAAGCCTTGGGGCACTTTTGACGCGCCCCGTCCTTTAAGGGACGATTAAGGGATGAAGGATAGGAGGCACAGGTCTGGAACCTTCGACTGAGGTTAGATATTGACCCTAGGAATCGATTGCTACCATTATTTTGGCGATCAGACGAAGCCTTGGGGCACTTTTAACGCGCCCCGTCCTTTAAGGGACGATTAAGGGATGAAGGATAGGAGGCAGAGGTCTGGAACCTTCGACTGAGGTTAGATATTGACCCGAGGAATCGATTGCGACCATTATTTTGGCGATCAGACGAAGCCTTGGGGCACTTTTGACGCGCCCCGTCCTTTAAGGGACGATTAAGGGATGAAGGATAGGAGGCACAGGTCTGGAACCTTCGACTGAGGTTAGATATTGACCCGAGGAATCGATTGCGACCATTATTTTGGCGATCAGACGAAGCCTTGGGGCACTTTTGACGCGCCCCGTCCTTTAAGGGACGATTAAGGGATGAAGGATAGGAGGCACAGGTCTGGAAGCTTCGACCGAGGTTAGATATTGACCCGAGGAATCGATTGCGACCATTATTTTGGCGATCAGACGAAGCCTTGGGGCACTTTTGACGCGCCCCGTCCTTTAAGGGACGATTAAGGGATGAAGGATAGGAGGCACAGGTCTGGAACCTTCGACTGAGGTTAGATATTGACCCGAGGAATCGATTGCGACCATTATTTTGGCGATCAGACGAAGCCTTGGGGCACTTTTGACGCGCCCTGTCCTTTAAGGGACGATTAAGGGATGAAGGATAGGAGGCACAGGTCTGGAACCTTCGACTGAGGTTAGATATTGACCCGAGGAATCGATTGCGACCATTATTTTGGCGATCAGACGAAGCCTTGGGGCACTTTTGACGCGCCCCGTCCTTTAAGGGACGATTAAGGGATTAAGGATAGGAGGCACAGGTCTGGAACCTTCGACTGAGGTTAGATATTGACCCGAGGAATCGATTGCTACCATTATTTTGGCGATCAGACGAAGCCTTGGGGCACTTTTGACGCGCCCCGTCCTTTAAGGGACGATTAAGGGATGAAGGATAGGAGGCACAGGTCTGGAATCTTCGACTGAGGTTAGATATTGACCCGCGGAATCGATTGCGACCATTATTTTGGCAATCAGACGAAGCCTTGGGGCACTTTTGACGCGCCCCGTCCTTTAAGGGACGATTAAAGGATGAAGGATAGGAGGCACAGGTCTGGAACCTTCGACTGAGCCTAGATATTGACCCGAGGAATCGATTGCGACCATTATTTTGGCGATCAGACGAAGCCTTGGGGCACTTTTGACGCGCCCCGTCCTTTAAGGGACGATTAAGGGATGAAGGATAGGAGGCACAGGTCTGGAACCTTCGACTGAGGTTAGATATTGACCCGAGGAATCGATCGCGACCATTATTTTGGCGATCAGACGAAACCTTGGGGCCTTTTTGACGCGCCCCGTCCTTTAAGGGACGATTAAGGGATGAAGGTTAGGAGGCACAGGTCTGGAACCTTCGACTGAGGTTAGATGTTGACCCGAGGAATCGATTGCGACCATTATTTTGGCGATCAGACGAAGCCTTGGGGCACTTTTGACGCGCCCCGTCCTTTAAGGGACGATTAAGGGATGAAGGATAGGAGGCACAGGTCTGGAACCTTCGACTGAGGTTAGATATTGACCCGAGGAATCGATTGCGACCATTATTTTGGCGATCAGACGAAGCCTTGGGGCACTTTTGGCGCGCCCCGTCCTTTAAGGGACGATTAAGGGATGAAGGATAGGAGGCACAGGTCTGGAACCTTCGACTGAGGTTAGATATTGACCCGAGGAATCGATTGCGACCATTATTTTGGCGATCAGACGAAGCCTTGGGGCACTTTTGACGCGCCCCGTCCTTTAAGGGACGATTAAGGGATGAAAGATAGGAGGCACAGGTCTGGAACCTTCGACTGAGGTTAGATATTGACCCGAGGAATCGATTGCGACCATTATTGTGCCGATCAGACGAAGCCTTGGGGCACTTTTGACGCGCCCCGTCCTTTAAGGGACGATTAAGGGATGAAGGTTAGGAGGCACAGGTCTGGAACCTTCGACTGAGGTTAGATATTGACCCTAGGAATAGATTGCTACCATTATTTTGGCGATCAGACGAAGCCTTGGGGCACTTTTGACGCGCCCCGTCCTTTAAGGGACAATTAAGGGATGAAGGATAGGAGGCACAGGTCTGGAACCTTCGACTGAGGTTAGATATTGACCCGAGGAATCGATTGCGACCATTATTTTGGCAATCAGACGAAGCCTTGGGGCACTTTTGACGCGCCCCGTCCTTTAAGGGACGATTAAGGGATGAAGGATAGGAGGCACAGGTCTGGAACCTTCGACTGAGGTTAGATATTGACCCGAGGAATCGATTGCGACCATTATTTTGGCGATCAGACGAAGCCTTGGGGCACTTTTGACGCGCCCCGTCCTTTAAGGGACGATTAAGGGATGAAGGATAGGAGGCACAGGTCTGGAATCTTCGACTGAGGTTAGATATTGACCCGAGGAATCGATTGCGACCATTATTTTGGCGATCAGACGAAGCCTTGGGGCACTTTTGACGCGCCCCGTCCTTTAAGGGACGATTAAGGGATGAAGGATAGGAGGCACAGGTCTGGAACCTTCGACTGAGGTTAGATATTGACCCTAGGAATCGATTGCTACCATTATTTTGGCGATCAGACGAAGCCTTGGGGCACTTTTAACGCGCCCCGTCCTTTAAGGGACGATTAAGGGATGAAGGATAGGAGGCACAGGTCTGGAACCTTTGACTGAGGTTAGATATTGACCCGAGGAATCGATTGCGACCATTATTTTGGCGATCAGACGAAGCCTTGGGGCACTTTTGACGCGCCCCGTCCTTTAAGGGACTATTAAGGGATGAAGGATAGGAGGCACAGGTCTGGAACCTTCGACTGAGGTTAGATATTGACCCGAGGAATCGATTGCGACCATTATTTTGGCGATCAGACGAAGCCTTGGGGCACTTTTGACGCGCCCCGTCCTTTAAGGGACGATTAAGGGATGAAGGATAGGAGGCACAGGTCTGGAATCTTCGACCGGGGTTAGATATTGACCCGAGGAATCGATTGCGACCATTATTTTGGCGATCAGACGAAGCCTTGGGGCACTTTTGACGCGCCCCGTCCTTTAAGGGACGATTAAGGGATGAAGGATAGGAGGCACAGGTCTGGAACCTTCGACTGAGGTTAGATATTGACCCGAGGAATCGATTGCGACCATTATTTTGGCGATCAGACGAAGCCTTGGGGCACTTTTGACGCGCCCCGTCCTTTAAGGGACGATTAAGGGATGAAGGATAGGAGGCACAGGTCTGGAACCTTCGACTGAGGTTAGATATTGACCCGAGGAATCGATTGCGACCATTATTTTGGCGATCAGACGAAGCCTTGGGGCACTTTTGACGCGCCCCGTCCTTTAAGGGACGATTAAGGGATTAAGGATAGGAGGCACAGGTCTGGAACCTTCGACTGAGGTTAGATATTGACCCGAGGAATCGATTGCTACCATTATTTTGGCGATCAGACGAAGCCTTGGGGCACTTTTGACGCGCCCCGTCCTTTAAGGGACGATTAAGGGATGAAGGATAGGAGGCACAGGTCTGGAATCTTCGACTGAGGTTAGATATTGACCCGCGGAATCGATTGCGACCATTATTTTGGCAATCAGACGAAGCCTTGGGGCACTTTTGACGCGCCCCGTCCTTTAAGGGACGATTAAGGGATGAAGGATAGGAGGCACAGGTCTGGAACCTTCGACTGAGGTTAGATATTGACCCGAGGAATCGATTGCGACCATTATTTTGGCGATCAGACGAAGCCTTGGGGCACTTTTGACGCGCCCCGTCCTTTAAGGGACGATTAAGGGATGAAGGATAGGAGGCACAGGTCTGGAACCTTCGACTGAGGTTAGATATTGACCCGAGGAATCGATCGCGACCATTATTTTGGCGATCAGACGAAGCCTTGGGGCACTTTTGACGCGCCCCGTCCTTTAAGGGACGATTAAGGGATGAAGGTTAGGAGGCACAGGTCTGGAACCTTCGACTGAGGTTAGATGTTGACCCGAGGAATCGATTGCGACCATTATTTTGGCGATCAGACGAAGCCTTGGGGCATTTTTGACGCGCCCCGTCCTTTAAGGGACGATTAAGGGATGAAGGATAGGAGGCACAGGTCTGGAATCTTCGACTGAGGTTAGATATTGACCCGCGGAATCGATTGCGACCATTATTTTGGCAATCAGACGAAGCCTTGGGGCACTTTTGACGCGCCCCGTCCTTTAACCCGCGCGGCGCTGGGGTCTCCAGCCGAACGCGCGGGGCTGGGGGGGGGTAAATTTTACCCCCCCTGTTATCTCCCGAACTAATGGTCCGATTTGGAAAATTCAAACGCCAATCGAAAGCTCTTATCACGAACTACTAAAAACATGTACTTAATTTAAAGTTTGAGGTCAAGGTCAAGGTCAGGTCAAGGGTACAAATTGCTAGTTTCTACAGTATCGGCCTTGCACCGTAGTTGCCGAAGAATGGAGTCATGGACTGAGACTGATCGCCCAAAACGTGTTCTTAGGCTACCAAGACAATATTCGTTGCATACAATATCATTCAGAGGTCAAGGTCAAGGTCAGGTCAGGTCAGGTCAGGTCACCAAAAAACAAAATATAGAAAAGGGCATGTGCGACACATGTTTTATGGGTCATTTTACTCATAGAATTCAATAGGCACACTCAATAAGTGATATGGACCACCTCTGGATGAATTTCAGGTCGAGGTCAGGTCAAGGTCAGGTCAAGTGAGGTCAAATTTTGAAGTTGGTTGTTAAGGCCTAAAAAGGTGTCTATCTGATGCAGTTTTTCACGGCAAATCGAATGGTGCTATTTTTGTTTCCGTACGAGGTCTAGAACTTCAAAAAAAGTCATTTTTCAAAAAATTTGTGTGTCGTGACGTCATAAAATTTTGAATAACTCCCACATTTTTGAACCGATTCTTCTAAAATTTGGTATGTATGTGCACATAGACAACTTCTCTGACATATATTCCGGTTTTTTCGATAGACTCAAAATTTTGGATTTTATAATGATTTTCCCAAAAAAGTCAGTTTTTTGAAAAACTTTAGGCCAAAATCCAAAATTTTCAAAAAACCGAGATAGCCATTTAATAGACAAAGTAAAATTACGTATAAACTTTTTTGTTACGTCTTGATTCCTTTAAAAATGAAGATGTTAGCGGCGTTTGAACTTTTGCCGTTTTTGAGGCGAAAATGGCGAACATGACGTCACTAAAACGTCAATTTCTCAAAAATTTTCCGACGGATTTCGCTGAAATTTTCAGGGAACGTGTCAAATTGATGTAAGAAAAGGTACTGAAAGTTTGGCGGCGCTGCGCGCCGCCGTTTCTGAGATATCGCAAAAATTCGCGAGGGGGGGTAAAATTTACCCCCCCCAGCCCCGCGCGGGTTAAGGGACGATTAAAGGATGAAGGATAGGAGGCACAGGTCTGGAACCTTCGACTGAGCCTAGATATTGACCCGAGGAATCGATTGCGACCATTATTTTGGCGATCAGACGAAGCCTTGGGGCACTTTTGACGCGCCCCGTCCTTTAAGGGACGATTAAGGGATGAAGGATAGGAGGCACAGGTCTGGAACCTTCGACTGAGGTTAGATATTGACCCGAGGAATCGATCGCGACCATTATTTTGGCGATCAGACGAAGCCTTGGGGCACTTTTGACGCGCCCCGTCCTTTAAGGGACGATTAAGGGATGAAGGTTAGGAGGCACAGGTCTGGAACCTTCGACTGAGGTTAGATGTTGACCCGAGGAATCGATTGCGACCATTATTTTGGCGATCAGACGAAGCCTTGGGGCATTTTTGACGCGCCCCGTCCTTTAAGGGACGATTAAGGGATGAAGGAAGGGAGTTAGGGCAAAATAAATGTCATATTCGTGTTCCCCGTCCCCAAATTGACCTGATGGCGGTTTTTGAAGCGATTCTGAATCCGTTGCTGTATTCGTTGCTGTTGCTGACGCTAACTTCACGGACATTATAGGTAACATACCTAGTTGTGTGGCGGCGGGAGAGAGTAGGTACACACACCGACCTCTGGAGACCCCCCACAGGTTCCGAACTTTCAAAATTGGCATCTGAGGGCCGCGCGCGACTCCTGCGGGGCTTCGCAACGGCTCTATTGGGGCTCACTCAACCTGCCTAGTCTTACTGCTAAAAAGACTGGCCCTGAGCCCTAAGGACTTCATCAGTCTCTGCCAGCCCCAGGACCCACACCGGCTCATGGGGTCCCGACGTCGAAATATGAGGGAATCTGCGCCGGACCATCAGGACGTAAAGTAATCTCGATCAGGACCAACGTAAGGCTGTGCCGGAGACTGCGTGAGCCCTGTGATCTTCAGAAACCCACCCATGTATGTTTTCACATAGAGGCCAGTTTAGGGTCCTCAGAGACCAGTACAGGGCCTGCAAACTACAAAGGCCAGTAGTTTGAGACAATCAGTGACCGAGTTGGGCTCTCAGAGGCTAATGTGGGTCATTACAGGCCAACATGGGCCCTCAGAGGTCAGCGTGGGGCCCTAAAAGACCGGCATGAGCCGTCGTTGGACCCCAGAGGCCAGCAGAGGGCCCTCAAAGGCCAAGATGGGCCCTCCTCAGAGGCCAATGCAGGCCCTTAAAGGCCGGCGTCGGGTCTTCAGCAGCCAGTGCGGGGCCCTCATTGGCACCTAAAGGTTCGTCTTGGGACACCACAGACAGAAATAAGGCCACCAGAGACCGGTGTGAGATCCTCAGACGCCGGTTGGGACCCCTGAGGCCGGTTAGGGGCCCTCATAGGCCAGATGTGGGGTCTCAGAGGTTGATGTAGGCTCTTAGCGGCCAACGTGGGCGCTTGACCGCCACTGAAGTTCCCTCAGAGGTCAGTGTAGGACGCTCAAAGACCGGTGTGGGAGCTATATTAATAGCTGGGCGTGGGTTTTTTGAGCCTCGTGATGATCGAATAATTGCCAGGGCCCCATACACCTATATGGGGGCCCATTGGTTGTTTGAGGGGGGGGGGCAAATTATATGATGGCCCCCTTTATTGACCTTTGGGGGGCATGGCCCTGATGCCCCCCCCCCCCCCGCGACCGCCACTGTGTACACATTACACACATGCCTCTGAGATTACATACTAGCTCATGCAAACTCTATGCAGGCCCCGGAGTTCCCACGCTAATCCTTAAGAAACCAAGCCGGCATACGGCGTCACCACCGGGCTTCTGAGGTACACAGCACCAACCCATGAGGTCTTACTTTAGTGTCTTAGAGCCAATCTCCTTTAGCAGGGCCCACCCACCACTGCCGAAGAGGGTCTCATGCCAGCCATTGTTGGGCCTACGAGAGCCTCAAGTAAACCCACGCTGATATTCCATATAAGATCCGGCCATACTCGTGAACCAGTGCCAGCGACGCTGACCGCCAAATTGACAGAATGCGAAACTGAGCCCACCCATGAGTGAAATTTACGTCCTTTGATGGCGCAAGAAAGAAAATGAAACATACGAAAAGCTTTTCTAGGACTTTTGTTCGATCTGAAAGGTGGGGCCAAAAGATAGTATGGCCCCACCTTTCAGCACCAAAGGGGGGGCCATGGCCCCCGTGCCCCCCCCCCCCCCCTGGGACCGCCAGTGTTCCTGACTCATATGTCACTAGAAGCGCACGCTAAACTGCCTTATGCCATGTCCGTCAAGACAGCCCATATTCAGCCCAGATTCGGGACACCTCCGATCAAGCTGAAACTCGCACACAATGTAGGCCATGACATGCCCAATCCACAGTCCGAGTCATTTGGCGGCACTCCCAGCCGTTTGACCTACAGAGGTCAGCAAAGGTCACGTGGCCCAAATTTGCACAGCAGATTGTGGCCCACCCAGTAGAGCTAGAGCGCTAAAAATGGCACCAATCGACTCGCCAGCATCTAATCTTACTTTCCCAAAACTCATTTGACCTCTCAAGGTCATGCGATGACCTAGGGTCATTTGTGGGCTATGTCGAAAATACACTTGCACAGCAGTTTTCGAGTAGAGGAATTGACCGAATTCCAAATCAAAGCACATCATCGGGTAGCCCATAGGCCGTAATAACTTTCCTTAAAAATCGCTTCTCGATGTGTGACCCCGTTTGGCCTCAGCATGTCAAAAGGTACAAATAAACGACACTCGATACGTCGCAGCCCGGATTCAGCCCAGATTCGGGACATCTCCGATCAAGGTGAAACTCGCACACGATGTAGGTCCTGACATGCCCAATCCACATTCCGAGTCATTCGGCGGCACTCCCAGCCGTTTGACCTACAGATGTCAGCAAAGGTCACGTGGCCCAAATTTGCACAGCAGATTGTGGCCCACCCAGTAGAGCTAGAGCGCTTAAAATGGCACCAATCGACTCGTCAGCATCTAATCTTACTTTCCCAACACTCATTTGACCTCTCAACGTCATGCGATGACCTAAGGTCATTTGTGGGCTATGTCGAAAATACACTTGCAGAGCAGTATTCGAGTAGAGGGATTGACCGAATTCCAAATCAAAGCACATCATCGGGTAGCCCATGGCCCGTAGAAACTTTCCTTAAAAACCGCTTCTCGATATGTGACCCCTTTTGACCTCGGCAGGTCAAAAGGTACAAATAAACGACACTCCATACGTCGCAGCCCGGATTCAGCCCAGATTCGGGACATCTCCGGGCAAGGTGAAACTCGCACACGATGTAGGTCCTGACATGCCCAATCCACATTCCGAGTCATTCGGCGGCACTCCCAGCCGTTTGACCTACAGAGGTCAGCAAAGGTCACGTGGCCCAAATTTGCACAGCAGATTGTGGCCCACCCAGTAGAGCTAGAGCGCTTAAAATGGCACCAATCGACTCGTCAGCATCTAATCTTACTTTCCCAACACTCATTTGACCTCTCAACGTCATGCGATGACCTAAGGTCATTTGTGGGCTATGTCGAAAATACACTTGCACAGCAGTTTTCGAGTAGAGGAATTGACCGAATTCCAAATAAAAGCACATCATCAAGTAGCCCATAGGCCGTAGTAACTTTCCTTAAAAACCGCTTCTCGATATGTGACCCCGTTTGACCTCGGCAGGTCAAAATGTACAAATAAACGACACTCCATACGTCGCAGCCCGGATTCAGCCCAGATTCGGGACATCTCGTATCAAGCTGAAACTCGCACACGATGTAGGTACTGACATGCCCAATCCACAGTCCGAGTCATTCGGCGGCACTCCCAGCCGTTTGACCTACAGAGGTCAGCAAAGGTCACGTGGCCCAAATTTGCACAGCAGATTGTGACCCACCCAGAAGAGCTAGAGCGCTAAAAATGGCACCAATCGACTCTCCAGCATCTAATCTTACTTTCCCAAAACTCATTTGACCTCTCAAGGTCATGCGATGACCTAGGGTCATTTGTGGGCTATGTCGAAAATACACTTGCACAGCAGTTTTCGAGTAGAGGAATTGACCGAATTCCAAATTAAAGCACATCATCGGGTAGCCCATAGCCCGTAGTAACTTTCCTTAAAAATCCCTTCTCGATGTGTGACCCCGTTTGACCTCGGCAGGTCAAAAGGTACAAATAAACGACACTCCATACCTACGTCGCAGCCCGGATTCAGCCCAGATTCGGGACATCTCCGATCAAGCTGAAACTCGCACACAATGTAGGTCCTGACATGCCCAATCCACAGTCCGAGTCATTTGGCGGCACTCCCAGCCGTTTGACCTACAGAGGTCAGCAAAGGTCACGTGGCCCAAATTTGCACAGCAGATTGTGGCCCACCCAGTAGAGCTAGAGCGCTAAAAATGGCACCACTCGACTCGCCAGCATCTAATCTTACTTTCCCAAAACTCATTTGACCTCTCAAGGTCATGCGATGACCTAGGGTCATTTGTGGGCTATGTCGAAAATACACTTGCACAGCAGTTTTCGAGTATAGGAATTGACCGAATTCCAAATCAAAGCACATCATCGGGTAGCCCATAGGCCGTAGTAACTTTTCTTAAAAATCGCTTCTCGATGTGTGACCCCGTTTGACCTCGGCAGGTCAAAAGGTACAAATGAACGACACTCGATACGTCGCAGCCCGGATTCAGCCCAGATTCGGGACATCTCCGATCAAGGTGAAACTCGCACACGATGTAGGTCCTGACATGCCCAATCCACATTCCGAGTCATTCGGTGGCACTCCCAGCCGTTTGACCTACAGAGGTCAGCAAAGGTCACGTGGCCCAAATTTGCACAGCAGATTGTGGCCCACCCAGTAGAGCTAGAGCGCTTAAAATGGCACCAATCGACTCGTCAGCATCTAATCTTACTTTCCCAACACTCATTTGACCTCTCATCTTCATGCGATGACCTAAGGTCATTTGTGGGCTATGTCGAAAATACACTTGCACAGCAGTTTTCGAGTAGAGGAATTGACCGAATTCCAAATCAAAGCACATCATCGGGTAGCCCATAGGCCGAAGTAACTTTCCTTAACCCGCGCACCGACGGGGGGGGGCGGATATCCGCCCCCCCCCCCCTGAGGTTTTTCGCGAATAGCGGGAAAACCGCGGCGCGAAATTTAGTACGACTATTCCCTCATCAATTTTACACATGGTGTGCAAGTTTGAACCTCCTAACTTTAAAGGTCAGGTCACCAGGTCACTTTGAATGACCCAACCACTTCAAAGTGACTTGGGTCACTTTGAATGACCCAAGTCACTTTTTTGCAACTTTGTCACCGTGCCAGAGCTACAGTAGATGTCGGAGGCCTTTGAAAGTCGCAGGGTGTTATAAGGTCATTAGTAGCTACAATTTGTATATCTCGGAATTTCGATATCGGTGACCTAAGGTCAGGTCAATTTCGCGACCTCCCCATTATAAGTCAATGGGGGAAAAATCAACTCCCTATTTTTACCACTAAAACGGGTCGGAATGGCCCCATATACCATACATGACTTCATATACGATCAACCTTCACTACCTTGAGGTCTGTTTTGCTGTTGGGCAGCTGTGAGGTCATGTGACGTCATCAAAGGTCACCAAAGGTTTTTGGCCAATAACTCCGTACAGGAACAAGATACAGCCGCGTGGATGGTCTCATTGTGTTCCGCTCGTCAAGACGCATCGAATGATATACATGATGACCTCGAGGTCACGTGACCTGAGGTCAACCTTTGACCTTGACCTTTCGAGGTCAACATATATATCATTCGATGCGGATTGACGAGAGAATCACGATGATGCCCTTAGTTTGCTCCTATCTTGACTAATTCGCACGTTATTCGAGAAAAACTCTCCATATCTAGCGCCGCCATTTTGAATTTTTCGACCCCTGTGACGTCATCTTTGACCTGACCTGAAAATGACCTTTGTAAAAATTGTAGATCTTGACCGTGCGTATCCGATGCCGTTTACCGCTTGTCGCTATCTTGCTTCGTTCTCGAGATCTCAGGGGGGGGGGCGGTCATCCGCCCCCTCCCGTCGGTGCGAAGTTGGCGCAGACCCCCGTCGGTGCGCGGGTTAAAAACCGCTTCTCGATATGGGACCCCGTTTGACCTCGGCAGGTCAAAATGTACAAATAAACGACACTCCATACGTCGCAGCACGGATTCAAATGACAAATGACAAATGACCTTAGGTCATCGCATGACCTTGAGGGGTCAAATGGGTAATGGGAAAGTAAGATAAGATGCTGGCGAGTCGATTGGTGCCATTTTAGCGCTCTAGCTCTACTGGGTGGCCCACAATCTGCTGTGCAAATTTGGGCCACGTGACTTTTGCTGACCTCTGTAGGTCAAACGGCTGGGAGTGCCGCCGAATGACTTGTACTGTGGATTGGGCATGTCATGGCCTACATTGTGTGCGAGTTTCAGCTTGATCGGAGGTGTCCCGAATCTGGGCTGAATCCGGGCTGAATCTGGGCTGAATATGGTCTGTCTTGACGGACATCCTTATGCCTACCTAGTCCTAACTGCCCAAGTTACTACCTATCTAAACATCTAACCTGACCTGCTGCTGCTGCTGGAGACTGCACTGCATCCTGCACTCAACAGCGCAGTCTTTGCATATTTTTTTATGCAAAAGACATTAGACTAGTCGTCTGCATAAGAAGGCATTAAGGAATGAGCTTAAATCAATGAACGATGGAAAATAATCATTCAGGTGCCATACTGTTGACTGGTTTATCCTCAATAATGAGAAATTGACAATCCATGGCCATCTCTTCCTTGCTACAAATAGTCAAAACTAGTGAGTTGGTATGCCTCCCACATTTTTGTTTTGGAGTGGCTCTAAAATGTCTGAGCCTTGCCACGCAGCCACACACACTTTCCGTGAAATCCACCGGCTCAACTGGCGGTGCCGCTGTGAGTTTACGGCTCGGCGGCCAGTCCACGCTCACGGAGCACCGTCTGCCGCGCAGCGCGCTTCTCCTGGCTCATGGAGTTGACGGCGCGCTCGACCATCTGGTCCAGCGTGACGGAGGCGGTCCGGGTGACGATGGGCGCGCGGCACATGGGACAGACGGCTCCGCCGGCGGCCCGCTGCTGCACCGAGTCCACACAGTCGCGGCAGAACGTGTGGCTGCAGCCGAGCGTGGTGGCGCGCACCAGCAGCTCCAGGCAGACGCTGCAGACCAGCGCCCGCTCCAGCTCCTGCTCGCGCTGCTCCTGCTGCTCCCGCTGCAGGAGGCGCTCCTGCTCCAGGGCGGCGGCCAGCCGCTCCTGCTCCTGTCGGCTCCGCTCGTAGTCCACCTCCAGGGCGGAGAGCTTGGCGTTGAGGCCGCCCACCACGCCCTCCAGCTGGTCGCTGCCCTCGGCCGTAACCAGCAGGCTGCGCTCCAGACTGTCGCGCTCGGCGAGCAGAGTGCCGTGGCGCGCGGCCAGCTCTCTCTCCCGCTCCTCGGCCACCAGCGTCACGTGCTCGGCCTCGGCCTGCAGGGCGAGGCGGGCGCGCCGAGTGTCGACCAGCTCCCGCTCCGCCTCCAGGCCGAGCCGCGCCACCGTCTGCAGCGTCTGCTCGAGCCGCTCTCGCTCCTCCAGCAGCTGGCCGGTCTGCTCCGCCTGCGCCTCCAGCAGCTGGCCGGTCTGCTCCGCCCGCTCCTCCAGCAGCCGGTCAGCTCCGGCGGCCCGCTCCGCGGCCACGGTCGGCGGCTCGGCCGGCGCTGAGGCGCGCAGCTCCTCCCTGATTTCCCGCAGCGCGCTGGACGCGCCCACGTTGAAGAAGCGCAGGACGCGGTGGTTGTGCGCGCTGCTGAGGCGGTGCTCCAGCCTGCAGCGTGAACCGTACAGGCAGTCGCCGCGCGCATAGTGAAAGCAGCAGTGCAGGGCGAGGCAATCGCTGGAGAGGCACCCGGCGCGGCTGTTGTGGCGGCGGCAGACGGTTGGCCGCAGGGGTCTCTCGTCAGCCTCCCGCCGCAGTCTGCCCAGCACCGCAGAGGTGTTGAAGTAGTCGATGCCGCTCCGCTGCAGCACGCGCGCGTTATGCGGGCTGCTCAGACTGTGACTCCTGCGGCAGCGGCCTCCGGGACAGCGGTTCGTCACCATAAGGTAGCAGAGGTGCAGCGTGGGGCAGTCCTCCTTCAGACACCCGCTGCCGTTGTAGTGAAGGCAGACGGGCGGCAGTCCGCCGGCCGCTGTCGCTGGGCCGCTGCCGGCCCCCGCCGAGGTGTACTGGCGGCGCAGCTCGGTGAGCAGCTGTAGCGGCTGCCGGCGGCCGGCCGGGACGCCGAGCTGGCGCAGCAGCGCCGCCGTCCGCTCCGTCTCCAGGGTGTGCGGCAGCCGGCAGCGCGCCCCGAACCGACACTGGCTGGTCACGAAGTAGAAGCAGACGTGGAGCGCCTGGCAGTCGGGCCGCCGGCAGCCGGCCGGCGCGTTGAAGTGCCGGCAGATGCTGGGCGTCGGCGTTACCGAGAGGCTGCCGCCGGCTCCCGCCATTACTGACGGGAGAGTGACGGGAGAGCTGGAACAGACGAACACACGGCGACGCGTCGTTACGGGCCGAAACACCTGCACCTCAGCAATAGGATTAACCTTCGCCCCAGTGGGGGGGGGGGCATATGTTACCACCCTGTCGCGTTTTTTGCGTGTAAATAAAAAACCGCGGCGCGTAGCGCCGCGCCGCTTGGGGTAGCTTTTGGTACATCAATTTTGGACAATGTGTGAAATTTTTGACCCCAGGTCATGCCAGGTCAGGTCACCAGGTCAAGTTAACTGACCAAGCCCAAAAAAAAGTTTGCAATCATGTCCAGCCTGCAGTGTTTGTCGGAAAGGTTTTAAACTTGGTGGATTGCATGATGTTATGGGCGCCTACAATTTGTATATCTCGGGTTTTTTATATCCGTGACCTAAGGTCAGGTCAGTGGCGTGACCTTTCCATTACAAGTCAATGGATAGAAAATGAAAATGCCTGTAGATCCGTGTGTACGCATAGGAACAGTCCAAATATTTCAGAATCACAATGATTTGGACCACCCGTGATGACCAAGGTGTCATTTTTGCTGATAGCCTCTAGAAAGGTCATCCGAGGTCATTTGAGGCTACAAACAGATTTTTGCCAATAACTCGAGATTGGGAAGAGATAGACAGCGACGTATTTAGAAAATCGCGAAGGGGGGGGGCAAGGGTTTGGAGGGCGCCACCTCACCCAAGGAGGGCGCCATACGTTCGCGAGATAAAAATCCTTAACGATCGCTCAGCGGAGGGGGGAGGGGGGGTGGGAGGCCTTTTTTTACTGCGCCACCAGTTTTTTTTGCGTACCTTGGTATAGGTTATGCTGCATTGATTTTCCATCGTGTGTATTTTGTTTTTACTCCAGGTCACAAAAGGTCAAGTCACCCGCTCAGCTTAAGTGACTATGCTTAAAACATTTTTTTAAAGTTAGGTCACTCGACATGGGCTGATGACCTTGCTTTTAGCGACTATGGTTTACATTTTATAAAGCACGTGTACCTAAGAGTAATGTACCAAAAGGTGTGCCCCTCCCGCTCACCCAGTTCCCTCCCCCAACAGGAAAAAACGGAAGCTCGTAGCGTAGTGGTATATGGGATTTTTCTACCGCATGTCTGAAGAAATGTCTTGGCGCGGGTTATTCTGACACGTGACGAAAAGGTTGGAAGTGATTGGCTATAAGTTCCTACTAAAGAAGTGTTGTTGTGCGCGCCGAAGGCGCGCGAAATTTTTGAAAACAACCTTTTCCTCCGCCTTTTAGGCACATATTTTACGTGCTCACTGTTCATAGCTCTTCTCGCTCTTTTACCAAATTTGAAGGTGTAAAAATACCTAAGGTTTGGTGGGGCCGGTGCCACACAAACTGTATAGGAAGCTTCGCCCATGGGTGACGATGTAGAAAAGTTTATTGGCGGTGGCATACACACCAGACCACCATATCGGATTGATACCGGAGCGCGAGGTGCGTAAACACAAACGCACAACGAGAAGGCGGCAGCAACAGAAAGATAGGTGAACCATAACAGGACTGTTCCTCATGAGATTGATTAGCCTCCTCGGGCTTCTCATCCAAATTACCTCGACCAGCCCTCATGGCCTTCTCACAGATGCATATTACAGTGTTGAATACCTAAATAACCAGCTTCAATCACCGAAACTGATGCCTGCTGTTGCAGCCGAACCTGTTGACAATACTTAATCGTGATCCATATAAAATAGATGTCATGATGCATGTAAAGTAAGATCAATCCGTTAAGACCAAAGACGTGTTTTGTGCATGGTAGAGCGTAGACAGTTTTGGTATGCTTCATTCATTATGCTGAATGCACGTTCATTTGTGGCATTTTTCACAGGCCACAAATGAACAAAGTAGATAAATCAGGAAAGACATCAATATGTGCAAGAGAACTGCTAAGTTGGGAAACATGCCAAAGGAGTAGATAAATTATAGGAGGGCAGCGATCAACGGAGGTCGCCAATAGGTAGAAGGGCTGCCTGCGATCGACAGGAGGTCGCTAATAGGTAGGAGAGCCCCGATCAACATCCCGAGTTTCGACAGGAGGGCACCGATAGTTAGGAGGGTGGCAAGCAGCAGGAGGGCGCCAATGGGTAGAAGGGCGGCGATCAACAGGAGGGCGCCAATAGGTAGGAGGGCCCCGATCAACAATCAACAGGAGGGTGCCATGCAGGTGAGAGGGCGGCAAGGAACAGGAGAGCACCAATAGATAGGAAGGTGGCGATCAACAAGAGGTCGCCAATGAGTGGAAGGGTGACGATCAAGTTCAACAGGAGGGTGGCAATGGTGAGGAGGGTGCCTTTGCCCAAGAGGATGACATTAAACAGGAGGGGACCTGTGGGGAGGGCGCCAATTTAGCAGGAAAGTGCCAGTGGGTAGGAGGGCGGCGATCAACAGGAGGGCGTCAGTGGTTAGGAGGGCGGCGATCAACACGAGGGCGCCAATAGGTAGAAGGGCCCCGATGAACATTCAACAGGAGGGACTAGGGAACCAATAGGTAAGAGGGCGCCATGCAATGGCTAGAAGGGTGGCACTCAACAAGAGGGTGCCAAAAGGGAGGAGGGCGGCCATCAAAATTTCACGAGGGCACAATTGGTGGGAGAGCGCCAATAATTATGAGGGTGCCGACCAGCAGAAGGGCACCATTGTGTAGGGCAAGGTGGCGACCTACAGGAGGGCGCCTTCGGGTGAGAGGGCGCCTGTTTACCAGAGAGCGCCAATAGGTAGGAGTACAACGATCAAATGAGGGCGCCAGTGGGTAGGAGGGCAGCGATCAACAGGCTTACATAGGCGACTACCGCTACGCTTAGAAAGCTTTAGCCTACAAATGCGGTTGGAGGGCGCCCAAGGGAGCCCTCCAATCGTATTTGGAGTGCGTATTTGGAATGGCGCCCTCCGAGGGCGCCCTCCAACCGTATTTTCCCTGCAAACACATTCGCGATTGGGCGCCCTCCAGTCGCGATTGTTTTTCGATTCGATTCTATTACAATTGCATTTGCGATTGGAGGGCGCCTTCGGCGCCCTCCAATCGCAAAGGGCGCCTTCGGCGCCCAAGGGGGGGGGGCCATGGCCCAGTGGCCCCCCCCTGCCTACGCCCCTGGAGATAGAACGCTGGGGATGGTCTCATTGTGTTTGTCTTGCCGAGACGCATCGACTGATTTGCAACATGACCTTTTCCGGTCAGGTCATGACTTTGACCTGAGGTCAAATTTTCAAGTTGACCTTTCAAGGTCAAATTATAGTTCATTCGACGCGTCTCGGCGAGAGAAACACGATTCTGGCAATAGAAATGTCGTGGCTTTTTGTAGTCGAAAGTTATTGTCGAAAAACGCTTTTCGTAAAAACAGCTATTTTTGGAGTTTTTGCCCTCTCGAGGCTAAACCGTTGACCTGAGGTCAATTTTGATAATGACCTTATCAAAAGAAGAGTTCAAAAGCTATCAATTGCTGTTCTATGCGTTTTTCTAGCTACCATAGTTCCTGAGATAACGTCATGTTTTCTCAAAAATATAATGACAATTGGCAAATTTTGACCTTTGATGACCTCTGGTGACCCCAATATTGCTCTAAGATGAAAAATGACCGATATACTTTCAAACGTACGCATTAAGAGCTATCGACTGCTTTTTACCGCGTCTTTCTATCCCTCTTAGTTTTTGAGTTAGAGGTGGGTGGTAACATATGCCCCCCCCCCCCCCACTAGGGCGAAGTTGGCTGAGACCGCCACTGGGGCGCGGGTTAAGGAATGTGGTAATGGACGGATTTAGGCACACCGTCCATGGAGCCATAATTGACGTGTTTAAGACGTAATTCCCCTTGTAGTGGTGAATTTCAGCGGACTTGGCGGAACAAGGTCATTGTTTTCTTCTGCTAGTTCAAAGGAAGCAATTATGAATTTATGAATGCCTACATAATTATAAAGAAAAAATGTTGGATGGCTGTACTCTCGTATTTCTGCTCCACTGCAAATTGACCCGGGTTCGACCGTCATGCTGTGGGACAATGGCGGCTGGAGCAGTACCGACGGCGCGTCGTTCTCGGGTGTCGTCTGGTCTGGACGCGCACTGCTTAGTGCTCAGAGTTCGGTCCACCCCGCCCCCCTCCCCGGCGGCGCCGGCTGCCGTGTCAGCAGCGCGGGGTCGTGTGACACGGACCGGCGACCGGCCCGGGGCGCCGGCAATGCACACTGCACGGTGCACCGCTCACGGCGCAATTTACTAGCCTTGGACACAGCCGGCCCAAACAGACCAATCAATGCCAGCTCTGCGCCGTCATAGGCGCCATGGCAGCCGGCGAGCTTTTTTTACAGGACAGTCACACATTTTGTCGCTCAGTGACAGGCTCAGTGGTGCAGTTTGGGAAAAAATGCATGACGTCGTCCCTGCACGTAGGTATTCTGCCATTATAGATGAACTCTGTTTTGACTTTTGACTGATTTTTATTATTTGGTGGCTGATTGGTCTATAGGTGAATGTTGATAAGGTTATCAGGAGGTAAGGGACGTACTTCGGGTTTTCGGTACATATGTATTGCTGTGATCTAGCCGCAACCGTCCTTTTATCTCTAGATCTCTTGTGTCAAGAACATTTTATTCTTGTGGTTTGTTACCGGCACCTAAACATGCTACTCGTGAGACCGATCAATTTAGCACTGAGCAGTGCACCTGTTTTGCTGAATACGAAATAGGTATCCCACAACCGAACGAAAGCTCAACTGAAAAAAAAACAAGACAAAACCACAAATATCCCCTAATCAACTATCAAGCAATAACCCTGCGCGGGGAACTATCGACAAAGACCAAAACCAGCCCACAATTATCCCGGAATAAGATAATGTCGCCCTGCAGTCCCGTGCGCTCCGTTACCTCAGGATGCGGTGCCGATGCGGTCGGAGGTGTCGGCCGGCACAGTGGACTGTATCACCGAGCCCGCCTGTCTGCTGCCTGACCCCTGTGCCGGCGGTCCGGGCTGGCCCCGCCCCGCCGGCCGCGCCGCCCGGCCACCTAATCGGCCGGCTGTGACGCCACCGGGCGGCGTCATCCGTTCACTGTGCAGTGCGAACTGAGCATGGCGCGATCACGGCATATTGAGCGGCCCGCAGTGCCATCAATCAGGCATACCTGCAGGCCAGTAACGGAGGAACGGGAACAAAGAACACTCAAAACAGAAGTAAACAGAAGGCAGTGAAGCGGGAGAGAACAGGGGACAGTACAAACCAGTAGGAATCTGGGGACAGTATGTATGTACCTAACAACCGATAACAGTAGATGCTGTGTGCCATTGCCGCTCTATCCCTATTATCGATGCATGTTCCATTAGTGTCGGTAGGTAACCCTTTATAGTGTCGGTATGCAAATGCATGCCCTGACGGTGTTTGTCCGCGTTATTTGCCCCCCAGTACCGTAGCATCAAACATCAGTGCTTGTCCCGTGGTGCTTGTGTGTCTCCTGATGCCGTGTTATTGACCCCGTGGTATCGTTGCGCCCCCCCCCCCCCTCCGCTGTAGGTCGTCTCGCCGCCCTCCCCTCGGCAGCACCAGAACCGTATCACCTCTCCGGTAAAAACACTCCGTCAATCGATCGTGGCTGCCGCTCCGTCAGGTGGGGGGGGGGGGGGGTAAATACCACGACCCTGTTCCCGACCTACGGCTCCGACCACCGGGCACCGACCCGGGCATTAGGACCAATCCCGGGTCGAAGTAACTCGATTACCTTCCGCGTTATTCCATCGTCATTACAGGAACGGCTGGTCCCCAGTGACCACTGTCCACCAGCATCTACTACCGCCCAACTTGTAACGATTCTACCTTGCTGTAGAATCGTTACCAAAAGGGGGAATAGACTCGATAGCTGGCCCTCCACCCAAAGGCTTTGCTTGATATATTTTGGAAATCGTGGAAAGCGCAATGCAGGAAGAAACAAATAAAGAAACAAATCCTTGTTTTTTTTAAGCAACACCTTTCCCAGCTTTCCCTGGCGGCTCGGTGAAAGAAATATTGCCGTCGGGTCGGCTGCGGTCGGCATGCAGCCAGGCACAGTGAAGTCCCGCAGTGCTTGGGCGCTGGAACCGGCGGATGGAGCAGTGGGGGCGGGAACCGGAGGACGGAGGGCCCGGGCGGGACCAGTGGGGGCGGGGTTCGGCGGACGGAGGGACCAGGGGGCGGGACCGACGGCGGGACCGGTGGGGGCGGGGTCCGGAGGATGGAGGGACCAGTGGGGGCGGGGTCCGGCGGATGGAGGACGGAGGGACCAGTGGGGGCGGGGGCCTGAGGATGGAGGGACCAGTGGGGGCGGGGCCTGAGGACGGCGGGACCGGTGGGGGCGGGGTCCGGCGGATGGAGGACGGAGGGACCAGTGGGGGCGGGGGCCTGAGGATGGAGGGACCAGTGGGGGCGGGGCCTGAGGACGGCGGGACCGGTGGGGGCGGGGTCCGGCGGATGGAGGACGGAGGGACCAGTGGGGGCGGGGGCCTGAGGATGGAGGGACCAGTGGGGGCGGGGGCCTGAGGACGGCGGGACCGGTGGGGGCGGGGGCCTGAGGACGGCGGGACCGGTGGGGGCGGGGTCCGGCGGATGGAGGACGGAGGGACCAGTGGGCCTGGGCGGGGTCCGGAGGATGGAGGGACCGGTGGGGGCGGGGGCCTGAGGACGGCGGGACCGGTGGGGGCGGGGTCCGGCGGATGGAGGACGGAGGGACCAGTGGGCCTGGGCGGGGTCCGGAGGATGGAGGGACCAGTGGGGGCGGGGGCCTGAGGACGGCGGGACCGGTGGGGGCGGGGGCCTGAGGACGGCGGGACCGGTGGGGGCGGGGTCCGGCGGATGGAGGACGGAGGGACCAGTGGGCCTGGGCGGGGTCCGGCGGATGGAGGGACCAGTGGGCCTGGGCGGGGTCCGGCGGACGGAGGGACGTCGCCCCGTCCTCAGCTCCGCCGCCGGCGGGGACGCGGCTCTGTGTGCGTCTGGTGCGTGGCGCAAGGCCAGGGCAGGGCGGCTGCCGTCGGGTGGTGGTCTCCGATCGGTGCGATCACGCAGGGCCGGCGCCGGCGGCGGTCAGCCAGACCGGCGCGCGGGAAGGGGTGGCGCGCGCGGCCCGCTCAGTTGGCGGGCGCGCCGCGGCGGCGATCGGTGCAGTGCAGTGGCGCGCGGTATATTTCTGGCGCGAGCGTCGTTAGTGGAGTCGGGGACGTTGGTCGGGTGTGACGCCCGCTCGAGAGCTCCCGGGGACGGTGCGCGAGAGGAGAGAGGAAGGCGCACCGAGGAACGGAGGAGGAACCGCGCCGCGGCCGCACGTGATAGTGAGTGGCGCACGGAGATGGGCGTCTGATGCAGCAAACGGCGCGAGGCTATCAAAACATGTGTTCAGCTCTTATCAGCTATCATACGCTACGATATCAGGAATGCCAGCTTGACCGTTGACGTGCTTAAATTGTGCAATATTTTGTCAATTAGATTGGACTTTTTGGGTTCAACTTCAGGCGCATTTCGCACGGTACACAGCCCTTGGCATTGACAAATAAAGTCATCAGTCGACTACTGTTGTGGTCGTTTGAGCCGTTTGACTTCACGGTTAATGGTTAGGTATGGCGTACCCTGCACTCTCCACGTTTTTGTGTTGATCAGGTGCTGCTTCCATTCCATTGTGTGTCACTGCTTGGCCATTGTTTGTTCATGTGCTGCTTCCCCTTCAGTCCTAACATCCTTTTTGATCGAAGTGATTTCTGCACTACTGGCTGCTTGACTGAGTTAAGGGAGTCTGCTATGCTCTCTTTTGTGTTTGTAGGTAAGTTGCGTACTACCATTTGGGGAATTTATGATCCAGCCTATCAACAGGGCTGGGATGCCTTGCTATACGCGTTATTGTGCATCTGTTTTACATGTTATGGCTTGCGCTTACTGTTGGCATGTTGACCTAACCCGGAGGGGTATGCCTATAGTAAAGGCGCTGGCTTACCTCGGAGGGGTGTAATCAATTATCAAGGTGCTGGCCTATAGCTCGGAGCGGTAAAGTAAAGGCGCTGATCGCTAGCTTAGCTCGGAGGGGTGACAGAAAGGTACTGGCCGCCGGCTTGGCTTGAATGGATGTATAGGTCGCTGGCTTAACTTGAAGGGGTGTAATGAAACCGCTGGTTTACCTAGAAAGGGTGTAATGAAACCGCTGGTTTATCTCGATAGGTGAACTAAAGGTGCTACTGCTGGTTTGACTCCTAGAGATGTAATACAGGCACCGCCTCGCTTCTTATCCATCAGCTCGATATGAGCCGAGGTAGGTGCTCAGACTGACGATTTTCGTAAGGTCCTGCCGTTCATGTCGTACCAGTTATATGGGACAATACAGTCTCTGGTACAGAACTGATCGGTGTGCCGAGCAGTTCATTACAAGAGTAAGTGTTGTGAACTGCGAAGTGCTTTTGCGAGGAACATAGCGAGCATAAATATGTGGAGAATCATTGACCTTTTCCTTGAACATAAAATCAAAGCCAAAAGTTATAATTACGATGAGGTTTCGGCTATAAGCCCTCGATTTGACGAAGTATTGCTTTTGGCTTTGATTTTGTTTATTCGAGGAAAAGTTCAATGACTCTTCACATTATTTGATGCAAGAGTTAGCAGCCCTGAATGGGGGTAATTGTGGCGCTGGCTCAGCTCGATGGCTTTTGCGCAGTGCTGCACCATATTTACATTACAGAGCTGTTATGCTGGTATGCTGTGCTGCGGCTGATGTACCCGGCAGTCGAAATAGAGGCCCTGTCAGTGGGAACGGCGCGGACAGGGGCACCTTTAGATGGACAACACTCCCAGCCTGCAGTTGCACAGACGGGCTGGAGCTGAGGCCGTGACCCCCCAGAGTCATCTCCGAGCACCCACAAACACCGGCCGATGTTCAGCATCGGTATGTCGACCTGGACATTATGTACTGTCGAACGGCCATTGGAGCGTCCCAGTCGCCGGCCGGCCGCCCGCCGCGCTCCCATGGGCATAAATCTGACAACGGCTCGATAAAACCAGTCGGCAGATATTCCACAATAGAAGAGCGATAGGCTGCGAGCTACGAAACAGAGTAAACGGAACAGTGACTGTGTGTAAAGATGGCTGACTGGGCGGGGGAGTCGTGTGCTGACCGGTCACAGGGGAGGGGCCAGACAGAGGGGTAGTGGGGGGGGGGGGAGCTCCCACAAAGGCGGCGGCTTAGCCGCCGCGGTCCGCCCTGCTGATCCGCTCTGCGAAAATGGACAGCGACTGGCGTCACACGGACCCCGATCGATACATTGAACTTGCATGCAGCTCGTATAGAGCTTCCTGTGGGCTTTCGTTGCCCCGGGCATGGGAAGAGCGCAGTTGGAATGCGCATTAAATTGACGTGCTGGCATGGTGTGTCAGCTGATTCTCCAGCTGATAAACCAGTTTTAGTGCCTGGGCTGTGATTGGCACTGTGAGTGATGTGTCTCTATTTTTCCCTGCCGGCATTGCCTGGTACACAGTGTAGATAGGCAAGTTGCACATTTCAATCATGTATTAATGTATTGAATGCTGGGCACACATCTGAAACAGAGACACACAGGTATATCAGCGTTATGCCCGTCTATCTCCCCCCAAGTCTTTGGGAGCCTGACGGACAAAGACTCACAATCTACAAACTAGTAACAATATGCACTGCTGACGGTACTGACAACTCGCTCGTAGCTACCGAACGAAGGTGACGGGAATCGAAAGGCGAAGCCGCGAAGAGCAACACGAGAGCGGACGCGGATACGGTTGATGCGCGTCGCTGAGATAGTACAGACAGGCGGATCACTGCATAAAGTCAGGGTCACGGTATTTCGCGGGTTTGGGTGCTCGTCGCCGGCCGCTGCGACGCGGAGCTTGAGGCTCCGGGGACGATACAGGCGCAGGTGGGATATCAAGCATCGGTGGTTGCTGTGAGGGCGGGCTGTCGGACACCTCCCGCATCGGCGGTCGAGCGCGCTGCTGGTTTTGCGGGGACGCGGGGGAACGCGATGGGGTGCGAGGTGTGCGCACTGGGGCCGGAGACGGAGACTGCGTCGGTGATGAAGGTGTCGGCTCCATCTGAGGGGCGGCCGTCGGCCGCACGGGTGACTCCACCCGCGGAACCAGTGTCGGCGACGAGGGCGTCGTTGCCGTCCTGGGGGCATCAGGCAGCCGCGCAGGGGGTAGCTGATTTCGTAGGCTGTCAAGTAGATCATCGAGACGAGCGCCGCGGCTGGGGATGACGGGGCTGTATCTCCGGAGAAACTGGCGGTTTCGCAGAGTGACCCGACCGCTCCCGTCGACACGCACGACGTACTGGTTGTGTTGACCGACCTCGATGATGCGCCCTGTTTTATCCCACTTTTTGGGATATCGTCCAGTCTGGTTTTGCAAGCGAACTGTGTCGCCGACCTTGAGAGGAGGGAGCCGTTTGGTGTGTTCAGACCAGCGCTCGTGTGAGCGCATGTGCCGATTCCTCAGGGCCTCTTCGCGGGCGAGTATAAGAGTCTCTCTCCAGGTAGGATGAGGAAGGTACTGGCCTGGGTGGATGGCATGGTGTGTCGTTTCGGGAACTAGCGAATGAAGTTTAGTACCGCCGTTCACCGGTGGATGGCGCTAGCTTGTAGTTTCGGCGAAAACTCCGTCTGAGATGTTTGAAGGCTTCCCTTAATCCCTTGTTCAAACATGGACCCCGTCAGCCCCGGCAGAGGTATTTGTCCAGTGTACACCGCACGCACCGCACCTGAGGACGGGTCAGCTGAGGGAGGGGAGTCACTATTGTGGCCTGTGGAATGCCGCGCCGGTCGGGGGACGCCGGGTCGGGAGGAGTGGGGGAGGGGGGAGGCAGCGCCGTTCTTGCGGTGACGGGCTGGCTTGTCGCCTGGCTACGCTCAGTCGGCGAGGCGCTGCGCATGACCCGCGCAGCTGTGAGTCCATGGACAATTTGCCCGTTCGTAAGCACGAGCGGCTAGAATACTGCCGGTGCAGATTTTCAGCATAGGCACGATGATACGGTACGGGAAAACGATGCATCGTTCACATTGACATTTGAACTTGTAGCGGTTGCCAATAGACGTATGGATAGAAATAATGGGATGGGGGAACATTAAACCGTTGAATTGGGTGACGTTCATTTCTCACAGCTCTACCTCTACCTACTCACTAAAACGTGCGCTATAGTCGGATAGGTATAGCTGTCATCATCGTACCTATTTATTCAGCGTCGCTTGTGCGACGCGACAACAAACAAAACACCAATAACACGCGAGTAGCCTAAGTAGGCGGCGAGCTGCCCTGCAGTTACTCTGGAGGACAACTTGCAAACTGTCCAGTGTCCACTTTCCGTGTCCACGATGCCATCCGGCATGGGTGCGACACGCACACGGTCCGATTCCATAGGACTACCAGCTGCGAGCTCCATCACTGCACACAAGCTGTTATGATACATATTACATAGTACTAGAGGGACAGCATTACGCGCAGCGTAATAAATCAATTTTCATTAAAATCGGCCCAGTAGCGGCCGAGTTATTGCAAGAATAAATTTGTTGACTCCTCTTGGCCGGCGGTGCCCTGCGCCGGTATTCATTGCCAAACGTCAGTGACCTTCCGGCTCTGATTTCGGTCAGTTTTGCAAGCGAAGAAACTGAGCCTTCGAGCAGACGGCACGTGCCGTCTGCTCGAAGCCGGCCGCGGCCAAAATCCCGCAGAGATGCGCCCGCCACGTGCAAACCGCCGAGCGCACCCCCACCAAAATTTAATACGACAAATGGTTGCACGCGCCCGACTTGCAAGAATAAATTTGGTGAATCCTTGTGGCGGGCGGTGCCCTGCGCCGGTATTCGTTGCCAAAGGTCAATAACCTGCCGTCTCTGATTTCGCTCAGTTTTGCAAGCGAAGAAACTGAGCCTAAGGCACGTGCCGTCTGCCCGACGCCGGCCGCGGCCAAAATGCCCTAAAGATGCGCCCGCTACGTGCAAACCGCCGAGCGCACCCCCACCAAAATTTAATACGACAAATGGTTGCACGCGCTCGACTCGGCCCGAAAATTTCAACCCCGCAGCCCTTACCGTCGCCTCGCAATAGCCCGCCAAAGGGAACTGACGCGTTTCATACATGCATACATACATACATACATTTTGATTTTTATAAGAGTAACTAGGTGTCCTGCATTACGCGCAGCGTAATAAATCAATTTTCATTCAAATTGGCCCAGTAGCGGCCGAGTTATTGTCAGAATAAATTTGGCGACTTCCCTAGGCCGGCGGTGCCCTGTGCCGGTATTCATTGCCAAAGGTCAGTGACCTCCCGGCTCTGTTTCCGCTCAGTTTTGCAAGCGAAGAAACTGAGACTAAGGCGCGTGCTCTCTGATCGGCGCCGGCCGCGGCCCAAATTCACGCAAAGATGGACCCGCCACGTGCAAACCGCCCAACGCACCCCCTCGAAAATTTAATACGACAAATGGTTGCACGCGCCCGACTCGGCGCGAAAATTTCAACCCCGCAACCCCCACCATCGCCTCGCAACAGCCCGCCAAAGGGGAACTGACGCGTTTCATGCATACATACATACATACAGACATTTTGATTTTTATAAGAGTAACTAGGTGTCCTGCATTACGCGCAGCGTAATAAATCAATTTTCATTCAAATTGGCCCAGTAGCGGCCGAGTTATTGTCAGAATAAATTTGGCGACTTTCCTAGGCCGGCGGTGCCCTGTGCCGGTATTCATTGCCAAAGGTCAGTGACCTCCCGGCTCTGTTTCCGCTCAGTTTTGCAAGCGAAGAAACTGAGACTAAGGCGCGTGCTCTCCGATCGGCGCCGGCCGCGTCCCAAAATCACGCAAAGATGGACCCGCCACGTGCAAACCGCCCAGCGCACCCCCTCGAAAATTTAATACGACAAATGGTTGCACGCGCCCGACTCGGCGCGAAAATTTCAACCCCGCAACCCCCACCATCGCCTCGCAACAGCCCGCCAAAGGGAACTGACGCGTTTCATACATACATACATACATACATACATACAGACATTTTGATTTTTATAAGAGTGAACTAGGTGAAGGTGTCCAGCATTACGCGCAGCGTAATAAACCAAGTTTCATTGCAATCGGCCCAGTAGCGGCCGAGTTATTGCAGGAATAAATTTGGCGACTTCCCTAGGCCGGCGGTGCCCTGTGCCGGTATTCATTGCCAAAGGTCAGTGACCTCCCGGCTCTGTTTCCGCTCAGTTTTGCAAGCGAAGAAACTGAGACTAAGGCGAGTGCTCTCTGCTCGGCGCCGGCCGCGGCCCAAAATCACGCAAAGATGGACCCGCCACGTGCAAACCGCCGAACCCACCCCACCAAAATTTTATACGACAATTGGTTGCACGCGTCCGACTCGGCGCCACCAAAGTTTCAACCCCGCAGCCCGCACCGTCCCGAAGCAACAGCCCGCCAAAGGGAACTGACGCGTTACATACATACGTACAGACATTTTGATTTTTATAAGAGTAACTAGAGGGACAGCATTACGCGCAGCGTAATGAATCAATTTTCATTGCAATCGGCTCAGTAGCGGCTGAGTTATTGCCAGAATAAATTTGGCGTCTCCTCCTGGCCGGCGGTACTCTGTTCCGGTATTCATTGCAAAAGGTCAATGACCTGCCGGCTCTGATTTCGCTCAGCTTTGCAAGCGAAGAAACTGAGCCTAAGGCGCGTGCCATCTGATCGGCTCCGGCCGCGGCCCAAAATGCGGCAAAGATGCACCCGCCACGTGTAAACCGTCGAACCCACCCCCACCAAAATTTAATACGACAAATGGTTGCACGTGCCCGACTCGGCGCCAAAATTTCACCCCCGCAACACGCACCGTTCCGGACAACAGCCCACCAAAGGGAACTGACGCGTTACATACATGCATACATACATACATACATACATACATACGTACAACTACAGACGTTTTGATTTTTATATAGGCAAACTAGGTATCCAGGATTACGCGCAGCGTAATAAATCAATTTTCATTCAAATCGGCCCAGATAGGTATCGGGCGAGTTATGGCCAGAATAGATTTGGCGTCTCCTCCTGGCCGGCGGTGCTCTGTTCCGGTGTTCATTGCAAAAGGTCAATGACCTGCCGGCTCTGAGTTCGCTCAGTTTGGCAAGCGAAGAAACTGAGCCTGTAGCGCGTGCCATCTGATCGGCTCCGGCCGCGGCCCAAAATGCGACAAAGATGCGCCCGCCACGTGTAAACCGTCGCGCGCACCCCCTCGAAAATTTAATACGACAAATGGTTGCACGCGTCCGACTCGGCGCCAAAGTTTCAACCCCGCAGTCCTCACCGTCACCTCGCAACAGCCCGCCAAAGGGAACTGACGCATTACATACATACATACATATGTACATACATACATACATACGTACAGACGTTTTGATTTTGATATAGGCAAATAATCGTGGAACAAGAATAAACCCTGCATCTCACTGGGGCTCACCGCTAATTGCACCAGGGAAATGGGCTCTGCTGACGTCGGTGATCACTGCTCATTGCAGACCTGTGCGCGGAAGTCTAGCCTCTTTATGCTTCGTGAATCGCCGATCCTGAAGCAGTCAGAAGTCTAGAATGGTTGGCGGCTCGAAGGAGCTCGAAACCTGTATTAACCCTCGCCCGCGTAGGGGGGTACCCCCTCCCCTCGGTTTTTCGCGAATGACTCGCGTAAAAAGCGGACGATCGCGACGAAACTTTCAGTACCCTCGAGTTAATTAATTTTACACCTACCCTGATTTTTTTTTATCTAATCAAAATACTAAACGTGCCTGCCTCCGTTAATAATATGGTACCGCAGAAAATGGGACAATACATGCATTTGTTCGATGCAAACGAAGCTCATAACTAGGTGACAACCAAAGTGAGTCTTATATACCTACCCGTAGGTAATGCAAGACATAATGTTTGCAGGGGTCTTGCAACTGCCGGAATGCCGCAATGCAACAACCCAGTGCTTCATTTATTATTTTGTTCAGTCAAAAGATAAGGTAACAAAATACTAAACAGCGCATGGTAAAGTATATAGTTAAGCGGTGACACACCGTTTTTCCTCAAACCCCGCCAGTCGAGCTAGCTCCCATGCTTTTTTTCTCGATAGCTCAAAACACTTCGGATATATGTAGAGAGCTGAAACTTGGCATACCTGACCTTGGATTCAAGCCAGGTCTTGTGACACCAGCCGCATTTTCAGGACAGGTAAATTCACTGACCTGGCTATGACACCTTAGGTCACATGAGGTCAGATCGGTCACGTGATCTCACCGCTACGGGGAAATATGGAAACTGTTACTTTGGCGCCGGGCATGATCTAAAACTAGCTCGAGCACGCGAAATCGTGATTTCATCCACTCATTGCAAGGTCCGATGCTTCATTTTCATTGCTGACCTTGCGTGACGTTACTTATGACGTAACTAGGGGCATAAGAGTTTTTTATCAAATAACTCCCGAACAAATTGGGCTAGCGGGTCGGTAGAGCCACCATTTGACTCGACAAGACCTGATGAACCGGATAATATGCTAAATGACCACTTTCGACCAACTTCGTGACCTTTGCGGCTCTGAACTCTGAAGTGACCTTGACCAGAGGTTAACACATCAAGAACAAAAGTACAAAAGTAAAAAAAAAACTTAGCGGAATAAAAGTATATTATTCGACGCGCCTGAGCTGGAAAAAACACGACGATGCCAAACTCGCGGCTCTGCGACCATTTTTGGCCGAGGTTAGTTACCAAAAATTGAGCCCGTTCCTGCTGCCACTTAACCTGACCTCAGAGGTTACCAGTTGACCAGAGCCCTTCAATCGGGTACCAATCGCTGCCTCTCGTAATGGCGCACATGCTCATTTTTTTCAGTGAGGCTTTAGCTTCATTAGGCGCGAAACGGCGAGGGGCTCGTAAAAGTCGTACCCCTTTTCCCTTCCGTCCGGGCGTATGTAGAAAACCAATAGGTCCGTCGAGGGTTAAGGGAGCGTTTTGTACGGTTTTTCAATACATGCATACAAGCAACGTTATTCTGGTTTTGGCCGTTTTCAAAAATGGGAAATGCGTGTAATAGCCGTTTTCACGATGGGCTACCTGGCGAACTCATCAAACTTGACCAACTCTGCACCGAAGAAATCTCTTCAAATAGTTTATTCAGCATTAAAACCTCTGATCATTTGAAGAAAAAAAAAACAGGCATATTAGCAACTGTGTAACCCAAACTGATAACTGTTAAGAAATATAATGAACCAAATTGAATCTCAACACGCGGCTTAATGCGCTGCGTGTTGGAAGCAGAAAATATGTCCTGCATTCCAATGGGAAGTGCGGAGACACGTTTTGCACGCTTAAGCGCTGTGTTCCGCCATTTAGTGAAAAGCGCACGTGAACCATCAATACCTTTAACACTAGTCAGCCAAAAATATCAGCTTACTCTTGATTTTACTGTTTGACGTTCTGTTCAATCCTACCCCTCATCTTGTGACTTATTCATTTGTGCGCTTGAAGTGATCCGCCATCGTTCACCCGCGCCGGGCCGGTGCTCCGCGACTTCCACGCCGGGCCGGGGGGAGGGGGTGTCTGAACACCCCCCCCCCCCCCCGTCTAACTCAGCTCCTGGGCCACGTAGCGACACGCGGTAAGCGGCATTCGAAAGAGCGTCAAAAATAAGGACGAAAACACTTCAGTCATTTTTTTAATCAGGTCAAAGGTCAGGTCGCCAGAGGCCCAGAGCCCAGAGGTCAACAAAGGTCAAATGTAGTCCATTTTAACAATTTTGGAAACTGCCAACGGCTAACTCGGGAACCAATAGAGCTACAGCGCCGCGGGAAAGCGCATTCGATAGCCCTTTCACAGACCGTTCTGGGTAATGTTCTCAGATTTGACCTCAGGTCAACGGTTTAACCTCCAGAGGGCAAAAACTGTAAAAATAGCAGTTTTCACGAAAATGGTTTTTCGCCAATAGCAATTGACTCGAGAGAGCCGCAGCATCGTGTTTCTCTCGTCGAGACGCGTTGAATTTACTATTTGTTGACCTTGAAAGGTTATTTTGAAAATTTGACCTCAGGTCAAGGTCATGACCTGACCGGAAAGGGTCATGTTGCATATCAGCCGATCCGTATCGTCGAGCTGAATACATCTGACGTGTTTTTATCGCTCTAGCACGTCTTTATCAAAAGTTATAGCCAAAAAACTGCTGGTGACTGTTTATGACCGGAGATGACCTCAGGGGCACACAGAGGGGTCACAACTAAGTGCATTTTTCCGATTCAGTGTGTCATGTTTACCTATGAACCGATGTTTGTGAGGGTTTTGAACATCATTCGTCCAAAAGAGGCACATTTCAATTTTCTCCCATTGACTTATAATGGAGAGGTCGCAAAATTGACCTGACCTTAGGTCACAGATATCGAAATTCCGAGATAAACATTCTGTACATACTTTTACTCTTATCAATCGCTGAAAGTTTCAAGGCGATCGTTCAGTCGCTGTAGCTATGACGAGGATTGAAACTTTTTCTGAGGTGAGGTCACTTGACCTGACCTGGTGACCGATCCTGAGAGCCCTGGGTCTGAAATTTTCACAACATGTGTGGAAAAGATGAATGAACAGATGTGCCAAAAACGAGCTCCGCCCTTTTTGAGATATCTGCGAAAAACCGCAGGGGGTGTTCAAACACCTCGCCCCCCGGCCCGGCGCGGGTTAAATAAACAGACGTAATCTTGTAACGCTCGCTCAATTTCATTACAACACGCTCGTGTCAATAATGTACAGGCTCTCCGAAATTCGATGATTTCGAATCCCCAGTGAACTCACCGCAAAGTATGCATTAATTACATATGACGGCTTTATGTCCTATTAGGATGTGCATTTTTTGGCGGACCCCCATTCCGAAAACGTAGCTGAACCCCCGTCCCCCGCATACAAAGGCATTTAGGAATTGCATAGTTGGCTCCCACCGCCCCATCGTGCACTATCAGTTCAGCTATGTCATTTTGCGAGGATCAGTTTCATAATAACATCTTGGTTCGCTTGTCGTTTCTGGGAATGGGGGGACCGGACCGCCCACCGTCATCAGGAGCCAATCATGGCGGGTACCTCTGTGACGTCATCTCCTCCGGGGTAGCCTCTGGGCCGATGACACGGGAACTATTACTACCTTTCCATTTCAAGGTGGACGCTGAGAGGTAAATGAAGTTGTAAATTAACGTGTTTCTAGTGGTAAACGAATGGATATGAGCTAAGGACAGCAAACGGCTCATCCGATATCTTTCAACCGTCCATGGAAGTGCGCAAGTTCTACGGAGCATCCAGTCAACGTAAGTACCAGTGGAAAGTGCATCTGCTAACTATTTGAAGTAATTGGTGAATTTTGCTATTGACATGAATTTTAATCATCGAAGGAGGCATAATTCGTGAAGATAATTAATTATTAATTGACAGTAATATGTACATCCCTCGTCTCATGCGCATGTTCGGAGTTTTTTTCGACAAAACATATTGATTGCCTTGGACAAAACCAAAATTATCTCAAAGGCTATGACCTACCGGTCACTCGGAAATCATAATACCAAGGCGCGTACAGCGCCACACCATGGACTGGACCCATCATTGCATATATTTTCCACCAGATTGACAACAATACACTTAAGTTTATATTTGCTCCCAAAACAAACTTGCTTATTGTTGCCACACTTGACGTGCCATTTGTTTAGTGACGGACCCAATCGAAAGAGTGGAACATCGCTCGTCTCTGATATTACATATTTTCGATTGGCTGATAACATAGCCCTCGAGATATACTCAGTTTTGTCGAATAAAAACACCCACCACGCAGTAGGACGAGGGCTGTTAGTAGGTATGTCGTGCACCTTATGTCTTTACTGTTTATTGCAAAAGTGTGACTTCTCGCTAACTCTTTTGAATAACGATTTATCCTATTGTTTTGTTTAACTACAATAATTCTAAAATTTCATTTTTGGACACATGAATTGCATGTTCACAAACTATGCGCTGGACAATTCAAAATACCAACATTTTCAATAGCATTTTCAAACACATGGTGGTTCTCGCATCGATGGGTAAAATACACGACTGGGTGCGGAATTCGTTAACACATTTGCCAAATACTTATGTACTCTTGCTTCATACATGACATTGCCCTTGAATCGCAAGAAGAAAATGCTAATGAACATGTTTCTGAACTCTATGAATGCACGCTTGGTTCCATCAAGAAACTAATCAACGAATAATTTTACAGTAATGCTACTGAAAATCATGTAGTGTAATGTAAATCATGTATTTCAGCGTGCATCAAGGCATGAAAATAAATATGCAATTGCATGTATAACAGCGAATTGTATTACATCTGAATATTGGCTTATTGCGTGTTAACGATTTATGTCCGTCAGTGGGCTATAAATACCTTGGTCAAAAGCTATTGATCCACCAACGTCAAGCTGCATTTACGGATTTACACGGTTGATATTTTGACTTATAACTATCATCTAATGACCGTCATTGTTTCATTTCGCCAGGGTTCGTGCCTCAGGCAATAGCTGCGGGCACCGATGTCTGCAATCACCACTGCCGCGACTTCCATCGCCGGCAACTTCAGCAGATTATTCGAGAGAAGTTAAGAAGTTTCAAAGAGGAGCAATTCAATGTTCAGTTCGAGGTGGTCTTCTTCCATGCTTCCTGCATCGATGGCCTCATGCGGCGCATGAAAAAGGAAAAGTACGGCTGGCACAAATCTGACGAGGAACGTCTCGTTCCCTATCTTGGTACAGGCTGGTTCGAGCAGCACATAAACCAGAAAGATTACAATCGTGTTGCCCATGGCACATTCCAGGTGAAACCCCGTGTGTGGGGACAGCTAATGAAACTGCGAGTCAGGTTCACCAGAGAGAAATGTGTTCGTGGAGCATCTGAGACAGGTTGAACGGGGAGTTTTCGTTGGAGTTGTGTGAGGCGATTTTAGGTAAATGGTTGGTCAAAAATTGTTATGTTGGCGCAGTAGTTTTCTGGATGTTTTGCGTTGAATTAAGTGTTTGTGCATGTCGTGTGATTTGCATATATGTACATACCCGTGACATTGTAACTGGCCATTGTTAGGTATACATATTAGAAGCCACCATGCATTTCAATATATCATTTCATGATGTAGTCTCAAAAAACTGTGATGAACTAGTTAGCATGATAGAAAAACAGCATAATGTAAAACTGAAGCCGACAAAGACGGAGATCGAATCACTTTCTGCTTATCGGCGAAAACGTTTGTGGTCGTGGAAAAAGTGCGGTGGCTGGAAACGTTCTCAAATGGTGGAAAATACCCCTGATTTCTCGTGGAGTGTGAGTAACGTAGTACACTTTTGGAACAACGTGCTGATCGAAAACCGCCATTTGCAGAAACGTGTTGCAAAATTGAAAACTGAGAAGCGCGTGCTTCAGAACCGACTGAACGCCACTAAAGTCAGGTCAGAGTCTGTTGGCAAAAGAGGAGAGAGAAAGCGTCTAAAAAAGGCTAGCTTGACCAAGCCAAGCAATTCTGAATCCCCAACAAAAGTTTTACGTCATGTCGTCAAATCTGGCGTATCATTTCATCAGTACGGCAATTTACGTTGTCATGGTATGCCCGGGCGCACAAAATTGATCAAACGAGACAAAGAATTACGGGCTGACGCCGAACGTCAAGGGCATCTTCACGATCGAAGTGCAAACTCCTCCCAGATACCTTTGCTCACAGCATGCAAGCGTATACTGGGTGGAACCCGTGGAGCCGGAGAGAACGCTCCCGGAAAACTTTGGTTCAAGATAAGTGGAGATGGCACTCAATGCCGGAAAGTTGGCTTTGTTAACCTGACTGTTGAGCTTATCCGTCCCCTTCCAGCCAAACGCTCAGCCACTGTTTTAGCCTGCGTCAAGGGAGCTGAGGACGCCGAGACCCCAGACCTGGTGGCTGCCCTGAGGCAGATTGATGCTGAGATGCAGGCTATTAAGGACATCAACGGTGTACCCGTTCAGTTTTATCTCGGCGCCGACCTGAAATTTATATGGATGGTGTTGGGCCTGGCAGGCGGTTTGAGCGACTTTCCCTGTCCATACTGTACCGTTCATCGAACCAAAAAACATCTGGAAAGAGGAGAGGAGCGCTCGATTGACACCATGGCTGCTCTGGGCAGTCAGAGCAAAATGTCCAGGAAAAAGGCATCCTACCGCCAAGGCATGAAGGGACCGCCCTTGCTGACGCAGATCCCTATCCGTCGCGTTATTGCTGATGAGATGCACTTGATTCTGAGAGTTTTCGATCGCTTGTTTTTGAAAATTAAGGTTCAGCTTGCCAAAGAAGGGCGTTTGGCAGATCTTGAAACCAAGATGGAAGTCATTCTGAAGCGCAAGGTCAAAATTACAGAAAATATGCTTGTTTCCACGAGACTAAACCTGAAGGACCGCGAACTGCTCTTGGACCAGCTTAACATGGGACTGCCAGTTGAGGAATGTGGGAGGCAGTTCATGCGACTTATCCGCTCTGTTCGTGAAATGTGTCGCACAGGCGAGGCCGACAGAGCAACGCTGCAGCGTTTGTGTGACGATTGGCGGGTCCATTTTTTGTCTGTGTGTCAGGATAGCGATTTTACTCCGTATATGCATATTATGTGTTTTCACCTACCCGACCTCGTGTGTGACACTGATGCATTTTTTCATCATTTCAATCAGCAGCTGGTGGAAAAAGCGAACATGCAGCTACGGAAAGATGCTGAAAGATACAAATATTCACCACATAGTTTGATGCTGCAGAGTGTTAAACGTCATATGCTGTCCTAGGAATGTTAGGAGGCAGTTCATGCGACTTATCCGCTCTGTTCGTGAAATGTGTCGCACAGGCGAGGCCGACAGAGCAACGCTGCAGCGTTTGTGTGACGATTGGCGGGTCCATTTTTTGTATGTGTGTCAGGATAGCGATTTTACCCCGTACATGCATGTTATGTGTCTTTACCTACCCGACCTCATGTGTGACAATGTTAAACGTCCTGTGCAGTCCTAGGAATGTTAGGAGGCCAATACACGAAAGAGGTTGCAATATGTGTTTCCGTTCCATGATTATTCCAACGTGCTTAATTTTATCATAGTGGCCATCCTCTAGCTATGCCAGGAGTCAAAGAGGCTATTCCTGGCACTGAGTCAATAAAACATGGCGATGAAGTGGGTACAAGAGTCACCGATCACTGTTCGTTCCAATCAGTGATGAACGTCCCCACAACCAAACGTCAGTCGACGTTTCGACAAATGCTACTAACTGCAAGAGTTGCAGACCAAATACTGGAGATGTCAATCGGTAGCAATCTTTTCAGATGCCAAAGGATCAATCTGGTAATAACTTGGTACATTTTGTATTTCGAACCTACGAGTATGCATATTGCTTGCTTAATTGTTTTTACAATGCTACGCCAAGGGCATGTAAACCTTAGTTGTTGCACTAAGAAAATAAAATTCGGAGAAAGGCACGTTGACGGTTTTTAGAAGCCAGTTTAGAAGACAGTTTCTTACAGATCTATCGCTTAGAACAGTCAACATTTTTTAAACCCTGGTACAGTTTCTAGGAAAATTTTCTTTTGACGTAACTACCTTTTCTCACTTGTTTCATAAAAAAATGCTAAGTCGTTAACAGTATAACTAAAATACCCACCAATTGTATCCACTTATTCAGAATCCCACTGATGTCCAGCTCCTCGTCAAAGAGGTTCAGTGGGATCCAGTGGGATCATCAGTTTAAGAAACTGGTGCACCAGCTGAGTAACAATCGTGCCGTGGTTTTTTTTTTACGCCATGCGCAACAAGTCATGCTTAATCCTCTCCCGTATTGGTGTTTTACCAGCCGCGAACGTATATGGTCCGTTGGACCCTTGCCGTTTGTCCCTTGATCGAGCTAGAGCTTCGCGGATGAAACGGGCGTGCTGCCCGTGACGAGAGGAAGCCGATGATACCTAGTTTTAAGGTCCCAGGCCATTGGCTGACCTTCCAGGTCAGGTCAATGACCCAAAGGTCGGGAATATCATACCTTGTTAGAACTTCGTAAAGTGAGGTTGTGATAGGTTTTTTCCGGGATGCTTACCACGATGTCATGTTAATTTTGGATCACATATCATGCCCCCATGCCATTAGATCAGGTAGGGTCAGGTCGGGTCAGGTCAGGCTACCAACCAGTGGACAAGTCCTGTCGGGTATTGATAGTAGGTATCAACCACCACTGACAGCTTCGTAACATGTTACAAAAGCACCATAACTTCTAAGTAAATGTTCAGATGGGTTATGAATTCGATATTAGCTTCAAAAACTTCCCTAAAAACATGTAGCAGGACAAGTCCTGTCGGGTATTGATAGTAGGTATCAACCACCACTGACAGCTTCGTAACATGTTACAAAAGTACCATAACTTCTAAGTAAATGTTCAGATGGGTGATGAATTCGATATTAGCCTCAAAAACTTCCCTAAAAACATGTAGCACTCGCAAAAGTGAACCAAGGTCATCAAAGGTCAATGACTTTGATCTGACATTCACTTGACCTTGATGCCCACTATAATGCATGGAACCAACATTTCACATGTCTGAGCCTTTACAACTTCAAACAGAGTGGAAACACGCAGATAATGCTAACCGATATATGTACAGTCACCAGCACTTGCTACTAATCACCTCGTTTTTGCTCAGTAGTTTGAAGACCGATCAATTCTCAGTCGAGCAAGATACGTCAAACGATCGGTTTGGTCCTCCGATTTTCGAATATCTAATTTGTTTTTGTATGTTCGAAGCATTTTGGGATGAGGAGCCAAAAAACGTCTTTTCTGCCCTAAAGTTGCCCCAAGAAGTCGTAGAAACTAGTCCCGCCTCTGACCCACAGACCACTAGTGCCATCTCTTGTCAGCCGAACAAACCGCAGAAGTAAATAATGTCACGTGACCTTTGCACACGCTACAATTACTACGCAGTTGTAGTGGGGGAAGCGGGGCGGAGGCGTGGAGAGGGACGCGATCGGTCCGGTCGGCTGGGGTCAGGTCGCCGAAGTCGGAGGTCATCCGCCGGAGGGTGTTTGGGCGGTTGAGCCGTGTGGGCTGGGGCTTGCGGAGTGGGGAGCGTCTGGACCTGTCTGGAAACAAGTTCTACAACGCTGTGGCAGTCGAGAATATTGTGAGGAAAGCGAGGGAGAGAGAGAGAGAGAGGGAGAGAGAGAGTGGAAGAGAAAGAGGGAGATAGAGGGAGAGAGGGAGAGAGAGGGAGAGGGAAAGAGAGGGAGAGGGAGAGAGGGAGAGAGAGGGAGATGGAGAGAGGGAAAGAGAGAAAGAGAGAGAGGAGAGAGAGTGGAAGAGAAAGAGAGAGTGAGAGAGAGGGAGAGTGAGAGAGAGGGAGAGGGAGAGAGAGGGAGAGGGAGAGAGTGGGAGAGAGAGGGAGAGAGAGGAAGAGCGAGAGAAAGAGAGAGAGAGAGGAGAAAGAGAGTGGAAGAGAAAGAGGGAGATAGAGGGAGAGAGGGAGATGGAGAGAGAGGGAGAGAGAGGGGAGAGAGAGAGGGAGAGAGAGGGAGAGAGAGGGAGAGAGGGAGAGAGAGAGGGAGAGAGAGAGAAAGAGAGAGAGGAGAGAGAGTGGAAGAAAAAGAGGGAGAGAGAGGGAGAGGGAGAAGGAGAGAGAGGGAAAGGGAGAGATGGGAGAGAGGGAGAGAGAGGGGAGAGAGAGGGAGAGATAGGGGGAGAGAGAGAGAGAGAGAGAGAGAGAGAGAGAGAGAGAGAGAGAGAGAGAGAGAGAGAGAGAGAGAAGAAAGACTGGAGGGAAGGGATAAGGACGGGAGGAGAGAAAAGAGAGACAGAAAAGGAAAACCAGGAAGGGTAAAATGAGAGAGAGGGTAATGGGTAAATCAGTGAGAGGGAGCGAGAGAGAAAACATTTAGTTGTGTCAGCTTGTTTCGTATGTAAAATGTAAATTTGCTTCCCATCATTTCAGCTTCGGATTGGAAATTAAATCTTAGCGTCCTTATGATAAACCCACGCTGACGGGATGGGGGACGTTTTTATGGTCGGGGCATTCCACGTCAAATCAAACACCGAAATCCGTCATCCCCTTCGATTTTTCTGAAAATTTGTAGGCAGACTGGGCATGGTTCAAAACTGAGTTACGTATAATATTTTCGAAATTTGATAAAGTATCGCTGAGATATAGGTCATCGAATATAGCCAAAAATTCCACACATCAATTTTTTAAATGTCTATAACTCTGGTTCCTTTTCTGGTATCAAAATGATATTAACAGGGTCTTGTAGGCAATTGATAAGGCTTTGATTTTTAATTATAAAATTAAATTGAAGTGACCTTGAAATGCATTTGACCTTGAATTAAAACAGAAAAATTTAAATAGCAAAAAACACGTCACCTTCGATTCGGGTAATTTTTACATATTATGTCCGTCACAATGTTCCTAACCATCTGTGAAAAAAATTGGAGTGGGCCATTCATAACTCTCGCGGCAAACGCCGTTTTCATGCATCAACATCACGCAACCGCGCGTGACCTTGAAAGACAGAGTCAAGACATGCTTGCTTGTGTACACTTTCTGAAATGAATGATTGCTGATTAGTGATATCCCAAGCTCTGCGAGAATGGAAATACATAGTCATCGTAGTCAAGCATTCAAGTTCCATAGTAAAAGTGTCTCAGACAAACGGTATTTTGCGGTGAATTTTGAGCCGTGTGGAAATGCATCATGAAGCCAAAAATTCAACGAAAACATTATCACGCAACGTTATCTTCACGTCTTTTTATCTTCACTATACGAAAGAATATACATTTTTGAGTATGTATGGGGAATTTCTAGTTAATCCAATAACAAATATGGCAGTTAGAGACCTGCTAAGAGTAACATGTCGCCGGCTGAGGCGGGATCGGCCGACCCGGGAAACGCAGCAATCACAATTTTGTGTTTACACGTTCATATTTCAATTGTTTACCAACCGATTTTCAAAATTCTTACACCATAAGATTGCCTGTACATTTCTTAGTCTTCTCACAAAATTTGACGCGAATCGAACGAAATCAGCGGTAAGGAGCGCGATGTAAAGACGGAACCGTTCCGTTCCGTCCCGGCACAGTCTACAATTCAGGCGGCGGCTAGCGGTCGGCGCCGGCTGCCGAGTCGCCGCGTCGCCGCGGCGACAGGATGTTCACTTTACACCGCTATTACTAGACCAGTTGTGAACCGATTTTCTTCTTGCTTGCACGATGAGATGTGCAATTCAATTTTGGACAGGTAGCTATAATTAATTTCGCATTAATACTATGAGATATTGGCGAAAAACAGGAGGGGTGGGCCGTGGGGCGAAATTCGCTCTTCCCCTCCACTGCGCGTGCTAACATACGTTTGCATATGTGCCATTTTCTTCAAAACTTATGAATGGCCCACTCTAATTTTTTCACAGGTTGTTAAGAATATGGTAGGCAATAAAATATATGAAAATTAGCCAATTCGAAGGTGACTTGTTTTTTGCTATTTCAATTTTTGTGCTTAAGAACAGAGTTAAGCAAATTTCAAGGTCATATATTTAAGTAGGTGCAATTCTAAACAAATGCTTAAGAAATTACCTAAACAGTAAGGTTTATTTCATTCAAATCAAACAAGTACAACCAAAGTTATGGTCGTTCAAAAATATAAAGATGCAACATTTTGTAAAAATTCGATGCCCTATATTTAGAAGACCTGTGGTCAGAATGTGCAAAAAACATCAATGTAATGTTGGGGGCGACACAGGAACTCGCTCACAAATTTATAATGAAATCGCTGATGGTAAGGTGCAAAACAGCCGATTTTTGTTCGATTTGACGTGGAATGCCCCGGTCGTCGTTGGCAGCTCGGCACCAATGGGGATGATGTTGAGGGATTCGCAAATATTTCATAAAAGAGATGATATTTTTTTGCATCACCTATTAAACATTTTTTTTACGTCTGCTATGAAAATGTTAGGCCCAGTTCCTTCAAGATCAGGTCCACGACTCCACAGCTTACAACAGGAGCTAGCTAACATCACAATTCACCCGCGCCGTGTTGGTGGCATGAACTTTCCGTCGAGTGCTGAGGGGGGGGGGGGGGGGGGAGGCGTTTCACGCCCCTCCGTCTAACTCGGCTCCTGGGCCACGTAGCGACACGCGGTAAACGGCAATCGAAAAAGCGTCAAAAATAAGAAGGAAAACACTCGGTCATTTTAAGGTCAGGGCAAAGGTCAGGTCACCAGAGCTCATCAAAGGCCAAATTTTGTCGATTTCAACGATTTTAAACATCCGACGGCTAACTCTGGAACCAATAGAGCTACAGCGCCGTGTAAAAGCGCATTCGATAGTTCTTTTAACGCTCTTTCGCCAACATGCCCTCAAATTTGACCTCAGATCAACGGTTTAGCCCCCAGAGGGCACCGCTCTGATTGACCTCAAATTTGACCACAGATCAACGGTTTAGCCCCCGTGTTTTCACCGCTCTAGCACGTCTCTGTCAAATCAAAAGTTATAGTAAAAAAAACTGCTGAAGACCTTTCATGACCTGAGATGACCTCAGGGGCACACAAAGGGGGCACAGGTGCAATTTTCCGATTCAGAGTGTCATGTTTACATATGAACCGATGTTTGAGAGGGTGTAGAACGACATTCGGCCAAAAGAGGCTCATTTCAATTTCCTCCCATTGACTTACCTATATGGAGCAGCCGCAAAATTGACCTGACCTTAGGTCACAACTCATAGATATAAAAAAATCCGAGATATCTATTTTATACATACTGTTACCCTAAGCAAGTACTGAAAGTTTCAAAGTGATCGCTCAGTCGGTGTAGCTACAGCGAGCTTTCTAACTTTTTCTGAGGTAAGGTCACTTGACGTTACATGGTGACCTGACCTTGAATGACCGGGATCAGAAATTTTCATAGCATGTGCGAAAAAGATGTCGGAACGGGTGTATCTAAAACAGCGGCGCTACACGTCGCCATTTTTGAGATATTCGCGAAAAACCTAGGGGGCGTAAAAACGCCCCCCCCCCCCAGGACGGCGCGGATCAAACGGCCCCTGAGACCTCGGGGTGGTGCCCCTGAGACCTTGGGATGGTGCCCCTGAGACTTCGAGATGGTGCCCCTTCGGACCCGGGGAGAGTGCTCCTTCAGACCTCGGACTTCGGAAAAGTGCCACTGGAAACTTGGAATGGTGCCCCCGGAGACCTCGGGATGGTGCCCCCAGACCTCGCGATGGTGCCGCCGGAGACCTTGGGATGGTGCCCCGGACCCTCGAGATGGTGCCCTCTCCGACCTTGGGATGGTGCCTGCGGAGAACTCGGGATAGTGCCCCCTGAGAACTCGAGATGGTGCCCCCGCGGACCTCGGGATGGAAATAGATGGACAATATTAAACTAAAAACTAAAAAAACTCAACTAAACTTTAAAAAACCGAGGCGAGGGACAGAAATGGGCCTCCGGGAGACCCCGAAAACGGTACCCTATTCCGATAGACCTTCTGGATGGTGCCCCCTTAGGAGACCTCTGGGTTAAAGCTCCCGTCGGTGACCTCCGTGATGAATAAAAAAAACTCCGTGATGGGCCCCCGGGAGGCCCAAGGGGGGGGGGGGAGAATGGCCCCATGCCCTCCTTCTAGATCCGCCACTGAAATGATCTGACCCAAGATCTTACCTAAAAACGACCAAAAGCCTTCCTTCATTGTCCGAAAACCGCTGACAGTTGATAGCTCAATGACACTAGAGCCGTGCATAAGGAGGCGTGAAAACACTCTCCTCATCTCGATCTATTACGAGAGGACCATGTCATGGCGTGAGAAAGGTGTTCTCAAAATAGATGACACTGTATGAATGAGTAAATAATTCACGCCCCGTTGGGCTATTGGCGGACCCTATCACCTGACGGGATGGTGCAGCCGTTTCGTCCTCCACCTGAGATCTCGGAAAGTTACCGACCGATTTTGAAAATTCGAAGAACGTTCGATAGCCCCACCAGGGGCTATCGAACCTTGTTACCAGGTTTCGTTGACCTAGGTGCAACCCATGACGTCACAAGTCAGGTCAAAGGTTGCATTTTCTCACCGATTTAGTCTAAGGAATGCGTTACAGTCAGTTAACACATCAAATAAAAGGCATGTTATCGAAAAATATCGATGGAGCGTGGTTGCGCAATACATATGTTGCCTAAAGAGGTCACTGATGCCAGGTCAGGTCAAAGAGGTCAGGTCACTAAGGGTCACAATATGAACCTAACTATGCTAATTGCTAGGGTCGCGTGATGCATGTTTTATGGTCAATTTTACATTTAAAATTCAATGGTGTGGGCTAGACGGCCATAAGGCCGGTTTAGATTACGTTCTGGTGGAGGTCAGGTCAAGGTCAGGTCAAAAAAGGTTAAATTTCAGAGTTGATATTTTGCATAAAGGGGGTATCTATTCGATGCAGCTCATCACGGGAAATCCAATGGTGGTCTTTGGCTTGCTCTGTGTGTTCTGTGACGGCTAAAAATTGAGTTTGAAAATTTTACGTAATACATTTTGAGTAGTGTTTTTTTTGCCATAACTTTGTTATGGCAAAAAAAAAATTGAGCTGTCGAGTTTAACCCTCGCCGGCACAGGGGGTTGATGCACCCCCCCCCCCTAAGGTTTTTTGCAAATAACTCGCGTAAAAAGCGGCCGATCGCGACGAAACTTTTAGTACCCTCGCATTGATCAATTTTACACCTATCCTGAAAATTTCATGACCCTGACCCAAATGACCTTGGACCTGTGACCTCTTTTCCGAGACCATGTTTGGCCGGAATCGCGATTCGGCGTATGTCGGCTCGCATTAGCCGCGCTTTTGCAAGCTTTTCGTGGTTTCAAATGTTCAAACATGTGATTTGATGTTGCTCCCATACATTAGGGTGGGTGTCAAGGTCACCTGAAGGTCAGGTCAGGTCATTGACCTTTGGTGACCTCCGGTGACCTCGGTTCACTTTTTCGAGTTTACATGTTTTTAGGCTAGTTTTTGGAGTTGAATTCGAATTTAGCAACCATTTGAACATTTATGAAGTAGTTTTGGTGCCTTCGTAACATGTTACGAAGCTGTCAGAGGCGGTTGACACGTATACGAATACCCGTCACAACCCTTCCGGTTGACCTGACCTGACCTGACCCGACCTGGTCTAAATGCTTAAAGACATCATCTCTGATCAAAACTAACACGATATTCGTGATCAGCCCCGGAAAACCACATAGCAGCCACACTTTACGACTTTTTAACAGGTCCCGATTTTCCCGGTTTTCGGGTCATTGACCTGATGGAAGGTCACCGATGACCTAGGACCTTAAAATTGGGTATCATCGGCTTCCTCTCGTGACGGGCAACACGCTCGTTTTTTCCGCGAAGCTCTAGCTCGATCAGGGGCCAAACGCGAGGGGGTCGTATCCCCCCCCTTGTGCCGTCGAAGGACGCAAAATGGCCTGTGCCGGCGAGGGTTAAGTTTGGCATATCTAGAACAGTTCTATAAATTATTCCAGCTTTAATTTTGAATGTTGTTGTTATTTTCGGGCTGTTATACTTCTTAGTTTTGATGGTCGAAATCAATTTTTGTTTAGAAATTGAGTTGGCAGTTTTGTAGCGCTGTTTATTACATCTTTTTTATGTTGAATACCTATCTTTTGTTATCTTCAAAACTGTAAGCGTGACAGCTCTTCCTGCTAAACCTTTTATTGGGTCGAAAATGACAGAACATGACGTCACTCTGACGTTTGTGACTAACCTTTCATAAGAGCTCTGGAAAAATTTGGTCACAAGGTGTAAATGATGCCGGAGGGGTCTTGAAAGTTCGGTGGCGACCTACGCTATTCTTTAGGAGATATCGGCTGAAAAGGAGAGGGGGCTGTTTCGCGCCCCCTCCCCCCAACGGGGCTCGAGGCTTTCAGTTGTTGCTCTCACATAACTTGGTTATATTACAACGTAGTGGAATTGCAAGCTTGGCAATATAAGCTTCCTGCCAGCGCCGGACCCGAGTTTAAACATGCAGGCTGAATTTTAACATTTGACTTTTAAATTTTTACCGTTGAGCTTTTTAGAAGTTGTAGGTATGAACTGTTCAGCTCCTTTTTTGGTCCATCACAGGGGGCTTGTATGTCATTTTTCAATCAAAAAAAAAATTTAAAAATTTTTATTGGGTCTGGTTATCTCGCCAACTTTTTAACTGAATTGTTTAGTAGCTTTTGATTGGGCACTGCCCACGTTGTCTGTCAAACTTTTCGTGTCAACGAGAAGAGGCTGCTGACATCGTTTGTCGCGGTTAGATAATACCAATCCACGTCTCAGTGTGGCTGCTCGATCGCACTTTCCCTGGCCCACCTCTCCCACCAGGCTGGGCTTTGCCCGGCACAGCCGTCGCCTCAGTGCCTCGGGCGGTGACCCGTTCAAAGGGGCTCACAATTCGTATGGTGCCGTGGCTCTCAAACCAACACAGAACAGTGAAACGCACAGGCTTACCTTCCATATAAGGCGAGCGGCTGATTCTGGCGCCGGGGCTTCATTCATGCTAAAGCGCCAAATCACAGCGCCGCATTTCAGTTAGTGTCGGGCGCAAAAGCTACTATGCTCCGCCCCTCCATCACGTGACCCTGCCCTCACGTGGCCTCAGTCACGTGGTGTTTCCACTTCTTGGCGCATGGCGGCGCTAGTCTCGCAAGGGCGGTGGTAGCTTGCTCCCCCGCCGTGGGGTGATGGGTAGCAAGTGCTGGTGACTGTACGTCGAATCGCGATTCCCGCCCAGCATGGTCTCGAGAAATTCACTACGTTTCCATGACAAGTCTAAACCTGAAACACTAAACAGACTCTTTCCGCAGTCAGGAAATCGCATGCGAGAGCCTATTGGGAGCACGCTCGCATCAATCGCACGCTTCTCCGCATGCGATTGATGCGGGCAGAATTTTAATGCATTTGAATAGGCTCTCGCACGCGATTTCTTGAATGCGGAAAGAGTCTGTCTCAGCCTTAAATCGATTTAGCGAAATTTCACGTGCGTTTTTCTCGGATGCTATTCACCTTATGCAAAAAATGAGCATATATATGGTTTTAGCTGGCATCTAATCCTATATTTACGTTTAACCCGCGCCCCGGCCCCCCCCCCCCATTTGGTACACATTTGGTCAGATATGGTACAGATTTGGTCAAATTATAGGTTCAGTGTGTTTCTTCGTAGCTATAGCTAGTGGCTAATTACTTATATGCCTTCTTTGTCACACTATCAGACATTATCATCGACTAAAACACTTAAATGAATTCATAATTTAAATATATTGTTGTAAAAGAGATTTGGTACAGATTTGGTCAAATTAAGTGTATTCGCCAGATGCCCGTCGTGAAAACGGCTAATATAAAATTTTTAGTGACTCTGGCTCCGACTCCGAAATGGCAGTCAGGGCTCAAAACCACTAAGCTTTCTCCAACCCACCATTCAGATCGCAAATTCCAAGATCGATGGAGGTCCTGTATCGATAAAAACACGCATCGATCTAACGCGTAAAGGCTCCAGACCGTACACGTGGAGGGAAGAATGTCATGGGACCGTACCGTTATGTTTACCTGGCAGCCCGGCGTTTCAAGCTAACAGTCAGGCTACCTTAGTGTTCGCGCAATCATCTAGCGGACTGGCATTGTTGACAACACGTACGAAACGTCAGAAAGGTTTAAAGGCTGTGTGATTACCGTCACTTATTTCCCTTCTCAGTAACAGAAAACGCGGGAGGGCTGCGAGAGGGTTAAAGCGTCCAACCCTTCCGGCCACGTGTGAATGTCCGTGCCCCCACTATCGCTTCCAGAAACTGACGCGCGCGGCCGCTATTGTGCGCCCGTCAAACCCAGCCCGCCCTTTGACAGCGGGCGGGTCATCAGCGGTCCGCCCGCGTCCCTTCCTGTGACGTCACTACGGTCCTGGAACGCAAGCGAAGCGTAGCCCAGCGGTGCATTGTTGTCATTGTTGTGGGTACATAGGCATTAAAAACAATTAGTTCTGCTAGCATCATGTCTCTCTCGTCCAATGGTGTAATGGTGTGTAATTGACCTCCAAAGATGAACATGTTTTAAGGTCGAGCTCAACCTGACCGGTAAAACTCATGTTGCATCCCAATCGATTGCCTATTGTAAAACTGGACGCATTGCAGCTGTTTTACTGCTCTTCCATGTCTCCATCACATGGCAATTGTCCAAAAGTGCTTTTTTCGACTGCTTAACCCTCGCCGGCACAGGTGGGGGGGGGGGGGGGGAGGGTATGCAACCATCCCGGAGGTTTTTCGCGAATAACTCGCGTAAAAAGCGGCCGATCGCGACGGAACTTACAGTCCCTCGCATATGTCAATTTAACACCTACCCCGAAAATTTCATGACCTTGACCCAAATCACCTTTGACCTGTGACCTACTTTCCGAGACCATGTTTGGCCGGAATCGCGATTCGGCGTATGTCGGCTCGCATTAGCCGCGCGTTTGCGCTTTTTGTGGTTTCAAACGCTCAAACATGTGATTTGATGTTGCTCCCATGCATTTGGGTGGATGTCAAGGTCACCTGAAGGTCAGGTCAGGTAATTGACCTTTGGTGACCTCGATCCACTTTTTCGAGTTTTACTGTATCTAGGCTAGTTTTGGAGCTGAATTCGAATTTAGCAACCATTCGAACATTTACGAAGTAGTGTTGGTGCCTTCGTAACATGTTACAAAGCTGTCAGAGGTGGTTGACACGTATTACGAATACCCGTCACGACCCTACTGGTTGACCTGACTGACATGACCCGACCCGACCTGGTCTAAATGCTCAATGACATCATCTGTGATCAAAACTAACACGATATTCGTGATCGACACCCCGGGAAACCCCATAGCAGCCACACTTAACGACTTTCTAACCGGTCCCGATTTTCCGACTTCTGGGTCATTGACCTGACCTAGAAGGTCAATTGATGACCTAGGACCTTAAAATTGGGTATCATCGGCTTCCTCTCGTGACGGGAAACAAGCTAATTTTTTTCCGCAAAGCTCTAGCTCTCAGAGGAGTGCAAGATAGAAATATCCCTGCACTGTAGACCCATTGCCTAAAACCTCTACTTGAAAGGTTTAGGTCTTTCAAAAGTGCTACTTCAACAAAAACAGCCTTCGCGTGACACGTGCCACCATGGGTGGAGCTTTTCCGGGAAAGTTTGTGGGGCGAAAAGGCATCAAACCTACACTGTCCGACTGTCAAGTTGAATAAAATGAACACTGAATCAATTCCTGTCGTGGCAAATGTAACATTTTGCATAACACAGACATTCCAAAGCTCCTCAATGATGATTTGAAAAGCAACAAAGTCCTGAAATCAGCTTAAGTTGGGCTGCCCACCAACTGTACAGGAAGCTCCGC